>NC_137135.1:3432270-3922270 GCF_949319135.1 Squalius cephalus | reverse complement strand
TATATACATGCAAATATTTCTAATATATATATACATGCATGTCTGTGTGTATTTATATATACAAAAGAATTATACACAGTACACACACATATATTATGTAAACACAAACTTTTATTTTGGATGCGATGAATCGTTGCACAACCCTAAAAATATATGTTTGAGGTTTCAGGTCCTCCAGTGTAAGCCTATGAGATTTTATTGTCCCCCTGCAAATATAACTCTGATCACTTATCAACCAATCTCTAACTCTAAATATAAGCAATAGTGAAAGTGATGCCTTAGTTCAGTTAAGCAGAAAGAGTGGTTTACACACTAAAGAAACTATGTTAAGGTCTAAGGACAGGCTGAGAAACATATGGCCAGATTCGTACAATCCTGATCTCCATCCTCTGGTGTGTACAGTTAATCCAGGCTCACTCCCTTTCAGCGACTCACTGCATTACAGCGGCGCTCCAGTGTGTGGAATCATGAAATACGACCAAATCCTTTCTTTTTCTGTTCAAATTGACCAAAATGGTAGCTATTTGTCTGAAGCAATAAAGTTGCAGGTGCTAAAGAGATAAATCAATAAGAGGAAATAGAGAGGCCCAGCAGTAGACATAGAGTTGAGCTGCCAATGGTGGCGTTATTGATTTTCCTGAGTTCAGCAGGCCTTGTAATTAAAATGTAAATTTTGAGAGAGATAACGTCCTGACAGGAACGCTGGGATAAAGGGATAGATAAAAGCTGTTGTGAAAGGAACGGCGAAAGAGAGAGAGAGAGAGAGAGAAAGGAGGAGAGGAACAGACAAAATACTTTTCGAATGAAAAGGTTTCTCTCTGGATGAGAGAGCCGGAGCGATTTTGAAAGAAAGACAGAAAGAAAGGGAAAGATTAGCCAGAGATGAGCTGGAGTCCTGTGACAGGTTGATGTAATATTAAATGAAACGGCTGATGCTAACCTGCGCTGATTGATAAATCTGAAATGATGGAGTTAACTTGGCAGTAAATCAGAATTATATTTCCCACATCCCGTTTTAGGAGTATTTAAATTATACTGCGAATGGTTGCGCTCTTAATGCACAATTTCCATTTTCAATCTGTATTCCTTTGCATATAGAGTGCAGCAAAAAAAAAAAAAAAAAAAAAAAAAAAAGCGGTTTTCGCATTTAATTCAATAGAAAAGACCTGACATACACGCGTCTCTAATCAGCCTCAGATCTGATTCACTGCGGTACATGATTGCTGGTGGCGTTTGCTAAGGTAAGCATCACTAGTGCTATTGCTCATATTTGGGGTTAAGGTCCAGATCAGACCCCTAACCGTAAGTATTAAAGGGGTCATGACATGAGAAATCAAACTTGCCTTGATCTTTTGACATTCAGGAGGTCTTTGCACCATTAAATCAGCCTGCAAGATTCAGAGAGTAAAGCTTTCTCATTTCAGTAAAACACAAAGCATTTATTTAAATAGCTCACGCGGGCAAATACATTTGCATATGACATCGGCAAATATTTTTACATCATCGCACCATAGGCCCCGCCCACTGGTCACTTAACGGCTAACGTTTGCCTATGCTGGATGTGAGTGTCGGGTTAAAAGCAAACAGAAGTCATTATAATGACTGACGCTGTCTACACTGTCCAGTTTAAACAGCTGGTTTGTGTCTCTGTACAGACTTCAGAAGATTTCCAGCATCTGGAACAAGTGGATGGCTTAAATTAATGGCGTCCCGGATTAGTCGGGTGATTATATGTTTGTTCGGAGCATTTTATTTTGTAATCGAGGAACAGTGCAATGGAGAGTTCACAAAGAAACTTCAGTTGAAAGATGAAGCATCACAAACCACAAACTGAGTGTGTGTTGATACTGTTTCCTATGCAGTGACATTAGCCAATCATAACAGTGTCTGGTTACTGACAAGCCTTAAAGGAGCCGCACATTAAAAACTGATCATTTCAGACAGAAGGTCAGAATGAGGGTTACATATATGGGTCATTGACGAATAAGGTTTTTAAAAGTGTAGAATGGAGATATAACTATATTTGAAACCATTTTTTTAGTTTACCTAGGTGTTAACAATAAGATTTTGTGGTTTGTACAATCAATTAACACTGTTTTTTGTCATTTTTTACAAGATGGAAAAAATGTCACCAAAAAAGTCATTCAGTTTAACCACTGATTTGAAAGTTGAAAACTGATTTGACATTGATGTTGAGATAGTATATAGTGTGTACCACAGAAGAAATATTAAAACAAATTATCACTGATCTCATAAAATGTAATCATTTATTGGACTACTCTAAACACTCCAACATATTCAAGTAAAACATTGCACAGGGAAAGGAGAAAAGGGGAAATGTAAAAAAAAGAGCCTTATCTGCTTTATATTTGTATTATTGTAGTTCCTTTAGTTATTAAAAACAATATTATTCCATTTAAATATTTACTATATCGGTTTTACCGAATGACCATTTGACACTTCAAAATCTTTAAAATACCTTTATATGTAGTAAAAATATAATTAAAACCTTTTGGATTCAGTAAAAGAGATCAAGTTGTACTACCTTACATACTTTGGATGTTATATATTTGTTTTTTTATTATTATTAAGGCCTTTGGACAAAAAAAATGACCCGTCACGTCATTGACCCATATACATATATATTATTTTGTTTTTGTGCAAAAGACTTTATTAACATTATAAGTGAAGTTCAAGGAACATTTTAAAGTAATAAAAAAATCCATGTCATGACCCCTTCAGCTTCAGCACGTCCCTCATTTGGTTTGTGAGCAGTTTAGCGCACAGAAGCAGGTGTAAATCACCGCTCTAAGCTAATGGGCGCTCATTAACACCAGCGCATTGTTAATTTGGCATGGCCAGTGCACTGATCATTACATACTTTACTGCAGAAAGCAGCTTGGCTCTGTGAAGTTGTAGAAATGATATCCTAATGAATCTTCAGTTACAGCCTGCTTAGAGATGCTGAGAGGGAACGAATGAAGAAAGAGAACAGGAGTCACATCTCATCATTACTGTACGCCGTGAGTTCATCAGACATTAGCAGGACAATCTGGAAATTACTAAACCACTGCATGAACCTCATTAGCTACTGTAATCGATTATTTTCATGGCAGTAAATTCAAAACGGGACAGGATTTGAGGTCAAATATAATCTGTGGTATTTAGCTGGTGTTTGACCTATCGCGTGACCTCTGTCTTTCGCCTGTGGCTTCCTGTCGATAGAGCTGTCCTTGCCCAGATGGACAACAATCTTCTGCATGTACAAATAGTCAGCTGTCAAAACAGATTTGTATCTGCGGCCCCAGGTTATAATTGATTTAAACGAGGCTTAAAGCAATTTATTACCTTTCAAAAAGAGATCCGAGTTTATTAAACGTGCAGCTGTTTTACAGTGAATGTGATATTATTGCGCTTCTCACATTTCACACCAAATCATCATCAAACGGTGATTCTTATAACTGTAATGCGATACAAATGATTATTTTACCTATAAATCAACAAATTAAAGGCAGCACAACAAATGCATAATATTACTATGATGTTTTTTATAATTTAGGGGGAAAGTGCTTAATTGTCATAAAATGTCACAATGCAAAACTATAAACAAATTAATAAAATTTCCTTTAATTTTGTAGTGACCTGGAAATAAATGTTCTTGACAGATTTGATGAGACTCATCTTTATAATAATACAACATATTTGTTAAGATATGAATCAGTTATTTTTCTGATTTAATCATCCTAATGGATTAAAAAAACTGTATACACCTTTTGCATGGTGATGCAAGCTCATAACAGTCATAACAATATTTTTCAACTAAAAACATGTGTATCTAATCAGTAACTTCTCATTAATTAGCGAATGCACAAAAGTTGCAAAGTTTTGAATGTTACCATGTTTTACCATGCTATTATTACTTCATTTACCCCCTTTTTATTAATTAAAACAATTAAGAAATTCAAGAACTAGAGCAAAAACCAGTGTGATGCAGGATAATACATATTTCTCTCAATATTTATGATACATTTTATTTTAATATATCATTAGATGAAACTTATAAGAACATATAATAAGAAAATTACCAGAATGAACTCCATTGACTTTAATGGATATAATTAAATTCATTTTAAGACATATAACTCATAACTGCACAGTCTAAATTTATGAAACCTACATTTTCGTTTTCTAACAAAACACCATCAGTATTACTCTGAAATGTTTTCAAATAATATATATTCATTTTACTAGCAAAAAAGTTTACTTTCATATGGAAAAAAGACGATAAACAGCTTGAATCTCCGTTTCATGCTGCAATGGTTCATCAGTAAAGAGGCAGAAAAATGTGAAATGTGGACTTTAAGAGTGTATTTGCACGACAACAATGAACTAAAAAGCAGACGACCCCCGTTCACACGCATCTGCGAAATTTATTTTATTTATTAATTATCATGCATGGCAGGCCAGTAGATGGCAATGCCACTTTGTCAAGAAACACCACACAAACACGTCATGTCATGACGTCACAGTTTTCACTAATTTGCGTTTTTGTTGTTTACATGGAGACTGTAAAGGCTTTGTTTTCAAAAACTTGCACTTTGAAGCCCGTTTTCAAAAAATCTTGAGTTTTTAGGCTCAAAAACACAAATAAACCACCAAAACACATGAAAAGTTTTCCGTTTTGAGTTGAAAACAATGTTGTGTAAACATACCCTAACACATTCATTTGTTTATGTCATTTTGTTTTAATTTCAGAATTATTGTGTGTGTTTATGCGCAAGCATGTTTATAAACTATAAAGGAGTGTGGGAAAGAGGCTAAATGTATTTTACACAATCAATTTGAGACAAATCTAACTAAAAAAATAGATGAAAAAAATCTGCAAAAATCGAATCTAAAAAAAAATCTAAAAAAATTGTAAAAAAACAATCTGAAAATAAATAAATACTGTGTATTTTGACAGTTTTAACACACTTGCAAAATTATGGATAAATAAATAAATAAATCAAAACGGACCCGAAGGCAATAGCAGGGTTTTAATGCACTGTCAAATGACCTATTTTTGAAGTAAAACTTACAGCTTTTGAAAAGCAGAACCATACGTCGTACGTTTCATGCTTTACACCTTAACTCTCAAAAACAAACTTTCCTTTAGCGCTTTGAACCTTTCAACGGCTAACCTTCTCAACTAAACTCACCAATCCCACACTGAAATATCCCCTGCCCCGCACTGCAAACAAACAGGCTTCCCCAGAGGACTTAGACGCGTCACCATAAGTGTGTGGTCATATCCACCAGAGATTATGTGGATTATGCATGATGCACCTGAACAAACTCACCGTACTCAGCCCGCAGATGTTCAGGAACATGAGGCTCATAGCCCTCCTTCTCCGGCACGTCCTCAAACTCCTCCTCGCTGTCCTCTCCATCCTCAGGAGCTCTCATCTAGCTCAGAAAACAGACATTACAATAAATAACACTTAATAAAGAAGTGTTTTTTCTCGGTTTTCTCCAACTCTGTGCATGCTGTAAAAACTACTGTTGCAAAACACATCCAGTTTTTCTGGTGGTTCTCCAACAAACAGCGCTGGTCTGCTGACAGTGTGTAATTCTCTGTGGGCTGATTAACACTCAGATGGGATATTCACTGTGGCCTCAGGATATAACACAGATTTACAGCACTCTCAACCGCAAACTCTGCAGTAACGTGGGACATCTTAACATTTTAATTCAAAGCCTTAATAGAATTTCCACTCGACCACATCCAATTTTTTTTTTTTTTTTCTGGTGCTAGTCTATCTGAGTATTGTCCCAGCTAACTGTGACTGTGTAAAATAGTGCTGGTTATGCTAAATACGTTTTCCAGCATCTGTCAGCATGCAAAGGAGACCGTAATAACTTGCTGGGTTTCAGAAAGTGGGGCAACATGGGACAACCCCGAATAAACTAGATCTGCCGGTGGATTCGCACTTGTACTGGGTGTCTCAGTCTTAGGTCGAACTGTTTCTGATAACATCTTTTTGCAGGCTGTTCTACAAAAGAGAGGGTGATACGAGTCTGTGTTCACATCATGCGGTGCTGGCACTAGATAAACCCGTCTTAACAGAGACCAAACCAGACCCAGACTAGAGCTGATCTTAAGTGTATTAATGCTCAAGCTGAGCTGAGAAGCTTTCATAAGGCTCGTGGTTTAATGCCAAAGCTTATCGTCCACTTTTAACACTTGTAAGTGACGGATTTGATTTTACAAAATGATTTCAGTGAATTTTGAGCAAATATTGTGTAAAATAAGCACTCTTTTAAAATACTCGGGGGCAAAAGTTTGGAATAAATATGATGTTTTTCATGTTTCTGAAAGACGTCTCTTCTGCTCTAGCCTGACTACGTCAGACTTCGTACTTCCGCTAATTTCATTTCGCTCCTGTAGTCAGTCTGAGATAGCAGCGTATCTTTCAGTTTTCCACCGGCCTGAAAACAGCCGGGCCAATCAGCGAACAGAGGGCGGGCTGAGAGCCGTGACGTAGACGCTGATTGTACCGTGGTGGATGCGTACTTGCGTAGATTTACTTCACATAATCTGCAAAAGTCGTTCACAGCCATGTTCACTCCGGTATTTCGCTCGATGGTTTAGTTTTTGCATCATACATGTGTTTACAGTGGAAGTTAGATGCGGCTGAGCATGCGCATAACACACGCCATAACCAAACGTCATGTGATTGGCTTACGGGTAACCAATGATTTTAAACTTCAGACAAGCGCCCCCCGCGAGAGAGAAAACACTTCTCTATTATGCTATTCCAGACTCTCTCTACGAAGCAAAGTGAAGTAGCAGAGTCTGGTATTACCAGGCTACTTCTGCTCACCAAGGCTGCATTTATTTGATCAAAGATACAGTAAAAATTCTGAAATATTTTTATAATATAAATCATCTGTTTTCTATGTGAATATCTAGTAAAGTGTAATTTATTCCTGTGATCAAAGCTGAATGTTCAGCATCATTACTCCAGTCTTCAGTGTCACATGATCCTTCAGAAATCATTCTAATATGATGATTTGATGATCAAGAAACATTTATGATTATTATTAATGTTGAAAACAGTTGTGCTGCTTTAGATTTTTATGCAAATTCTACCATTCAAAAGTATGGAGTAAGATCGATCTTGAAAAAAAAAAAAAAAAATTATACTTTTATTCAACAAGGACGCATTAAATTGATTAAAGTGACAATCATAAAGACATTTATAATGCTACAAAAGATCATGTGACACTGAAGACTGGAGTAATGATGCTTTGATCACAGAAATAAATGACATTTTACTATATATTCACATAGAAAACAGCTGTTTTACACTGTAATAATATTTCATAATTTTTTATCAAATAAATTCAGCCATTTTGAGCATGACATTAAAAATTCTTAATTATTCCAAGCTTTTGACTGCCAGTGAAAGCAACAATTAAATAGTGAGTAAAACATTTATGTCAGCATTAAATGAGCTCTCCAAATACTTTTTTTAATTAGCATTTTAACAAAAAAAACATCTCAATCAACCACTATATTTGAGGTAGGCCTATCACTTGAGTGCATTTCAATACAGACAGTTCAATACTTATGGTTATTAACTCTGAGTGTGTTCAATGAAAAAGAAGTGATGACTAATTAAAAGAATAAAGCTCTATAATCATATTGTGCGCCTGTAAGTGGCGGAGACGAATGTGGCTGGTGTCTTCAGGTGCGCTTCACTCTCTCTCCCTCCGCCTCATCCATCACTCGCGCTGTAAGTTTTGTTATCACTCCAACACTAATCAAAAGAGAAAACTGTCACTGCCGCTGACCTGTGGAACCTCCCAATTATGCTCTTCAAGAGCGACAGCAGCACTTAACTTCCACTGCCGGCTAAATGACCACCATCAATCTACGCTGAATAGCAATGAGCCACCGGGCTGCAAATGATTTTTTTTTTTTTTTTTAAGGTACAGAAATCCCAAGCCTGGAATTTATGAAAGGTGAAAAGCAACTCAAGGCTATTTTCCCCCTCCTCGCTCAGACTCGCGGGCCTGGGGAGACCACGACGTCTGCATTAGTGCTAAACACAATTTATGCCTTTTAATTTACTCAAAAGGTGCTTAAGCGGCCCGTGCGCTACAATGCAGAACAGAATGCCAGTTTTTAAATATGGGGGTCGTTGGAATAAAACGGTTTATATAATCTGCGTGCCCTTCCTCTTTCGAGGGCACTGCTTAAAGTCTAGCGTTCCTTTTCCATTTATTCTGTCTAATTGTCTCGGTGATGACCTCAATATAAAGCACTAAAGATTCTAGCTTGCTTTGCTTTTATTTTTCATTATTGCGGGCAGGCTATATGTTGACAGTTGCAGATTGAGGTATAAACTGTCTTTGCATGAGGTCTCAATTACGTGCACTGGTGGCGTTTCTCCAGAAACCAGCGCGCCCTCTATAGTGAACACACACACACACACACATATATGTGTGCTTTCTGTGGCTGTGAAATTAACTAATGCCCAATGTTCAAGCCCTGTAGTCGCAATCTCAAATTTGTAATTTAATGAATAGTGATACTTTAAAGTCAGCATAATATCAAAATGATCCTTGATGTGCGAGATTATTTCTCATCTTGTATTAAAATGCAATACCCTGTTGCATACATTTTTTATGTGAATATCCTGTCAATCAATTAAAAAAAATAATAACTAGATTAATCACATTTTTTCTAATCGCAACTAAACACACTTACGTTTATTTATATATTTTATAATGTAATAATTCCACAGTTATTCTCCAAATGAATGTAGAGATAACAAAGACAGTATATATTTATATATTATTTATACGTTTTTTTTTATATATTTTATAATGTAATAATTTCACAGTTATTCTCCAAATGAATGTAGAGATAACATAAAGACAGTATATTTTAAAAACTTGTTTAATGGTATCTTTTTTTAATGAATGAAGGCCACTGATACTAATACAGCTACTGATGTCTCATGAAAATTATTTTTTTTTCCCCAATTTTAAACATTAATTATAGCCATTCAATGTAATTAAAAGCTATCAATTTTTTTTAACATTTATTAGGCTTTAAAAAAAAGCATTTGCATGAAGAAGAGCGTGATAATATAACTCTAGTATGACAGAAAAAACAGATGTGATTGTGAATGTTAATTGTAATAAATGTTTTTAACGCGTTAAACTGGAAAAAATGTATCGGATGCCTCTCGGACAGCACTAATCCTGTCTCACCCGGGAATATTTCAGATTCAGGTTGATCAGTGTGTTCACTGTTGTTGCATTTAAACATACGTTTTTTTTCACTCCACATTTCCCTCACGGCTGATACTTGAGAGTTTAATTAGTTGCTTCCACGTTTTTCATAGTATTTAACACATGCAAACAGCACTGCTAATAGCCGATAGAGTCCACAGGGAAGCAGAGGAACGGGAAAGTCTGTCACCGCTTTAAAAAAAAGAAAAAGGAAGGTAACATTGTACTTAAATTGAAACATTGATCAGTCTTTCTGCAACCTGCAGCTAATTACAATCTCTGAACATCATTTCAATCTCACCTAGACTGTTTTATGCCTGGTTGCCACCAGATGAAGAACAGACTGTTTATTCATCTTGTCTTTATTTAACCCAATGCAGTTACTTTCTTGATAGATTAAAGTACATTGCACAATGGAAATTGTAGCTGTTATGTTTAAATCACTTTAATTCTTTTGCGATAAAATCAGCACCGTCAACCTGCGAAGGCACAAGGCAGTATTATAATTCTCGGACTGGAGTGTGTGGACACTGAGAACGAGTGTGTCTTTGCTGACGCAGGTGTTGCTGACATTTGAAGAAAACCACCTTTGCATTTAAAACACTCATTCTCTCGGCTTCCACCATGATCTGTGTGCGAGGACAATAAAACACCTGACAATCAGGTAAAGTAGCCCAGGAAAGTTTCTAGGGAATGATACAAAACATTTGGAGAATTTGATTCTTTCGTAGTTCACAAAACAATATCAGCGTAATGATTGCATACGGAACATGCCATTACTGGTCAAAAGTAAACTAATTATGTAATAATTATAAAATAATCATAATATTTAAATGAATATATAGACTAGATTCATTTCTAAGAAATATATTTTAGTATAAATTGCAGAATTAACATTTGTAATGTTTTATGCTTTTGTTGTGTTATTACTGTATTTTCTAATATGCAATAATAGGTATAAAAATGTGTAATCAACAAGATCAATTTATTTATTTATTTTTTATGTAAATGTAAATACTGGGATATTGTCCCTCCAACCAGGGTTATTATAGTAAACAAAAACTAAAACAAAAATGAAAACCATTGACATACAGTATATATTTCTGTTACTTGAAATAAAATAAATGCTAACTGAATTCAAATAAAATATATTTATAAAAAAATAAACTCATTTGATGTCAGCTAGTTGCCAAACATTTCTTAATTTTATTTAGTATAAGCAAGCATAACTGGGAAAATCAGACTAACTGCAACAATTAAAGACATTTTTATATTATTTTAGTCAAAATGTCTGAAATATCACAAATACAATCACTAAATAATATGAATTGTTTATCACTTTTGACCAATAAGTGGCACTGTTATCAAATTATTATGGTGTGGTCAGTGTGAGCAGACAATGAGACATAAAACGTTTGGTGTCAATATGGCAAAGGGTTGCGGAGTTACAGCCTCAGAATCAGCTTGGCATCATTCCATCACATTGTATTGATATAAATAACATCACAAATCAAAAAGCGTTTAATAACTTTTTGCCAGCATGTCTGAAGATGATCTTAGCCGACTTTGGTGAAAATTGGACCAACGGTCAAGGAGGGATTAAAAAAAAAAGTAGGTTTTCAAAGAAATTCAAAATGGGGGACAGCAATTTTCAATGTCTCACAATTGGTATCATTGTTCCAGGCATGACCCAAGGAACCAATCAAGACCACTTTCATTAAAATAGGCAAAATTAATCAAAAGCTATTTGCATTTTTTGAATTTCATTATATATTTTGACCAGAATGTGGTGTTATTCTGTAAGCACCTTCAGCGCATGGTCCAGATGACACATACCGAGTTTCGTAACCATACACTAATGCATTTCCAAAATAAAGCATTGTACCACAACATTCAAAATGGCCGATATTGGAAAATTGGGGATCATTCGACTCGGTGTGGACATGCACCAAGATTCATCTCAATACGCGAAAGGGTTGTGGAGATATAGCCTTGCATCCAATTTGGCAAGCTCTTCATTAAAATAATTTGTGTGTTATTCGAGAACGGATAAGTTTGTCAAAACGATTTTAATAACTTTTTGCCAGCATGGTCTGAAGATGATCTGAGCCAATTTTGGTTAATATCAGATGAAATATCTAGGAAAAGTTCAAAAATATATTTTTTTTTATTATAGAAAATTCAAAATGGCGTCTTGAGCCAAAGAATTTTGATTCTAACACTTACGGTTCAGAAGTTATTAGCATAAACGTGAGAGCAACTTTGGACAGTTGGTGGCGCTAGAGGGATTGAGTTAGAGACTACAAAATTGCTGTGGTTAATGTTCAGACGGTCCTCTATCTGTGTGCCAAATTTCACAACTTTTTACCATACGGTTAAATTGGCTGCCATAGACTCAATAGCAGAAGTAGAAGAAAAAGAAGAAGAACACTTACGATTACAACAGGTGCCGTAACTCAGTGCTTGGCCCCTAATTACTAAACATTAACAAAAATGGAAAATATAAAAATAATAATTATTATATAATAAAGTTTTGTATATTAATAGCACTGTCTCTAAGCTCTCTGACTGGTCTCAGCACATATTAGAATAATGTAGACTGTAGACTAAACGAGTGTACAGCAGTCAGACGTTTACAGTGAACTCTATTGATCCCGCGCCGGCCTCTACCCTGAGACCGGTCCAGATAATGAGTTTCCGGTTAAATGTCCCCCACTTACTGGGAAAAACACATTCCAGCAGGGCTAAAGTGCTCCTCGCGCCCTCCAATATATTTTGTACGGTCTAATTAACTCTGTAAGCAATCTCAATTACTTTGTGCCCAGGGAAGCGTTGGCCAGGCACACTCCTTAAGCAAGTCTGTTATCCTTTTAAAAAATGAGCTGAGGAGGTACAGCCTCGGACAACTGAGCCCTACACTTCATTTGTCTTTGGCCAAGTTTGATAGCTATGCGTTTAAAAACCCATTCAATCTTATAAACCAAAAATTAAATGTACTCAGCTGTGATGGTCCTCTGTGCATCTGCTATTTATATGCTAATCTCCTCTCTTACGGGGAAGGTCTCGCAAATTATTACGGCAAACCAATAACTCAGGTGTATGGACTAGCGGGCTAGCTGACCGAAGAACAAGAACGAAATGCGCTTTGTCACGAGGACGCGTTCTAGACAGCCTGGAGTGAGACTCCATGAAGTTTCCTGTCATATTTCAATTTGAAAGCACATAATGTTGCGTATATGTGTGTGTGTGTGTGTGTGTGTGTGTGTGTGTGTGTGTGTGTGTACGCTATAGCATGTTATTGTTTTCAGTTATTAACCTTTCTTTTGCCCTGGAATGTACTTAAAATTAAGTTCTTTCTTCTGCCCAAAACAAATATTGCCCAACAATAAGCTCAGGAACATGTACAGTATACTGAAAATTTGGTAACACTTTATTTTTACAATGTCCTTGTTACACATGTAACATGTTAACCATAGTAATAACAGTAAATTATGCATAATTACATGCAACTAACCCTCATCCAAACCCTCATCCTAACCCTATAGTAAGTATATGTTTTTAATTAATATCACTCAGTACTTAAATATATAACTACACATAAACAAGGACACCTTATAATAAAGTGTAATCAGAATGTTTAACTGTGTTTAATGTTTAATCAGTGCTGGGCAGATTACTTGCAAATTGAGGTTACTGATTTTCTACATGACTAAAATTGTAGTTAGTATCTAGAATACTAATTTTAGGTCATGTATTTATACATGGATGTTAAATAAATGCAATTACGCCACCTCGGTTTGACAATACTATCTTGCACCCAGCGCAATTGACTTTACACGGACAAAGTGTACAGCAGACTTTTCCCTCCACAGTCAGTAAATTAGGGAATGAACTTGCGCTCCCGGGGGCGGTTCAGCGAAAAGAGGAGGCGTGTTCCGGCGCAAACGTTCCCTGGTGCTATTTTGCAGTTTCAGAAAACAATTCCACCTCTGACCAGGAAAAACCTCGTCTAAAGTCAGTGGCGCGTTATTCAGAGGCTATTTTAAGGGCGCATGCTTGGCCATAATGTAGCGTGTGCACAACGCGCACACACTTTGCTTCTCTCATCTACACAGATGCAGCAGTTCCAGAATTATTGGATTATTAGGAATATCACTGTTTTAATTTCTGAGAGAAGTTTCTTGTTTTACCAGTATATGATAAATATAGCCTATAATAAATCAGGAAACTAGATGAGGTAAAATAAACCATGCGTATGGGTTGACATTCTCTTGATTTGTGCTTAAGTTTTCATTGATTAAAACTAAATTGAGACATTTTGTCGACTAAAATTTGACTAAACAAAACTAGTACAGGGTTGACTAAATATGATGAAAACTAAAAAGTGCATTTGACACAGGACTAAAACAGCTGACAAAATGAACACTTCTACCCAGCACTATGTTTAATTATGAGTAACCAAAAGGTGTAATTTCTTCCATGTGATGACAACCAATAGCATGGGATGGTGATCAACATGGTGATAAATAAACACTGGACAGTTCAGGATAATGGGCCTTATCACTGCATGTGCTGGGAGTTTTTGTTGGTTTTGTCATGCATTAGAATACACCTGATAATTTATATGATTATAACACACAGAGAGACAGAACTGCAGTTTCACCCAAAATGTATTTGATCACTTAAGTCACGATCAAATGTATGATTGTCATTGCATTAGATACAAACGTCAAAAGCAATGATCTTCGTTTTATCTCAATGTCTTAACCATCTGGTGATTTTTAGTGGTCAGTTCACACAGATTTTTTTATTCTTTTTTGAATCTGAAACTCATTATCATGTGATAAAGGCAACAATTATAAATAGTCATTTTACAGCTTTCTCAGATAGGCAGGAGTTTAAGGAGTTGAAAGCAATTTTCGTCCCATGTCAGAGCAATGATACAGGGAATAAAGTAATGGAACGCTTTTAAGAGTAAAAAGGAAAAACTAATTATGATAAAGACCTTTTAGCTGTTTCTTTATCACAAAGCACTGACTTTTTGCATTGAAAGTCATCACTGAGAGTGATAAACCTCTCTGGCATGCAGTCGAGTGCTCTGTCAATGTCACGCCCCTCCTTTCTCTGTTCTTTTCGCCCAGTTAAAAACGGATAACATGTGTCATAATGATGTGTCTTCTAACTGCTCGCTGTGTCCCATTCCACCCTAGACTGAGCAAATCTCCATTAGCACATGAGCCGTGCCCCGCCGCACTGGAGCGATCTCATGCTGTCGATGCAAAGATGCTCCACCAAAAACCATAAACACTGTAATCTAAAAATGTACACTACACAAATATTCTCAACTCTTCTCATCTTGTGGTGCACATGGATCACTTGTGACAAGCAAACATTATCCTGCCAAGCACAGTATTTAGACAAAAGTCCAGTAATGTGTGAGGAAAGGGCGCCCTCCTCTGGGAATAATGCAGCATTGTTCAGTTGCTGTGTTCAGAATGGTTATATTAGCGCACTGCTTTACTGTGTTGTGCTGCATGTCATCTTACAACACACTCAACACAGAACAGTCAGTTGTGAGTTTGATGAGTTTAGCAATGAGAAAATGGACAAATAACACATTTCCATTTTTAATTTCGGAAAAAGGAAATTAGGTTATAAACTTGTTGAAAAATGAATGTATTGTATTATTCATTTTAATATTATATATTTAATATATAAGTTAAAATTGCTGAAGTTGTGTATACATATGGTTAAAAATAAAATATGATTTAAAGAGGATCTATTATGGCCTCTTATGATGTTGTTTCAGGCTCTACTAGAACAGGTTTTCCTGCTTGAATGTTGATTATTTCCTCATATTCTCCATTGTTGCGGCTCCTCTCTTCCCAGTCTGTCAGTAACGCTCTGTTTACTTCCTGTCTCTATGAAGCCCCTCCTTCTGAAAAGCACACTGTGCTCTGATTGGTCAGCTGGAGCAGTGTGTTGTGATTGGTCGAGCGCTACGAGTGAGCTTGGGAAATGTCCCGCCCCTTACCATAACCGCCAGTTTAACACACTACTGACTAACTCAACCAGGCCCCGCCCCTTTATTCTGCCTATTAATTATTAAAATGAGGAATATTGTGACGTGTTTGTTCCCGGGAGAAACTCAAGACTACAATGGAGGCGTTTCAGGGAGTTCAGAAACAGAAACACTGATATAGAGAAGAACTCAGAGATTGTTCATGCTCAAACAGCAACATCACACACTGAAGAAAGCACAATAGGTCCTTTTTAAGCAGACAACACTAGAAGCATTACAATCTGGCTTTGATATAGCAGTAAAACTTTAAAGGGGTCCTATTATGCACTTTTACTAAATGTCTTGAGTTTGTTTTTGGGGTGTACTAGAATACGTTTACATGCTTGACTGTTCACATATTTTACATTATTACAGCTCTCTCCCCAGTCTGGCTCGAAAACCCAGATTTCGATGAAGCTCCTCCTTCTGAAATACGAAATGTGCTGTGATTGGTTAATTGGCCCAGTGTGTTGTGATTGTCAGTGCTTAGCGCGAGTTCGGGAAATGTCCCGTCCCTTCATAACGGCAAGTTCTTCTCTAGTGTAAATATTGAGGATGGCGTCAATTTCAAAACAATTCGAGCCTGATTCAGACCCTGACAATGTTAACGAATAAGAGGATCGTGCAGAACGGATTGCATGCACTGACTTTGCAATTTCACAGGACGTTTCAGAGTGATATATTTTTGTTATTTTCTTATACATTATCGATACAATGTTATCCACCATTTAATCGTGATATTTGTCAGAAAATTAAGGTAATACAAACAGCAATCGATCGAAAAAGCCATGATTCATTTTCCTAAGGAGCGTTGAACCGTCTTACAAAAGCAACAGAAAACAAACTGTTCTCCATTAAAAATGTGCAGCGCACAGATAAACATTGGGATTATAATGTTCAGGAACAGTGTTTAAAATAAGTTTTAACCACTCTAAGAAGGTCAAACAAATGAGTTTTGGAAACGTTGTGGAAAAAACAGTGTCTCTTTGACAGAGACAACACTGTCTTCTCTAATGCAGCTCATCCAGACCTCATCCACCTTTCTGTGTATTCTGTGGGCGGAGATTATTTAAATGAGGAACATTGTGACTTCATAAGATCCGGATAAAAAAATGCATTGCCACCCAAACGAGCCGTTGGTTGTAGTTTGTAAAAAGGGGATTCTGTTAAATGAAATATCTTTGAGGGACTTGACTTTGAGGGACTTTGAGCTTTGCAACTTTGCAGATCTTTTTTTATGCTCAAACAGCAACATTACACACTAACTAAAGCTGAACAACTTGATCTAATTAGTTGATATGTAATTTTGATAACATAAACCCTTTAAAATATAGTGATCAAAATTTATATTTGGCATCGTAAAATCCTTTAAGATAGACGAATCGACATCTGTCAGTCAACTGAATGTGCAGAGCCACACCACACAGATGCTTTCAATGAAGGAGATACTGGGAGCCACAGGGAGAGTCTAGTACTGTCAGCACTGCTTAAAGCTAGGTTTATACTCGATGCGTCCGCACGAGCGCGAAGGTGCGCGCGGCAAAAATGACGTCATTGCGGTGTAGGCGGTCGTGCACGTTGGGTTCGCAAGACCCAATTTCGCTTGGCGGTGTGCGCGGCATTTTTTGTAACAACGTGCGCGGCGCCGCATCCGAAGATGAACGACTTCGAGCCGAATCTGGCCGAGCTCGAACTTCTCACCACACCGGCACCCAGTTTGCACGTCTAAATTAGTTGCTTACATTTAAAAAATGAGCATACAATAGCATAAAACATATTTTTAATGAACATAAAGGTCCATGTTTAATAAAAATGTTCACGAAACTTAATGAAATGTTTAGTGAAATTAGAAAATATGTAAGAGATCGTTAATTTAGTTATATTGTATACACATTCTCATATCCATATATTTTGTTTTATTGTCACGAGTAATAATCTCAGGGTTTTCTGGGTTTTACACGATTCTTTTTGTAGTGTGGTATTGGTGGTGATGTACTAAAATAAACATTGTCACGTGTGTATAGCTTTCTTATTCTCACCGCTGATTCCTGATGGTTTAGAGCACAATTACTCAAGTCGCCCTCTGTCGTTTCAAAGAATAGTACAACGGCGAGTGCGTCGAGTATAAATGCCTCGTCCGTTTGGGGAGGTGCGCGCACAGTCTGCGGAGACTCGCGCTGCGGAGCCAGGCGAAAGTATAAACAAGGCTTGATGCATCAGAATCAGTGCAAAAAAGCTTGAAAAAACCAATCTCTCTGGAAAACAGTCTCACCACTCTTCTCTCTCTGTTCTTGTAGTCTATATGAAGATCCTCATGCTTTCTCAAGGCGAGCTCCAGTGACTTCTTCAACTCGGTGGCTCTCCTCATCAGTTCTTCCTCAACGCCTACCTTTGTAAAGACCTGTAATACACATTACAAATCACACAATAAACAACTTTGTTCAAGTAAATAGTACATTTATGAGATGCATGAAAGAAAATCCAAAGGTTGTAGAGCGATATGCCACAATATGCAACATCATCAACACTCTCATGATGATTTGAGGATTGAATTCTGTTGGCATCATTGATCATCATTTTCCTGTTATCACTGTAAAGCTGCTTTGAAATCATCTGTATTGTATAAAGCGCTATAGAAATAAAGGTGACATGACGATTTAAACCCTTTAACATTTTCTACAATGGTAACTGTATAATATCATTCTACTCTTACTACTTCTGCAGTATGCCATATTAATATTTTCTTATTTCTCAGCCTCCACTTTTGAATATTCTTGTGTAAGACTGCCCTTGTGTAACTTCTTTTCCTTATCTTATGTGTACGTCATGAACACAGCTAGACAAAACCAGAACTAGGCCTTGGACACACTTATACACACACGCACGCAAACAAGAACTCAAGACTCGCACAAACATTTTAACATCTGACCTCTCGTTATTGTATCTCTAAATATGCCATATATGGTAGGGCTTGATCTTTGAGCACTATGATTGGATGGCCTGGAGAGCGTGGATGATTCTGCTTGTGTATAAATATGACTCTTCTTCAGGGTTCGAATTATGATTTCATCTTTGTGGGGGTCTCTTTAAAAAAAAAAAAAGTAGCCTATGAGCAGGCACGGCGTAGCTTAATAATGTAATATAAAAATATAAAAATTTGTAAATATAATACAAATTTAATTGAAAAAAAGCGTTGGATAACACAATTCAATTTAAATAGTACATTTGGTTTAATTTGTCGTCTAATATGTTGTTAGTTGTGAGAATTATAGGAGAATTACATACTCATATAGGTTTTTTGTTTTTTTTTAATCAAATCCGATTATGTTTATCAGTGGTTGTATATCAGGCAGAGACACGTTTGTGTGCATTTTGTTTTGTAATTTCACTGGAACGAATAGAGAGTCTCCACAACGGATTGAAGCGCGCGTCCGAGTGAAGACTGTGCGCGAGCCACAAACAAACACAGTATCCGCGCCACTGATCGCAGCGGCAACGAGCACTTTGATCACTTGATTTAAGCATAAGGATGTAGTGTGATGACGATCCGAGATCCCGTGAGATCCATGTGTTTGGCATCTTGTCCTATCGTTTAAGTCATGCTACAGTAGTCTGAAGAAAAAAAGTGCTTTATTTGTAATTTAAAATAATGGTGCTGATGATTTTTAGAGACCCCCACAGGTGTATGATTTTACTGCTTTCATGGGAGCTCATCCTCTCTCTATGGGAGCTCAGCTCCCACTGGCTCCCACGTAATTCGAACCATGCTCTTCTTCCTTAATAAACTTGATAATGTTATGGTACTTCACTGATTCTGTGTCTGCTTGATCATTCTCTCGAAGAGCCGGTTTCCACCTGATGACGGGCAGCTTCAAGGCTGCAGAAAGTCTTCCTGAAAATTAATCTAAAAATACCATAGTACTTCATATGCCTGTATGACCTACTACTGGACCATCTGATGACGTGAATTTAGTCCTTGGCCAAAATGTGCAGTATTCAACAGAGACAGAGACAGCCAAAAGATAAAGTGCCCCTATTATGCTATTTTTGTTTTGGAGTCTCCTCAAACATGTTTACTGGCATCCAAGTTCAAAAAAAGTTAATCTTCTCATGCCATCCACTGCAGCATCAGCTCTATTCTCACAGTCTGAAACAGTTTGATAAAGGATTCGGTCTCTCTAAACCCCGCCTTTCCGAGAGCCTCCTCTGCTCTGATTGGTCAGATGGCCCAGTCTGTTGTGATTGGTGTACTCTGCTCTGATTGGTCAAATGACCCAGTCTGTTGTGATTGGTGTACTCTGCTCTGATTGGTCAGATGACCCAGTCTGTTGTGATTGGTCTACTCTGCTCTGATTGGTCAGATGACCCAGTCTGTTGTGAATGGTCTACTCTGCTCTGATTGGTCAGATGACCCAGTCTGTTGTGATTGGTCTACTCTGCTCTGATTGGTCAGATGACCCAGTCTGTTGTGATTGGTCTACTGTGCTCTGATTGGCCAGATGGCCCAGTCTGTTGTGATTGGTCTACTCTGCTCTGCATCTTCTTTGCCAGGCAAAGTAGATGTTATTACTGACGACTCATTCCAGGCAGTTCAGAATCAGTTCTTTCTTTCAGGAGACAATCACTACACTTATCTTCACTTTGATCTTTGTAACTTTTCAGACCTTTTACATTCACAAACAGCTACATTATACACTACATGAAAATATCCAAAAACACAGAATAGGGGCAGCTTGAACATTCTGCTAAGCATCTCCTTCTGAATAAACAATGAGAGATTGTTCATTTGGGGATGAATGATTCCTTTAAGCGGTCGCAGGGTTTACCTGGATCCAGGACTGCACCAGAGGCAGGTGTCTGGTTGTGACGAGTCTATGAAGATCCCTCACTGTGTTTACCAACGCCTCATTCTCTTCCGTCTCTTTCAATTGTAAATCTGCGGACATGATTCAGATGGTTACTCACAAAATCTCCCAATAAGAACTCCAATTCCATGCCATGCTATGACATGATGGAGGACACATATCATCAGACCGGCTGTGAACCCGATCACTCAGACGCACCTGTGGACACATTGAGCTCCAGCTGATATTTGTAAGACATTAAACCAGTGCTGCGGAGAAACACATTCACATCAGGAACTTCCCCCGTGTCACTCTCGTCACTAGACTCGTCTGTTTGCCCTTCATCGTTCCTCTTCTCTGACATCTTTCCGTTCTGCTCATTGCTCAGGTCTTTACTGCAGCAGGGCTGGTCAGATTTGTCCTCGTCTCCCGTAGAGCTGTTAGCAACTTCTGCTTCCTCGTTGAACAGGTTTAAGTCATCGGGTGCAAGCAGTTTTATGCAGTTGTTCATCTCAGTCAAGGTTTCCTCAATCCCAGTCGTCATTTCTTAATGAAAGAGACAGCAAAACAAGCATTATAGCTTGGGAACGCACACTGTTTTCTCATCTTTAACTATGGATCAATGGTTAAATCCATAATTATGTTTTGACACCTGGTTAAACTTCAAGCATCACTATTACTCCTTTTTTGAATGCAGTTTGTGTTCGTTTTTACAGTCAATCTGGCACTAATTTCAGAAACGTAATTTTTCAAAACTCTATCCACAAAACAGTCATCACAGCCAGTCCAATGTACTAAACCTGCATTGTGCATTCATATGTTTATACAAAAAATACAATTTGTGAAAATAACTAATGTAACATTAAATACCATAGGAACATTCATTTAGATCATGCACCCATAAGATACCCACAGTTTCACCGTGCAGTTGTTGGCACAGTCATTAAATATTGTTGTTGTTGTTGTTGTTGTTGTTGTTTATGCCATGCCAGTTTCTTTGGCTATTTTCATGGTGAAAACCATACTTAAAATATTTATTATTTTTTTAGATATATCCATACTTAATTATTTAAAATAGGAACTAATTAGGACCCAATTTTCTAAAATTAAAATTGGATTAACTTAAAAAACGTTTCCCGGGTATTAACATAATTAAACAATTGTCTCAGAGGAGTAGAAATGATTAAATATTGTAGTACAAAATATGTGATATTTTTTCATCATGGTACACATAAATGCATCACTTTAAAGGACTAATAGAGATAACACTACAGGAAAGAGGGAAACATGTTCGCGTTTTGAAAAATGACATGTTTTAATAATAAGTGACTGTAAAAAAATCTGTAAATATTCAATTTCACCTACCTTTTACTTTTCAAAGCAAGTCATTAACTACTTCTGGCAAGGCCTTTGTAGTCAAGAAGTTATTCTTTGAAATTATTGATTTATTGAGGTAAATATTGAGCAGATTTATTTTCTTTTCTTTTTACAATATTATACCTTTTACCAGGATATAGTTAATTTATTTTACAGCATGTCCTGGAAACTGTCTCTTGATGTTTAACTATCATAAAAATTATTTGCTTAACAATATTGATATTTATTAATATTGATTCTTGGTGGAGCTGTGAAATCTTAACATATGGATTAAAAAATGTAACATGCTTTATTGCAACCAGACATACAGGAATAGAGGTAATGAAATTTAAAATGTACACAAGGTTTACATGCACATCATTTAAATATCTTCTATCTGTGCATTTAATGACAGCAATTCAGACCATATTTTAGTAAGCCCAACCGCAGGGCGTCAATGAACAGACGACATCGTGAATGACCCAGTGCGCTGTGTATCAGTCAGACAGGATTGGTTTTCAAGGACACAATATATGTGAAAGCATTGAATTTGCACAGGATAAGCTATACAGACATTGCAGAGATAGGTGTGCCTACTGTATAGTGTATACTGTATTATATCCGGGATTATCAGAAGAAAGTGATTTAATCCCAGAAAGTGGTACAACAAATACTATAAGACGAGCCTGTAATACTGTATAGGACTCATAAACACATGCATCTGTTTTCAGAATGAACACCCTGGTATTTCTCATATATACAGTGCGATGCCTCGTCTGTCAGCTGATCTGATGTTCGATACTGTAAAGAAGATAACATAACGTGCTGAACATAAACTCTTGTTTTTTACATAAGCAACTATGTAAGACTCTCTGACTCAACTCAACTCTCTGAGAAAACAAAGGAAATTAACAGTTGAACTCACTCTTGAGCACCATTCGAGACGCAAGTCTCACCTCAGAATCATCCTAATCTACGTCTCTTTCCCTCTTCCCCCATTCCTTCTCCCTCATGCTGGGATCACCAACATTCACCATAAGGTCCACTCCCAGGAATCTGAGGTTAATTACTCAGCGAGTCACGTGTGAATAAATGTAGACAACAGGTCAATAGTGCACTTCCACTCAATCGGCTCAAAGACTGTAATGTTACTTTGCATTATGAACAGTGTTGTGGCATTACAGGACCATTTGCCAGCACTATATGTAAGAATTTTCATGTATTTTTTTTTTTCTATTGCCAATGTGAGACCAGCTTATAACAAAACTTAAAAAACAAGACCTTTCGAGACTTCCTAGGTTGTCTATGAAAGCCTGAAGACTGATTTTTAAAGAACCGTTCTGTCGAAATGTGTCATGCAAAGAAAAGGGATTCATTCAAACTATAGTCTCACATAGTCAGATCTATATATATAGCCTAAATATACTTTATAATCAAACTATCATAACGCTGTGATTTTGATAGTTTGCGCGAGCACGAGCAAAAAGCGTCTGCTGCAGTTCACTTAACGGCCACCGGTGTCGCTAATAACAAGGGCTTCTGAATTCTACATACAGCCCCTTTAAGGTTCAGGGTACGTTTACGCAACAATCGCAACAGTAGATGGCGATGTCACTTTGTAAAGAAACACTATGCGCCACTGAACACATAATACACAAGACATCACCGGCGTTTACACAAATTCACCTTTTTGTGAGACAATAATGGTATACTTTTCAAAAACGTGCATTTTGAACCCCGTTTTCAAAAGTTTTTTTTTTGTTTTTTGTTTTTTAAGTTTGGGGTTTTTAGGCCCCAAAAACGCCATTGTCGCCAAAACACACAGAACGTTTTCCGCTTTTAGTTGAAAACGGTGTTGTGTAAACGGCCGTTTAATGGAGAAGTTGGATAATGGCATTAAAAATTACATTTATTTAAAATGAAAAAAAAAAATCTGTAAATATATAATGAAATAATGTATAAATAATTCTATAATTATTTTATTATTAATTATTTTGTTCATTTTATTAATTTATTTTCACGTTTAAGTACTTATCTGTAGATAGACGGATTGTATTTTTTTTTCTCATAGACCGGTGTCCATGTTATCAGGAGAACTGCATGTCCTCAGAACCACACTGTTCAAACATAGTGAACTCTGTGTTGACTTTTCACAGCTATATCACTGAAGATTTGAACTAGTACTTCAACCTGCTTGTCAAGTCAGCTACTGGTCTTATGTCTTATTAGCATGTTAGTATTGCCTTAGAATGTCATGGATGAAACTGCAGTCAGTGAATGATATTTTTTTCTACACTCTTAAAAATAAAGGTTCTTTATTTCCACTGATGGAACCTTTAACATCCATAGAATCTTTCCATTGGAAAATAGGTTCTTTACACAGTAAAACATTTTGGGTTACTTTTGTAACCCAACCATTGAGTTACACATATTGGGTCACTATGTTGGAATATTTTCCAAAAATGTTGGATCATTTATTAAATCGTTGGGTAATTTCTAGTAACAACCCAGCAGTTGGGTTAACTGTTGGGTTAAGCATGTTGTTAGTACACTTGTGTATTTTGAATTTATGTACACAATTATGTATATTTACATAAAATTCTGGACTCCCCAATATTTATTTTGTAATTTAAAAATATATTTGTTGAGACATATTTATTGTTTTATACAAATAAACAATCTGTATTTGAAAACAAAGTGTATTTTATTTATTAAAATAATGTCATAAATAAAAATAAATAGTTATCTTAACTGTTGGGTTACTTTTAACCCACAGTTGGGAAGGTGCTACACCACCCCATAGTTGGGTTACTCGTTGAGTTATTTTTAACCCAACATTATTAAGTGAGTATAAAGGAAAATGGTTCTTTAAATAATTAAAATGTTCTTCACGATAAGAAAAAAATGGTTCTTTTAAGAGCTGATCCCTGAAGGATTCTTTCATCTAAAACCCACTTTTGGAAGTTTTATTTTTAAGAGTGTAGTGTCAACAGGGCTGCCGTTTATGAACGTAAGAATGTACCTTCCATCTCCTGTTTGGCCTTTTCAAGCCTCTCTTTGTAAATTCTTTCCAATCTCTTCTGTTTCTCCTCTTGTCTCTTTCTTTCAGCCAGTGTTCTCGCTTCAACATCATGAAAATCTACCTGAGAAAAATACACAATGTGTGATTAGACATATCACTATATCACTATTGTGACAAATTATGTTTACCTATTATAAATCTGCCCAAAACAGTAAAAAAGTAAAAATAAACATAATATTATAAAAATAAATACTATTTTGTTCTTCAATTGTTCATTACCTTTCTTTAAACAGCTAAACTCCACTAGAACACAATATATTTTTCCATTACAATCTTTAATTACATAACAACAGTGACGGGTGCAACAGGGTGTAAACTGATGTTATTATTAAATACTGATTACTGTTAGAGGTGTAGCCGGATAAATACCTTTTTAATCTGCTTCAGAAAGTGATATCCCAGAGACAGTTTCTTATACGCCTCTCCATAAGTGGCGTGCCATGACTGCACCGTCTGAATGGCGAGTGTCCTGAGTTTTCTGGCCACCTCTTTGGGGGGAGGCAGCGGCTGCTCGGCGTCGGTCTCGACCGTGAGCTCCAGGAACTCCTGGAAGTTTGTGATGAGAAGACCTCTGAAGTGATGCGACCGGCTGAAGATCTCACTGAGCATCTGGAAGGCAGAGAGCCGGATCTCCGCATGCTCCTGGTTCAGCTGGGTCATAATCAAGTGGTAGAAATGATCAATGTAGTCATTGGAAACTCTGTGGTCAGAAAAAGAAGAGGGATTTAACAAGAAGGCGCATGTGGTCACATGTCCAGTGCTGCTCTATGGCCTCAAGAACAAACACTATACAAACACACAGGCACATACCGATTATAAACTACTTGCTTATAAATTCAATTTGACATATAACTGTTTGTATCTTCATAATTGACAACACTGATAAATAAACGCTGGGCAAGGCCAGTTCCTCATTCTGTGACTGGACGATCAGCTCTCTATTCTCAAGAAGACTTTGGGCAGAGCTGGGAACCAAAGCTACTCGCTTAATAATGTTGGGTTAAAAGTAACCCAAGAGTTAAGTTAACTATTTATTTTTATTCATGACATTATTTTAATAAATAAAATACACTTTGTTTTCAAATACAGATTGTTTATTTGTATAAAACAATAAATATGTCTAACAAATATATTTTTAAATTACAAACTAAATATCGGGGAGTCTAGAATTTAATGTAAATATACATAATTGTGTACATAAATTCAAAAATACACAAGTGTACATACATACATACATATTTAACCCAACAGCTGGGTTAATACTAGAAATCATCCAACGGTTTTAAAATGACCCAACATTTTTTGGAAAATAACCAAACATAGTGACCCAATATGTGTAACCCAACGTTTTTTTACTGTGTATTTATGAGGCACTGTACTGTGATAATAGCATGGCTGTCTGAAATCAAAAATTGTGGAAGCATTTTTGTCTCACACAAAGTGCATGACAGTTAAGCAAAAGATTGTAACCAGTTTAAACTCTTACTTCACTCCCAGGTAAAGTTCAACCGGCTCTAGACTAGGGTAATGGCCGTTTACTAATGCAGTGGATGTAATGGGGCAAAATCTCTCACTATTAGCTAAATAAATTAGATATTCTGTTGTGGTGTAGTGGTGTTTTTGGAGATATAATGACATATATCTCCAAAACACTGCAGTAAAATTATTTCATGTGAGGTATGCATATAGTATGGGATGTCCCCTATAAGAGCTGGTCATTATTTTCTTCTAACTGTTACTGGTTAAAAATTAGGTCTTTATAAGTGTATAAAGTGCAATAATGTGACATATCTCCAAACCGCTGCAGTGAAATGGTTACATATGAGGTGTGCATATAGTATGGGACGTCCCCTATAAGAACTGGCCACTCCAGTTCCAATGAAATCTTTCCCAGAATGTTCTGAATCTATTCACATGACTTTTTTTTTATTTTCTAATTGTGAAACGGTGTTTGTGAACAAAACGATACAACCAAAAACTCTATATCATACTTGCACATTTTCTTCACTTCCTTCATTTTGTCTTGATTCAACTGTGGTTCTCCAGAGGTTGTCAACTCCTCAACCAGTTGTGAGAGCTTATCTCGCATTGTTTGGTCCATCTTGATATAACCCTAAAACAGAATGAATAGAGGATTAAATTATTAAAGTATAAGTCAATGCAACCATCACTGAGAAATAGTTGCTCCTCTATGTCATCATTACTCACTGTTACTTTTGTTATGCAACTGCTGTTTAGATAGATAGATAGATAGATAGATAGATAGATAGATAGATAGATAGATAGATAGATAGATAGATAGATAGATAGATAGATAGATAGATAGATAGATAGATAGATAGAGTAATTCATACAATCTACTAGTAACAGAGAGCTTCTCGTTTCATCTGACTATATGTATCATAAGTGTATCTTTCTTCAGTTGAATAGGACGAATGACACTACACGTACCTCCTCATCCACTTGCTGTAATGAAAAGGGCTTTATTAATAACTGGTATTGTATAAAATGTATGTTTCCGTGTGGGGATGAAGTGCACTCATCTCAGTGTCTTTGGTGCGATTGAGCAGGGAATGTAAACAAAGATACAGTGAGCAAATGTAGCAGTTAAGAGTCCACCATTTTCAAAATAAAAGTCTCGCTCCTGTAACATTTCACTGAAAACGGACTGAACTACAGCCAAAACATAATCATTAATATAATTTTATAACAATTACTTTCACTGTAAAGTTGAATATGGGTGTGCCTATTACAGTTACACGTGTGCGAATCGCTTATGATTGTTAATTAGATGCTGCTGACGTTGCTTACGTAACAAAAACAATATTCATTAGCCGAGCCTTCCTTAATTCTTATTCGCCACCCTAACATCCGCCCACTTACCCACGTCTGGTTGTCAGCCAATCAGTGAGGCAGATTAATGAATATTCAATCCAAGCCTTTGGCGTAGTAGGATTCGAGTGACGCACTTTGTAAATGTGTAACTTTTCTGTGGGCGGGAGTAATAAACGGTGATAAAAAGAGCAATAAAGGTTCTCACCACACCTGAAAGTTATTGATTACATAGTCAACACAACGCTGTAAACAAACAATCATGCTGGGACGGATTTTTCTAGTATTCTGCTTGGCAGGTGAGTTTATCACTGGTTTTGACAATAAGGATAATCAAAGTTTGATGTTTTGAGCGTGTTTTGTAACAAAGACTACGTTATTTTTATCTTTAATCCTGAAAAGTTAAAACCACAAGAAATATAAAGCAGACTCTTCATATCACGTAGTTAGTTATGTTTTGTGTGTGTATGTTTCATCTATACAGCCTTGGCAAGTGCAGCTGTGATCCCTGATGGCTCTAAAGTGGTGGGTTGATGATTATAACCTATTATAACCTTAATTTAACCACTAGCCTACATGTATTTAATGCATTCTGTGTGCTTCTCTTGAAAGCCAAAGTGCTCTGAATTCTTCCTTCCCATCTGTACCCGGGAATATAACCCTGTGTGTGGAACTGATGGAGTCACTTACCCAAACGAGTGCATGCTGTGTCTGGAAAACATGTATGTAAATCAAGTTTCTAACGTTTCAGTTTGAATATTCATAATGTGTCCTACTGAAACCTTGTTGTTTGTCTGTCTTGTCATAGGGAGCTCAAGGTGAACACGGCGATCTCCAGGATGGGAGAATGCTGAGACGGATCCACTCGTTTATATTTGGGATGACATGAAGGCTGGAACCACATGCTGCTTTTTTAAAAATGGTTTTAATGATGAAATGAAGTGTTTGTTCCCTGTTGTGTGTCCTTTTTTAAATTGTTCTAATCCTTAAATAAAGCCTTTATGTAGTAACTCGTTGCTTTGTACTTTTTGTCTTGAGTTTAAATGTTTATCTGGAGTATTTCTCAGCTGAATCTGTCTCGCATCAAAAAACAAAGGAGAATTAGACAAAATGGCCATAAATGGCAATTGTTCAACATGAGTAAACTGAGACCTTCTTCAATGAGGTAATATGAACATTGTGTATGTTTGCCATTTGCTTCAGAGAGAAAGGGGTGATGGATCACCAAAAAACAATGGTAATGTCAAAGTTTGATTTAATGGCCTAATTTGACTTCTAGTAGAGCATTTAAGTGATGGGTATTTCTAAATCAAACGGCACAAAAACAACTTTTCAAATGATGCCAAGTAGTTACAACACACTCCGGGATTGCACTGGATAAACAGTCAAACACAACATTACTCCCACTGTACTGGCCAATCATCTTCTACAGTGGTATCATATCTCGCATCTCTGACACAATGAAGGCAAGAGAACAAACTTTGTCCCACATCATATACACTAAATATTTACAACAAACAGGACAGGCTGTTATACATAAAACTGGCCCATGGCTATAACTAAGGGACATTTTATGTGTTTTTTTATTACATTCATTACAATTTTATAACTTCAAGAGGATCATTCATGACTCATAATCACTAAAGAACCTCAAATACTGCTGTTGATTTAATGAAATAGTTTGTGAGTTGAACTTGAGGACTTGCTGCACTGTTTCAACTGCATCTCTTCTTATGCAAAATATAATCTATAAAACTGCTGTTGTCTAAATATAATTTAGCAATCGTTATGTGAAGTCTTCTAATATAAATATTTCATAAGGTCAAGATGCAAAACTACTATCCAAGGCTAACATTTATGTTCACATTGTCATGGCAATGTTGTGATGAAATCCCTCAGTAAAGATTGTACGGGCAGAGATGGGCATAAATACATGGAAATGTATTTAAAATACAAATACAAAATAATGTGTGAAAAAAATGTATTTAAATACAAATACAGTATTTTGTATTTTGAAAATACACAAAATACATGTGAAATTGGCCATCCAGTGCAGGTATAGGTCACAGTGAATGAAGAAACTACATCCCAACCTCATCTCTGCCCTTTCTTCCTTTCTTTCTTTCTTTCTTTCTTTCTTTCTTTCTTTCTTTCTTTCTTTCTTTCTTTCTGTCATTCTGTCATTCTTTCTTTCATTCTTTCTGGCAATTACAAATAAACCTATGCAAAATAGCAGCCATTTATATACTTATTTCTGGTTACACTGTAGTCTATTACTTGTGGTGAACACTATTAAAAAATTCATACTGTATGTAAAACTGTAGGAACCTTTTCTGATATCTAGCAAAGAATATGGATGGGCGATATGACCAAAATCTCAATTTTACTTGTTTCACAGTTCTCAATATCAGTTTTGATTCCACAGCATAAACTCTTTTGAGGTTTTTTTTTTTTTTTTTTTTTTTGCAGGTAGTCCAATGCTTTTTAAGTAATTTTATGTTTATTTTATCTAAAGTTTATTTGTTTCTATAAGTTTATTAGAATTAGAAAGAATTATCTAAAAATTAAAATTAGAATTAATTTAGATTCATTTGACACTATTTACCCCTTTTCTATTATTATTTTTTATGTACAATAAAACTAAAAGCTGAAGATGTTTGTGGAGTATCATTCATCAGTGCTTCTTTTTCCACTCCAATGTTCCAGTAATTCCTGCTCACTAAAAGCTGCACAGATATATTTGCTTACCCCACAAATAGGCCCATCGATGTAAACGATTTAGAAAAAGTTCCATCAGTTCAAACTTTATATCATCGCTATGATATGTAGTGTCATATCACCCAGCCCTAACATGCAGTAATGCTTTAAACACATTTGACAAGCTAGTTGATAAAAATCAACAACCAGTCAAGACTGATTGGCTAACACTATTTTCGCACTTGTCTGTGCTCTTTTATTCTTTCATGTTAAATGAAGTGAATAATGCACTATTTTAACTTTAATAAACAACGCTGATCCAATGCTGAGCTAGTGAATGTCTGAACTAGTTGATGCACAAAATCAATACCCTGATAAAGAGGTTGACTGGCAAAAAGTATTTTATGTATTTTGAAAATACAAAAATACTCATCTTAAATGTATTTAAATACAAATTACATTTGATTTTTTCCAAAGGCTTTTAAAATACAAAATACAAGTTTCCGTGTCCAGGGATCGGGTTGTCGAGGCCCCCGCCTTCGACTGTCGCCCGATTCACTATGCACCGGCCCCTTACGGTCCCTCCTGTAGGTGGTGAGCCCGCGGTAGGGCGGCCCCACGTCGCTCCTTCGGGCTAAGCCCGGCCGGACCACATGGGGGGAGGCCCGGCCACCAGGCACTCGCATACGAGTCCCAACCCCGGGCCTGGCTCCAGGGTGGGGCCCCGGCTGCGCCATGCCGGGCGACGTCACGGTCCTTGAATTTACCGTCATCATAAGGGGTTTCTGATCCGCTCTTAGTCTGACACGTCACCTAGGACCTGTTTGCCTTGGGAGACCCTACCAGGGGCATATATCCCCAGAAAACATAGCTCCTAGGTTCCTTAGGGTACTCAAACCCCTCCACCACGGTAAGGTGGCAGTTCACCACGGTAAGGAGGCAGTTTGGCCTCGAAGAGATTCTGGCAAACCGTCCGGCGCCTCAGGAGGGGGAAGCAGTGCCCTACCAACGCTGTTTACAGTGGAGGTGGGCAGCTGTTGACCTCGACTGGGGATGTCATCGGACGGTGGAAGGAATACTTCGAGGATCTCCTCAATCCCACCGACACGTCTTCCATTGAGGAAGCAGAGGCTGAGGGCTCAGAGGTGGACTCGTCCATCACCCGGGCTGAAGTCACCGAGGTAGTCAAGAAACTCCTCGGTGGCAAGGCACCGGGGGTGGATGAGATCCGTCCCGAGTACCTCAAGTCTCTGGATGTTGTGGGGCTGTCTTGGCTGACACGCCTCTGCAACATCACGTGGCGGTCGGGGACAGTGCCTTTGGACTGGCAGACCGGAGTGGTGGTCCCTCTTTTTACAGTTTTTCTGAATTGCTAAAACACATTTCTTGAAACCATTACTCACTTTCTCAAAACCTTAAACACAAAACCAAACTTTCAAACCACATCTACAGAACCTCTGACTCTTCTGGCAAAATCAAACAATGCCTCAAAACCATTTTATCTGTGCTCAGAATCAAACAATGATCTCAGATCATACACACACACGAGTCGATATTATAAACACTACAGATCATTCATTAGACACTACATCAAAAAATGTAGAACACAGAATCCAAAGCATGCAGTTACAGAAAAAAAAGTATATTGTAACAAAGTAAACAAATTTTGCAATTACGTAAAAAATATAGTAATGACAACTTTATTAAGGTGAATAAATTGTATGCTGTATCCACTGCATGTATAGTATTGTACTGAATATTGAATAGTAGGCCTTATCACATGTTTGTATATTCACCACTTGTATACTGTGAAAATACAGTGACCCAACTGCAAAAGCCAAAAAGGTTACAGTAAAAAAACTCTAAATGAAAAGCATGTTACAGTAAAGTACACTCAGAAGAGTTGTGCAACTGCAGAATCAAGGTCAGTGAGAGAGATTGATTCTGCTTCAGCATCATGTCTTCATGTTGGTCCGGCCAGAGGAGTTTCTCCAAATCTAAGACAATGTCGTCTCTGCAGGCAAAGGGAAAAACCCTAAAGCCAGATCCAGCCTTGACAACATTCTCCACACCTTGCTCTTCCTTGTCCTCATCCTCATCCTCTTCCTGCTTGTTCACCTCCTCTTACTCATCCTCTTCCTTCTCTCCCTCTTATATTGTTTCCATCCATTGTTGGTATCAACATTCAGTGCAACATTTTGAGTAAATGTTGGGACTCTGAACTGAGTTGTATTATGCACAGTTGGTTTGGTCACATCATTAGAAATAAGTGTGAACAATTTTGAGTCGTGTAAATGATGACAAATGTGTTGCAGTTGTGTTTAACTTTCGCCTACCTGTGTTTAGCAGAAAGAGTGATTTATTCGACAAATTGGTTTAGACTATTGAGAATTTGGTTCAGAGAATGGGGTTTAGTGTTTTAGCAATTCAGAAAAACTGTAAGAAGGGGGACCGGAGGGTGTGTTCTAACTACAGGGGGATCACACTTCTCAGCCTCCCTGGGAAAGTCTATGCCAGGGTACTGGAGAGGAGAATCCGGCCGATAGTAGAACCTCGGATCCAGGAGGAACAGTGCGGTTTTCGTCCAGGCCGTGGAACACTGGACCAGCTCTATACCCTCTACAGGGTGCTGGAGGGTTCATGGGAGTTTGCCCAACCAATCCACATGTGCTTTGTGGACTTGGAGAAGGCATTCGACTGTGTTCCTCGCGGCATCTAGTGGAGGGTGCTTCGGGAGTATGGGGTCCGGGGCCCTTTACTAAGGGCTGTCCGGTCCCTGTACGACCAGAGCAGGAGCTTGGTTCGCATTGCCGGCAGTAAGTCAGACTTCTTCCCGGTGCATGTTGGACTCCGGCAGGGCTGCCCTTTGTCGCCGGTTCTGTTCATAATTTTTATGGACAGAATTTCTAGACGCAGCCAGGGGCCGGAGGGTGTCAGGTTTGGGGACCACATGATTTTATCTCTGCTCTTTGCGGATGATGTTGTCGTGTTGGCCCCATCAGACCAGGACCATCAGCATGCACTGGGACGGTTTGCAGCCGAGTGTGAAGTGGCTGGGATGAGAATCAGCACCTGTAAATCCGAGGCCATGGTCCTCAGTCGGAAAAGGGTGGCTTGCCCATTTCAGGTTGGTGGAGAGTTCCTGCCTCAAGTGGAGGAGTTCAAGTATCTTGGGGTCTTGTTCACGAGTGAGGGAAGGATGGAACGGGAGATTGACAGATGGATCGGTGCAGCTTCTGCAGTAATGCGATTTACCGGTCAATCTACGTTCCTACTCTCACCTATGGTCATGAGCTGTGGGTCATGACCGAAAGGACAAGATCCCGGATACAGGCGGCCGAAATGAGCTTTCTCCACAGGGTGGCTGGGCGATCCCTTAGTGAGAAGCTCGGTCACTCGGGAGGAGCTCAAAGTAGAGCCGCTGCTCCTCCACATCGAGAGGGGTCAGCTGAGGTGGCCCGGGCATCTTTTCCGGATGCATCCTGGTCGCCTTTCCGGGAAGGTGTTCAGGGCATGTCCCACCGGGAGGAGGCCCCGGGGAAGACCTAGGACATGCTGGAGGGTCTATGTCTCTCAGCTGGCCTGGGAACGCCTCGGTGTCCCCCCGGAAGAGCTGGAGGAAGTGTCTAGGGAGAGGGAGGTCTGGGCATCCCTGCTTAGACTGCTGCCCCCACGACCCGGCCCCGGATAAGTGGAAGAAGATGGATGGATATTTTGCATTTCAAATACGTATTTTAAATACATGTATCTGAAATACTGTCCATCCCTGTGTACGGGTATCAGTATTCTCAAATGTCCAACAGGGCTAAAAACTGCAAACCTCAAAGAACAAAAAATACAATCAACTCATATAATACTGGAGTCCCTGAGGTTGATGATGATCAAAGCTGCATTTTTTATACTTTTGGGTCCTATTTTGTATATTTTATTACAGTTTTTCTCGATTGCTTAAACACATTTCTTGAAACTATGCCTCGTATTCTCAAAACTATAAACACAAATCCATAACGTCTCACCCAATTCCCCAAACATCCTATTTTCAGGTCAAAATGAAGCTCTACACTCAAAACCATTCACTCTCGCTGAAAAACCAAACTTTGCCCTCAAACAGGACACACAAGCCCTCACAATCACACACACTACAACATAGTCTAACACACTGGTGCAATACATTCAAAACAACATTTCCAAAACTGGTAAGTTATATGTTGCTTGTGGTTCCCCCCTCACAAACCTTTTCACATGATGAACACAAAAGACACAACCAGTGGATACATTGGCACATTTTTATTCATACACAGAAAACACACACACACAAAAATAATTTTTTTTCCTGTTTTACTCTTCTTCTTTTTTTACTCTCTCCTCAAAACATTTTTTTTTATATTTACTTGCAGTAAGATGTGTGTGACCAACATATGACAGTAAAAGAGCACACACAAACCATATTCTAAAATGGAATTCGAATTGTATTGGAATGGTAAAGAGTGTTGGTCGTAACAGGAGGTTCTCCACTCAAGGATACAATATGATGGACACGTTTAAGAATGTTCCACATATGGTTGAAATACCATCATTTGCCTATAAAGATAACATTCTGGGAGTCCAGACTATAAAGGAGAAAGGATGCCCTCCCTTCACTGTCACACTCTGTGTTACTCTGTGTGACTGTACGACTGCTGGCCTTTTCTTGCAAGAAAATAAACCTCATCAAAGACTATTGGAAATGTTTGTCAGTGATAGAATTTTGTTTGTCACCACACCTCCCTGAAGGCTCTCAAGGCGACGGTAAAGCGACTCAAATTTGGCCTTACTCGTAGCCCAGCCTCCCTCATAATCACACCATTGACTAACACATGGGCAACTAGAGTGGCTTGAATTTCATCTGAGACTGCTTGTCCTCTTATCCTTGCCCTTCCTCCTCCTCATTCTTATCCCTCCTCGATCTCTTCCTTCATGTCTTTCTGGATCCATTGTTCCAAAACGCAATAAACTGATTTGGGCCCTTTTATATATCTATTGAAGGTTCTGATTGATGTGTGTTAAATTTTGACTCTTAGTGTTTCCACCTGGATAATTGTGTGCTAACTGAGCTGAAGCTGTGCTGACTTGAGTGAACAATTTTGAATGCTAGTGCTTTCTATATGACAACATGGTCTAAGCAATGAGAAATGAAGGGATTTGTGTGTAGAGTTTTGCAGTGACAGTTCAACCAATCTGACTCATGTGTCAAAACAGGGAATAGTGTTTATAGTTTAGTGAAATGGGTGTGCTTTTTGATAAATGGCATTATGGTTTTGAAATTTTAGTTCAAAAGCCTGGTTATAGTGTTTAAGCAATCGAGAAAAACTGTAGTGCCGCATACAAATGGTTGCAGATATTTACACATCATATTTTTAAAAATTATTACTGTAAATGAACAGACATGGAATGGGCAAGCTAAGTTTAATAATTTTATAAAACACATTTAAAAACAACAGACATTGAAACCAAACTGCTGTACAACAAATGTAAAACAAACTTAAAGCAAATTTAGACGTGAAGATACAAAAAAAAAAAATGGATACATGGAAATTTTACACCCTCAAACAGAATTACAGTAAAACATAATGAATAAAAATTACTATGTGGGATTGAAAATAACACCAATGTTTTTAACAAAGTCTCGTACATTAGAAAACAGGAAACCAAGCTGATTACAGTTTTTCTCAATTGCTAAAACAATTTCTGAAACCATGCTCCATTTTCTAAAAACATTACACATAAAACCTCATCTTCAAGCACTATTCACAAAACCTCTGACTAAAAATGAAACTTTCATAAGGGGTTACACAATACACCAAAAAATAGAAAACACATTGTTCAAAACATATAGTTCTCGAAAGATATCTATGTACTGCTATTTTGTTTGTAGACTTACCCATGACACCTTACTGTACCATCAAAAAGTTCAGGGAGAAGTGCATTTTTAATCTCAAAACAAATTTCATATTTCTCCGTCATTGTCTTTTGATGAACGAAAACATGTTCTATCATAGTAGCTCAAAATTGATCAGAAATTACTACTCTGCTTTGCTCTTTGCAAAATGTCTTTGTTCTTCCTCCTCCTTGTACCCCTATTTTTACAGTACTGTAAACTGCATCTCACAAACTTGTCCTTTGTCTCTGTGATACTGTAATTCTTGTTCTTTGTTGATATGAACCTGCAACCAGTCAAAATCTATTGAGCAGTCAGTATTGTTAACAAATGGAAAGCACAATGTTCAGGGCCATACAATGTGTTCATTGTACAGTATACACAGCCTACAATGCACTGTACTAAAGTATCCAATACTAAAAGGGACAAACATGGAGTAAACATGTGATCAGTGTGCTTCTTCTTGTCTTTGGGCATCTTCTGAAACAGGTTAAATCAATTTTGAGTGGTTGTGTTCAATCAAGGACGTGTGTTCTCTATTTGTATTTGATTGTTGCCACCTGTGTTTACCAGTATGGATGACGTGTGCATTACAGTGCAGAATGTGTTTTGAGAATGAGAATGTGTTTAGAGATTTGCTGAAAAGTCTAAGTGAGATCTGCAAATTGTGTTTTACCATGTGAAATGGTTTAAGATATTGACAACAGACTACACAATTAGCTAAATGAGTTCAGGCAACTGAGAACTTTGTTCAGCCGATGGGTTTTAGTGTTTTAGCAATTGAGAAAAACTGTAACAATGCAAGAAGACAAAAGTCAGAAGGGTCAAAAGCAATTATTTAAGTTTTATTACTATTTAAGAAATCCAAGTCCATCCAGCATTTAAAGTTTTGGAGACATGCAATCAGATTAGACACAGAACAGTTGTTGTTTTTAACAGGAAGATAAAGCTGAGTGTCGTCTGCATTGAAATCATACAAAATTTTGGGTTTCTGAATAATACAAGCATATATAAGGCAAAAAGAAGAGGACCCAGAATAGAGACTTGTGGGACACCATTGGAGATTTGAGAATGAGATGAGAAACATTTCCCCAAATTAACAGAAAAAGTTCTGTCCTTAAGGTAAGATGCAAACCAATTCAGCACAGATCCCTGAAACCCAGCAACATGATCAAGTCTTTGCAAAAGGATGTCACGATCTACTGTGTCAAATGAGACACAAATCAGTGGAGATCTCTAATGGGGATTTAAAAATACATTAATTGTACTAAAAAGGACATTCGGCCTTTGTGCATTTTGTGCAAGACAAAACAAAAGCTTGATAATATGTGTAACATTTTTGTACTTTGTACAGAACACCTTTTTTGAAGAAGCTCTGAACTCAGAAAATAGTTCCCTTGTTGAGTAAGTTTTACTGGAAATGAATGATTTGGTGGAATGAGAGAGATTAAACTGTATTTGTTATCCATGATTGACTTTGTACAACTCAAGTGATTATTCATTTGACATTACACAACTACCAGCCAAAGTAAATAAACTATTAAACTAAAGGTGCTTAGTGTTTGTGATGTGATGAATCAGTGGGATGGACGGTCCGCTCCCACGTTAAGAGGCGGATACAATATTGATATAAATAGGCGGATCATTTTATCACTGATCATATCGTCAGTGAGTTGACTCTCAGGTTGTGAACAATGTTTGCACGAGGAATCATCGTCCTTCTCTGCGTCCTAGGTGAGCAATATATTGATTTCATTTACAAAACAACTGATGTTAGGATGTTGGTAATTTGCCACATGAGGACCTGCGATGCACACTGGTACTTAGCAACAGTCTTAGTTAATATTAAAGAGTTAATTTAAAAAATAATAAGTTAATTTAGTTAATAATGAAGAGTTTGATTGTTTCAATAAAGTCTGCACGTTCTTTAGAGTCTTAATTCATCTTTGCCAAGTAGGACAAATGAAAAATGCTTAAGATAAGTCACATTCAGACATTTTTAAGTGTGATTTAAGGGATACTTCACAAGACAAAAAGTCTAAAGTTCTGTTTTTGTTCAATGGGCAAAACTAGAAGTTAGCATGTATGTTATTTCCTCTTGTCATATCATGATAAACTTTAATCCTTGTTTTTTCTTCTTGACAAACAGTGGCCATATCTGATGGAGCAAGAGCGGTGAGTAAATAAAGGCTGTAGAATTGCTTCTTGCCACGTGAAAATAACTCAATAAAATAACTTTTCTTTTTCTTTTTATGTAACCAGCCTAATTGCAGGTACTCGTCTAACATATGCACAATGCAATATTCACCCGTGTGTGGATCCAATGGAATAACATATGGCAATGAATGCATGCTGTGTGGTGCCATCAAGTGAGTTTAAAAATACATGTATTTTAAAATAAAGTACTGTAGGTTTAAAAACAGTTTAGAGTCTGTCACTTTCAAACTTTAATCTTCAATTTAATCTCTCTCTTTTTAGGGCATCAAACACTAAAATCTTGATCCAGAAGCAAGGCCCATGTTAAATGAACATCTACAGGAGTAACACAGGAATGGCACCATGATTCAACTTGGCAGACCTTTAGTCAGCTACTCATGTCTCATTCATTATGACCTGAATGTGTAATGGTTTAATCCATAAATAAATGTTGCATATTGAAGCTGTTCTGTTTGGTTCTGTTTTCTTCCTCGAGTCAAATTTGAAAGACAAGATGATAAAATAGGGGGAAATAGGTGAAGGTTTACTTTGAAAGAGGCACCCAAACCATATCTAGAGAGCAGAATATTATAAAGGTATCACAAATACCATAATTTGTCTTAAATAAGAGGCGATCTGTCACTGTAATGTGTTGTTTTTAAAGTCCCCCTGTGGTGAAAATCAAGTTTTTAATGTTGTTTATATGTCTATGTGTTGAATTTAAAGTGTCATGAAACACTTTAGTCTGGTCATTTACACCTCAGAGTTGCAAAAAGTCTTAAGAAATGGGAGTGTAAAGCTGTGGAAAATTGGGAGTGTAGAAGGTGGGAAAAGGGGAGACAACAACTAATAATACACAGACCTGCAACACACTCATTATACAGACACATGGATATTAAAATATGACCACGGGGAAAAATAAAATAAAACTGGCACAATGAAGCATTTAAAAAATCGAACCCTTCATAACAACAAACTCCCAAAACGAGGCAGAAACGCAGAAGAACATTTATTAAATTTAAGAGCACTAAACTAAGCTCTGTCTACATCGTCTTCTGTGTATCAGAATAATCCATTGTGTCATCACGTTTATGGTCAGTACAGCAGTATCAGTGTTCTTATTTGCACATTTTCATTTGAAGAAGATGTGACTAATTTTGTGCGCGTACACAGTGCTGGTTCATGTTTAGAGCACTAGACTAGAGTATATAAGATACACTATATTGCCAAAAGTATTGGGACACCCCTCCAGATCATTGAATTCAGGTGTTCCAATCACTTCCATGGCCACAGTTGTATAAAATCAACCACTAGGCATGCAGATGCTTCTACAAATATTTGTGAAAGACTGGGTCAGGAGCTCAGTGAATTCAAGCATGGAACCGTGATAGGCTGACACCTGTGCAATAAGTCCATTCGTGAAATTTCCTCACTACATATTCCACGGTCACCTGTTAGTGGTATTATAACAAAGTGCAAGCAATTGGGAACAACAGCAACTCAGCCACGAAGTGTTAGGCCACGTAAAATCCCTGAGCGGGTCAGCGCATGCTGAGGCTCACAGTGTGCAGAAGTCGCCAAATTTCTGCAGAGTCAATAGCTACAGACCTCCAAACTTTGTGTGGCCTTCAGATTAGCTCAAGAACAGTGCGAGAGCTTCATGGAATGGGTTTCCATGGTCGAGCATCTGCATCCAAGCCTTACATCTCCATGTGCAATGCAAAGCGAGTGGTGTAAAGCGTGGGATGCAGTGGTGTAAAGCGTGGGATGGAGTGCTGTAAAGCGTGGGATGCAGTGGTGTAAAGCGTGTGATGCAGTGGTGTAAAGCGTGGGATGCAGTGGTGTAAAGCGTGGGATGCAGTGGTGTAAAGCGTGGGATGCAGTGGTGTAAAGCGTCAGATGCAGTGATGTAAATCTTGAGATGCAGTGGTGTAAAGCGTGGGATGCAGTGGTGTAAAGCGTGGGATGCAGTGGTGTAAAGCGTGGGATGCAGTGGTGTAAAGCGTGGGATGCAGTGGTGTAAAGCGTCAGATGCAGTCATGTAAATCTTGAGATGCATAGGTGTAAAGCGTGGGATGCAGTGGTGTAAAGCGTGGGATGCAGTGGTGTAAAGCGTGGGATGCAGTGGTGTAAAGCGTGGGATGCAGTGGTGTAAAGCGTGGGATGCAGTGGTGTAAAGTGTCAGATGCAGTGATGTAAAGCGTGGGATGCAGTGGTGTGAAGCGTGGGATGCAGTGGTGTAAAGCGTGGGATGCAGTGGTGTAAAGCGCGGGATGCAGTGGTGTAAAGCGTGGGATGCAGTGGTGTGAAGCGTGGGATGCAGTGGTGTAAAGCGTGGGATGCAGTGGTGTAAAGCGCGGGATGCAGTGATGTAAAGCGTAAGATGCAGTGGTGTAAAGCGTGGGATGCAGTGGTGTAAAGCGTTGGATGCTGTGGTGTAAAGCGTGGGATGGAGTGGTGTAAAGCGTGGGATGCTGTGGTGTAAAGCGTGGGATGCTGTGGTGTAAAGCGTGGGATGCAGTGGTGTAAAGCGTGGGATGCAGCGGTGTAAAGCGTGGGATGCAGTGGTGTAAAGCGTGGGATGCAGCGGTGTAAAGCGTGGGATGCAGCGGTGTAAAGCGTGGGATGCAGTGGTGTAAAGCGTCGGATGCAGTGGTGTAAACCGTGGGATGCAGCGGTGTAAAGCGTGGGACGCAGTGGTGTAAAGCGTGGGATGCAGCGGTGTAAAGCGTGGGATGCAGTGGTGTAAAGCGTGGGATGCAGTGGTGTAAAGCGTGGGATGCAGTGGTGTAAAGCGTCGGATGCAGTGGTGTAAACCGTGGGATGCAGCGGTGTAAAGCGTGGGACGCAGTGGTGTAAAGCTTGGGATGCAGTGGTGTAAAGCGTCAGATGCAGTGGTGTAAAGCGTGGGATGCAGTGGTGTAAAGCGTGGGATGCAGTGGTGTAAAGCATGGGATGCATTGGTGTAAAGCGTAGGATGCAGTGGTGTAAAGCGTGGGATGCAGTGGTGTAAAGCGTAGGATGCAGTGGTGTAAAGCGTCGGATGCAGTGGTGTAAAGCGTGGGATGCAGCGGTGTAAAGCGTGGGACGCAGTGGTGTAAAGCTTGGGATGCAGTGGTGTAAAGCGTCAGATGCAGTGGTGTAAAGCGTGGGATGCAGTGGTGTAAAGCGTGGGATGCAGTGGTGTAAAGCATGGGATGCATTGGTGTAAAGCGTGGGATGCAGTGGTGTAAAGCGTGGGATGCAGTGGTGTAAAGCGTGGGATGCAGTGGTGTAAAGCGTGGGATGCAGTGGTGTAAAGCGTGGGATGCAGTGGTGTAAAGCGTGGGATGCAGTGGTGTGAAGCGTGGGATGCAGTGGTGTAAAGCGTGGGATGCATTGGTGTAAAGCGTGGGATGCAGTGGTGTAAAGCGTGGGATGCAGTGGTGTAAAGCGTGGGATGCAGTGGTGTAAAGTGTCAGATGCAGTGATGTAAAGCGTGGGATGCAGTGGTGTGAAGCGTGGGATGCAGTGGTGTAAAGCGTGGGATGCAGTGGTGTAAAGCGCGGGATGCAGTGGTGTAAAGCGTGGGATGCAGTGGTGTGAAGCGTGGGATGCAGTGGTGTAAAGCGTGGGATGCAGTGGTGTAAAGCGCGGGATGCAGTGATGTAAAGCGTGGGATGCAGTGGTGTAAAGCGTGGGATGCAGTGGTGTAAAGCGTTGGATGCTGTGGTGTAAAGCGTGGGATGGAGTGGTGTAAAGCGTGGGATGCTGTGGTGTAAAGCGTGGGATGCAGTGGTGTAAAGCGTGGGATGCAGTGGTGTAAAGCGTGGGATGCAGCGGTGTAAAGCGTGGGATGCAGTGGTGTAAAGCGTGGGATGCAGTGGTGTAAAGCGTCGGATGCAGTGGTGTAAACCGTGGGATGCAGCGGTGTAAAGCTTTGGACGCAGTGGTGTAAAGCTTGGGATGCAGTGGTGTAAAGCGTCAGATGCAGTGGTGTAAAGCGTGGGATGCAGTGGTGTAAAGCGTGGGATGCAGTGGTGTAAAGCATGGGATGCATTGGTGTAAAGCGTGGGATGCAGTGGTGTAAAGCGTGGGATGCAGTGGTGTAAAGCGTGGGATGCAGTGGTGTGAAGCGTGGGATGCAGTGGTGTGAAGCGTGGGATGCAGTGGTGTAAAGCGTGGGATGCAGTGGTGTAAAGCGCGGGATGCAGTGGTGTGAAGCGTGGGATGCAGTGGTGTGAAGCGTGGGATGCAGTGGTGTAAAGCGTGGGATGCAGTGGTGTAAAGCGCGGGATGCAGTGATGTAAAGCGTGGGATGCAGTGGTGTAAAGTGTGGGATGCAGTGGTGTAAAGCGTGGGATGCAGTGGTGTGAAGCGTGGGATGCAGTGGTGTAAAGCGTGGGATGCAGTGGTGTAAAGCGCGGGATGCAGTGATGTAAAGCGTGGGATGCAGTGGTGTAAAGCGTGGGATGCAGTGGTGTAAAGCGTTGGATGCTGTGGTGTAAAGCGTGGGATGGAGTGGTGTAAAGCGTGGGATGGCGTGGGATGCAGTGGTGTAAAGCGTGGGATGCAGTGGTGTAAAGCGTGGGATGCAGCGGTGTAAAGCGTGGGATGCAGTGGTGTAAAGCGTGGGATGCAGTGGTGTAAAGCGTCGGATGCAGTGGTGTAAACCGTGGGATGCAGCGGTGTAAAGCGTGGGATGCAGTGGTGTAAAGCGTCAGATGCAGTGGTGTAAAGCGTCAGATGCAGTGGTGTAAAGCGTGGGATGCAGTGGTGTAAAGCGTGGGATGCAGTGGTGTAAAGCGTGGGATGCAGTGGTGTAAAGCGTGGGATGCAGTGGTGTAAAGCGTGGGATGCATTGGTGTAAAGCGTGGGATGCAGTGGTGTAAAGCGTGGGATGCAGTGGTGTAAAGCGTGGGATGCAGTGGTGTAAAGCGTGGGATGCAGTGGTGTAAAGCGTGGGATGCAGTGGTGTAAAGCGTGGGATGCAGTGGTGTAAAGCGTGGGATGCAGTGGTGTAAAGTGTCAGATGCAGTGATGTAAAGCGTGGGATGCAGTGGTGTGAAGCGTGGGATGCAGTGGTGTAAAGCGTGGGATGCAGTGGTGTAAAGCGCGGGATGCAGTGGTGTAAAGCGTGGGATGCAGTGGTGTGAAGCGTGGGATGCAGTGATGTAAATCTTGAGATGCAGTGGTGTAAAGCGTGGGATGCAGTGGTGTAAAGCGTGGGATGCAGTGATGTAAATCTTGAGATGCATAGGTGTAAAGCGTGGGATGCAGTGGTGTAAAGCGCGGGATGCAGTGGTGTAAAGCGTGGGATGCAGTGGTGTGAAGCGTGGGATGCAGTGGTGTGAAGCGTGGGATGCAGTGGTGTAAAGCGTGGGATGCAGTGGTGTAAAGCGCGGGATGCAGTGATGTAAAGCGTGGGATGCAGTGGTGTAAAGTGTGGGATGCAGTGGTGTGAAGCGTGGGATGCAGTGGTGTAAAGCGTGGGATGCAGTGGTGTAAAGCGTGGGATGCAGTGGTGTAAAGCGTTGGATGCTGTGGTGTAAAGCGTGGGATGGAGTGGTGTAAAGCGTGGGATGCTGTGGTGTAAAGCGTGGGATGCAGTGGTGTAAAGCGTGGGATGGCGTGGGATGCAGTGGTGTAAAGCGTGGGATGCAGTGGTGTAAAGCGTGGGATGCAGTGGTGTAAAGCGTCGGATGCAGTGGTGTAAAGCGTGGGATGCAGCGGTGTAAAGCTTGGGATGCAGTGGTGTAAAGCGTCAGATGCAGTGGTGTAAAGCGTCAGATGCAGTGGTGTAAAGCGTGGGATGCAGTGGTGTAAAGCGTGGGATGCAGTGGTGTAAAGCGTGGGATGCATTGGTGTAAAGCGTGGGATGCATTGGTGTAAAGCGTGGGATGCAGTGGTGTAAAGCGTGGGATGCAGTGGTGTAAAGCGTGGGATGCAGTGGTGTAAAGCGTGGGATGCAGTGGTGTAAAGCGTGGGATGGAGTGGTGTAAAGCGTGGGATTGACATGACATGGTTAGACTCAGATGGTAAATAAATATATATTAAGCTGGGTGTCCACCCTAGAGATTACTATATTTATAATGAAACCATCATATTTAAAAAATATGATATTAATCTTATCATATAATAAAATATATTTTATTGTTGCTACTGTAAATCTATATTAAATTATTATGGGATCACCTATGATTCCAGCATCGTTACTTTTCAAAATAATTTTATTTCTGTATTTTTTTTAAATATATGTTTTATATTAACATTATTAATGACAGTATATTTATTTAACAAAGATGAATATTTTTATCTCTCAAAATAAATTAAAAAAATAAAAAATAAACAGAAAATAGAATAAACTTTTCTAAAGTGGTTTTGAAAAAGTATTATCTTAGACATTACTAAAAACATATTATCATATTATTATTTTTATTTATTTTTTTTTTTTATTTGTTTTTTAAATAAAAGCTTTCATCAGAGGGGTCCAAGACCCCAGGACTTTATATATTTAGATATATTTATATATGTGTGTGTGTGTGTGTGTGTGTGTGTGTGTGTGTGTGTGTGTGTGTGTGTGAATTCGAGGAGTTTTTTTGGTTGGTTTTTTTTTTTTTTCAGCTTTTTGAATGTTGAAGTACAATAAAGGCATGATAGGCTATACATATTTTATGTGGATAAAGACATATTTTGTACTTGACGACACATGTCCTTATAAGGCCTAGAAAATATGTTGTTTTAACAACATAACATCTCGTTATTACAAGAAAAATATGACGTTTTAACGACATATCTCATTTTTACATAAAAAATAATTTAAAAAATAAAAAACGACATAACATCTCGTTATTACGACATAACATCTCGTTATTACGACATAACTGAGTGGAAAAAATAATATGTATGTGGCAGCAATATATCTGAAATATCTGAATGCATACTTTAGGACCCGGAGGAACAGCTCATTTGCTCCATATAGAGCTATAAGGCCATCTAGTGGCAAGAGTCATGAAATATCATGTTATATTATTTATTTCCACAAGAGGTCAGCAAAGACACCCAATGTAAGATATTTTGATGGAATCCAAAGGGGAGAAGTGAAGAGACTCCATCAGTTGAAGGACAAAAGAAGTCGCAGGAAGGAGAGGAAACCAAGCCATGACTCCAACCCGCCATCCAGCTTTGTCTGCCTAAATTGCGGCAGAGACTGCCATGCACGGATAGGACTACTGAGCCACTCCAGATGTTGCCAACAACAAAATTGACTGAAAAAGATAAAGAAGGCGCAGCCATTGTCTTTCGAGACAGAGGGGGCCTACTAAGTTGAAAGAATGTGAGGAACGTGCTTACTATTTTTTATTAAATCTAGTAATTTATCTAGTAATAATTTAATCTAGTAATAGTAAATTTAATCTAGTAATAGTAAAGGTAAATAAAATAAAAGGTAACAAAACAATCAAAAAAAAAAAAAAAAAAAAAAAAATATATATAGAAAAAATATTATCAAAATTAAATTAAATAAGCTTGCTGGACCACCCCCACTATCCCCCCACCCCCAACCCCAAAAAAAAAGCATAATTTTAGGGCTTCTGGTCATTTTGGCCTGCAAGGGAAGGATTTGTTAAAGGACGTGAGGGAAGGATGGGGGTTAAGCTAAAGTATTTATATCAATAATGTGTGTCTTTTGCCCCGTGTGTCTGTGGGGTAAAATGCCCTCCATGCCCACATCATACATATAAGATCTTTAAACAAAACAAAACACTTTTGTGATTTATTTTCACATGAAATATTTTGCTCCATCAATGTTCAGCACAAACACATATTTTTATGCAATCATACTCTATGTTAGTAGTGAAAAGCACATTTTTCTTAAGGTGTGCCATAAATGACATAAATGACAAAACAATAGTTATTTTAGCCATCCATTACAATGTGTTGTGGTAACAATAGTTACCCATTTTTCTTTTCGTGTTCTTTGGTTTATTTTCATAGCAATATTCTTTCGATTTTAACAACAATTTTGAGACATATTTGAAGTGTTTTGTTGGTGTGAGTGAGTTTTGGAGGTGAGATGAACTGTTTGGCCAAGATTCATGTTGCTAATGCAGACTGTATGAAGAGTTTTGAAAATGTGGCTTCAGTATTGAAAAATGCTTTTTAAATAAACTAATAAAAATCAATAATAACATATAAACCTCGACATTTTCACCACCTTTATTCTATTAAAACTTATGAAAGTATTGATCGCTCCCTTCAGATTGAAACATCACTTTAGATGGTATGGGCAGTAATTGATGTATTTAATGTACTTAAAATAATGTATTTGAAATAGGCATTTAATTACTTTGGAGTATTTTGTAATTTGTATTTTCATTAAATAATATATATTAATACTATAATTTGTATACTTCACAGGGCACTTATGGTCGAATGGAACACACTTGAGGATTTCAGTGGAGTTTTCTGCACAGGGAGTGTTAATATTAACTTTTTTCCGTTATGTTATCTGCACATCATAGACTCAAACAAAACAAGAACTAGTCCTTGTTATACACTACTGTATAATTTGTACACTTCACAAGGTTATTATTGATTTTTATTAGTTTATTTAAAAAGCATTTTTCAATACTGAAGCCACATTTTGTATTATTCATCACATATATGTCTCAAAATTGTTGTTAAAATCGAAAGAATATTGCTATGAAAATAAACCAAAGAACACGAAAAGAAAAATGGGTAACTATTGTTTTGTCATTTATGTTACAGCCTGACCTAGACCAGGGACCGCAACACATTGTAGGATAAAAAATTAAGACTAATTTATTAATTAAAAAAAAAAAAAAAAAAAAAATATATATATATATATATATATATATATATATATTTTTTTTTTTTTTTTTTTTCAATATCTTTACAATTAGGAATTTATTTGTCAAAAATAAAAAGACAACAATTCCTGAAGAAATAATAATTACACAAAAAAACAAAAAAAACATCAGCAACATGTATAGTATAATCAGGTGTGTGCAGGATTGGAGTCCCAGCTGTATCAGGAGTCTTTCTGCGTAGAGTTTGTATGTTTTCTCCGTGTTGATGTTGATTTCCTCTGGGTTTACCCCACAATCCAGAGACATACAGGACAGGTGAATTGGAGATTTTAGATGTGAGTGTGTCATCCCTGTGATGGACCGGCCATCTGTCCAGGGTGTTTTACTGCCTTTGACCCGAGACACTGGTGTAAGACTGGAAAAACTGAAAGACGCAGAGCAATCTGGCCAAGAGAGGACTACTCTCTGAGAAAACGAAGGAAATTAACATTTGAACTCTGAGCATCCCCACCCAAGAGTCAATCACCTCGGTATCGTCTTAATCTACATCTCCTTCCCTTCACCTCCTCTCCCCCCATCTCTTCTCTCTCTCATGCGGAGATCATCTGAAATTTACCCTAGACTCTTGATATGAACAATTATCATTCAACACTATACATGTTTAGTATCATTCAAAATGGTTATTGCTGAAGCTCAAACATGCTGTGTAACACACAAGAATGAGCCTCAATGGTCCTGGAGAAAGCTCAGACGTGCTACATAACATGAGAATGAACTTCATTGATTCTTGAGAAAGCTCAGATGTTCCGCGTAACACGAGAATCAGGGCTGGACTGGGACAAAAAAAATCTAAACTGTCCCACTACATATAATCATAAACACCACCCATCTCGCCCTTGAATATCTATACCAGATGGCTAGTCCGCCCCTGAAAAGAATGAACCTCATTGGTTCTTGAGAAAGCTTAGACTTTATGCGTAACACACGAGTATGAACATCATTGGTTCTTCAGAAAGCTCAGACTTGATGCGTAACACGAGAATGAACCTCATTGGCTCTTGAGGAAGCTCAGACTTGATGCGTAACACGAGAATGAACCTCATTGGTTCTTGAGAAAGCTCAGACTTGTTGCATAACACGAGAATGAACCTCATTGGTTCTTGAGAAAGCTCAGACTTGTTGCATAACACGAGAATGAACATCATTGGTTCTTGAGAAAGCTCAGACTTGTTGCATAACACGAGAATGAACCTCATTGGTTCTTGAGGAAGCTCAGACTTGATGCGTAACACACTAAAATGAACCTCATTGGTTGTTGAGAAAGCTCGGACTTGATGCGTAACACGAGAATGAACCTCATTGGTTCTTGAGAAAGCTCAGACTTGTTGCATAACACGAGAATGAACATCATTGGTTCTTGAGAAAGCTCAGACTTGATGCGTAACACACTAAAATGAACCTCATTGGTTCTTGAGAAAGCTCGGACTTGATGCGTAACACAAGAATGAACCTCATTGGTTCTTGAGAAAGCTCAGACTTGATACGTAACACGAGAATTAACCTCATTGGTTCTTGAGAAAGCTCAGACTTGTTGCATAACACGAGAATGAACATCATTGGTTCTTGAGAAAGCTCAGACTTGATGCGTAACACACTAAAATGAACCTCATTGGTTCTTGAGAAAGCTCGGACTTGATGCGTAACGCGAGAATGAACCTCATTGGTTCTTGAGAAAGCTCAGACTTGTTGCATAACACGAGAATGAACCTCATTGGTTCTTGAGAAAGCTCAGACTTGTTGCATAACACGAAAATGAACATCATTGGTTCTTGAGGAAGCTCAGACTTGATACGTAACACGAGAATGAACCTCATTGGTTCTTGAGAAAGCTCGGACTTGTTGCATAACACGAGAATGAACCTCATTGGTTCTTGAGAAAGCTCGGACTTGATGCGTAACACACGAGAATGAACCTCATTGGTTCTTGAGAAAGCTCAGACTTGATGCGTAACACAAGAATGAACCTCATTGGTTCTTGAGAAAGCTCAGACTTGATACGTAACACGAGAATTAACCTCATTGGTTCTTGAGAAAGCTCAGACTTGTTGCATAACACGAGAATGAATATCATTGGTTCTTGAGAAACCTCAGACTTGATGCGTAACACACTAAAATGAACCTCATTGGTTCTTGAGAAAGCTCGGACTTGATGCGTAAAACGAGAATGAACCTCATTGGTTCTTGAGAAAGCTCAGACTTGTTGCATAACACGAGAATGAACCTCATTGGTTCTTGAGAAAGCTCAGACTTGTTGCATAACACGAAAATGAACATCATTGGTTCTTGAGGAAGCTCAGACTTGATACGTAACACGAGAATGAACCTCATTGGTTCTTGAGAAAGCTCGGACTTGTTGCATAACACGAGAATGAACCTCATTGGTTCTTGAGAAAGCTCGGACTTGATGCGTAACACACGAGAATGAACCTCATTGGTTCTTGAGAAAGCTCAGACTTGTTGCATAACACGAGAATGAACCTCATTGGTTCTTGAGAAAGTTCGGACTTGTTGCATAACACGAGAATGAACCTCATTGGTTCTTGAGAAAGTTCGGACTTGATGCGTAACACACGAGGATGAACATCATTGGTTCTTGAGGAAGCTCGGACTTGATGCGTAACACACGAGATTGAACATCATTGGTTCTTGAGGAAGCTCAGACTCGCTGCGTAACATGAGAATGAACCTCATTGGTTCTTGAGAAAGCTCGGACTTGATGCGTAACACGAGAATGAACATCATTGGTTCTTGAGAAAGCTCGGACTTGATGCGTAACATGAGAATGAACCTCATTGGTTTTTGAGGAAGCTCAGACTCGCTGCGTAACTCACGAGAATGAACCTCATTGGTTCTTGAGAAAGCTCGGACTTGATGCGTAACACGAGAATGAACCACATTGGTTCTTGAGAAAGCTCAGACTCGCTGCGTAACACACGAGAATGAACCTCATTGGTTCTTGAGGAAGCTAAGACTGGCTGCGTAACATGAGAATGAACCTCATTGGTTCTTGAGAAAGCTCGGACTTGATGCGTAACATGAGAATGAACCTCATTGGTTCTTGAGAAAGCTCGGACTTGATGCGTAACACGAGAATGAACCTCATTGGTTCTTGAGAAAGCTCAGACTCGCTGCGTAACACACGAGAATGAACCTCATTGGTTCTTGAGAAAGCTCGGACTTGATGCATAACACGAGAATGAACCTCACTGGTTCTTGAGGAAGCTCAGACTCGCTGCATAACACGAGAATGAACCTCATTGGTTCTTGAGAAAGCTCGGACTTGATGCGTAACATGAGAATGAACCTCATTGGTTCTTGAGAAAGCTCAGACTTGTTGCATAACACGAAAATGAACATCATTGGTTCTTGAGGAAGCTCAGACTTGATGCGTAACACGAGAATTAACCTCATTGGTTCTTGAGAAAGCTCAGACTTGTTGCATAACACAAGAATGAACATCATTGGTTCTTGAGGAAGCTCAGACTTGCTGCGTAACACACTAAAATGAACCTCATTGGTTCTTGAGAAAGCTCGGACTTGATGTGTAACACGAGAATGAACCTCATTGGTTCTTGAGAAAGCTCGGACTTGTTGCATAACACGAGAATTAACCTCATTGGTTCTTGAAAAAGCTCAGACTTGTTGCATAACACGAGAATAAACATCATTGGTTCTTGAGGAAGCTCAGACTTGCTGCATAACACGAGAATGAACATCATTGGTTCTTTAGGAAGCTCAGACTTGATGCGTAACATGAGAATGAACCTCATTGGTTCTTGAGAAAGCTCAGACTTGTTGCATAACACGAGAATGAACCTCATTGGTTCTTGAGAAAGCTCGGACTTGTTGCATAACACGAGAATGAACCTCATTGGTTCTTGAGAAAGCTCGGACTTGTTGCATAACACGAGATTCACGAGTTCACATCTACATATAATTAATACAATAAGTTTATGCGTATTTGGCGTGCTGTCCGGGGGGAGGGCTCCGAGCTCGGAGTTAGGCCCGAACCCAAAGTACTCCCCCCAGTTGGTAAGAGTAGATGGAAATGGAAGTGTAGATGGAACTGGAAGTGAGGAGATGGGGTGGAGGAGGGATGCTGACAAACTTTCAATGAACAGAGACGGGTCTGCTGTGAATTTATACTCTGTCATTGAGTTGATTACTGATTAATCAACAGCTGTGCATGATTTGGTTAATTATCTGAACCTGCTCCTCCCGAACTTTGTTAAATAAAACCTCATATGAACCTCATTGGTTCTTGAGAAAGCTCGGACTTGATGCGTAACACACGAGAATGAACCTCATTGGTTCTTGAGAAAGCTCAGACTTGTTGCATAACACGAGAATGAACCTCATTGGTTCTTGAGAAAGTTCGGACTTGTTGCATAACACGAGAATGAACCTCATTGGTTCTTGAGAAAGCTCGGACTTGATGCGTAACACACGAGGATGAACATCATTGGTTCTTGAGGAAGCTCGGACTTGATGCGTAACACACGAGATTGAACATCATTGGTTCTTGAGGAAGCTCAGACTCGCTGCGTAACATGAGAATGAACCTCATTGGTTCTTGAGAAAGCTCGGACTTGATGCGTAACATGAGAATGAACCTCATTGGTTTTAGAGATAGCTCAGACTCGCTGTGTAACACACGAGAATGAACCTCATTGGTTCTTGAGAAAGCTCGGACTTGATGCGTAACACGAGAATGAACCTCATTGGTTCTTGAGAAAGCTCGGACTTGATGCGTAACATGAGAATGAACCTCATTGGTTTTTGAGGAAGCTCAGACTCGCTGCGTAACTCACGAGAATGAACCTCATTGGTTCTTGAGAAAGTTCGGACTTGTTGCATAACACGAGAATGAACCTCATTGGTTCTTGAGAAAGCTCGGACTTGATGCGTAACACACGAGGATGAACATCATTGGTTCTTGAGGAAGCTCGGACTTGATGCGTAACACACGAGATTGAACATCATTGGTTCTTGAGGAAGCTCAGACTCGCTGCGTAACATGAGAATGAACCTCATTGGTTCTTGAGAAAGCTCGGACTTGATGCGTAACATGAGAATGAACCTCATTGGTTTTAGAGATAGCTCAGACTCGCTGTGTAACACACGAGAATGAACCTCATTGGTTCTTGAGAAAGCTCGGACTTGATGCGTAACACGAGAATGAACCTCATTGGTTCTTGAGAAAGCTCGGACTTGATGCGTAACATGAGAATGAACCTCATTGGTTTTTGAGGAAGCTCAGACTCGCTGCGTAACTCACGAGAATGAACCTCATTGGTTCTTGAGAAAGCTCGGACTTGATGCGTAATACGAGAATGAACCTCATTGGTTCTTGAGGAAGCTCAGACTGGCTGCGTAACATGAGAATGAACCTCATTGGTTCTTGAGAAAGCTCGGACTTGATGCGTAACATGAGAATGAACCTCATTGGTTCTTGAGAAAGCTCGGACTTGATGCGTAACACGAGAATGAACCTCATTGGTTCTTGAGAAAGCTCAGACTCGCTGCGTAACACACGAGAATGAACCTCATTGGTTCTTGAGAAAGCTCGGACTTGATGCATAACACGAGAATGAACCTCACTGGTTCTTGAGGAAGCTCAGACTCGCTGCATAACACGAGAATGAACCTCATTGGTTCTTGAGAAAGCTCGGACTTGATGCGTAACATGAGAATGAACCTCATTGGTTCTTGAGAAAGCTCAGACTTGTTGCATAACACGAAAATGAACATCATTGGTTCTTGAGGAAAGTCAGACTTGATGCGTAACACGAGAATGAACCTCATTGGTTCTTGAGAAAGCTCAGACTTGTTGCATAACACAAGAATGAACATCATTGGTTCTTGAGGAAGCTCAGACTTGCTGCGTAACACACTAAAATGAACATCATTGGTTCTTGAGAAAGCTCGGACTTGATGTGTAACACGAGAATGAACCTCATTGGTTCTTGAGAAAGCTCGGACTTGTTGCATAACACGAGAATTAACCTCATTGGTTCTTGAGAAAGCTCAGACTTGTTGCATAACACGAGAATGAACATCATTGGTTCTTGAGGAAGCTCAGACTTGCTGCATAACACACGAGAATGAACCTCATTGGTTCTTGAGAAAGCTCAGACTTGTTGCATAACACGAGAATGAACCTCATTGGTTCTTGAGAAAGCTCGGACTTGTTGCATAACACGAGAATGAACCTCATTGGTTCTTGAGAAAGCTCGGACTTGATGCGTAACACACGAGAATGAACATCATTGCTTCTTGAGAAAGCTCAGACTTGTTGCATAACACGAAAATGAACATCATTGGTTCTTGAGGAAGCTCAGACTTGATGCGTAACACGAGAATGAACCTCTTTGGTTCTTGAGAAAGCTCAGACTTGTTGCATAACACAAGAATGAACATCATTGGTTCTTGAGGAAGCTCAGACTTGCTGCGTAACACACTAAAATGAACCTCATTGGTTCTTGAGAAAGCTCGGACTTGATGTGTAACACGAGAATGAACCTCATTGGTTCTTGAGAAAGCTCGGACTTGTTGCATAACACGAGAATTAACCTCATTGGTTCTTGAGAAAGCTCAGACTTGTTGCATAACACGAGAATGAACATCATTGGTTCTTGAGGAAGCTCAGACTTGCTGCGTAACACACGAGAATGAACCTCATTGGTTCTTGAGAAAGCTCAGACTTGTTGCATAACACGAGAATGAACCTCATTGGTTCTTGAGAAAGCTCGGACTTGTTGCATAACACGAGAATGAACCTCATTGGTTCTTGAGAAAGCTCGGACTTGATGCGTAACACACGAGAATGAACATCATTGCTTCTTGAGAAAGCTCAGACTTGTTGCATAACACGAGAATGAACCTCATTGGTTCTTGAGAAAGCTCAGACTCGCTGCGTAACATGAGAATGAACCTCATTGGTTCTTGAGAAAGCTCGGACTTGATGCGTAACATGAGAATGAACCTCATTGGTTCTTGAAAAAGCTCAGACTCGCTGCGTAACACACGAGAATGAACCTCATTGGTTCTTGAGAAAGCTCGGACTTGATGCGTAACATGAGAATGAACCTCATTGGTTCTTGAGAAAGCTCAGACTCGCTACGTAACACATGAGAATGAACCTCATTGGTTCTTGAGAAAGCTCAGACTTGCTGCGTAACACACAAGAATGAACCTCATTGGTTCTTGAGAAAGCTCAGAATTGCTGCGTAACGCACGAGGATGAACCTCATTCGTTCTTGAGAAAGCTCAGACTCGCTGCGTAACACACGAGAATGAACCTCATTGGTTCTTGAGGAAGCTCGGACTTGATGCGTAACACACGAGGATGAACATCATTGGTTCTTGAGGAAGCTCAGACTCGCTGCGTAACATGAGAATGAACCTCATTGGTTCTTGAGAAAGCTTGGACTTGATGCGTAACATGAGAATGAACCTCATTGGTTCTTGAGAAAGCTCAGACTCGCTGCGTAACACACGAGAATGAACCTCATTGGTTCTTGAGAAAGCTCAGACTTGTTGCAGAACACGAGAATTAACCTCATTGGTTCTTGAGAAAGCTCGGACTTGATGCGTAACATGAGAATGAACCTCATTGGTTCTTGAGAAAGCTCAGACTCGCTGCGTAACACACGAGAATGGACCTCATTGGTTCTTGAGAAAGCTCGGACTTGATGCGTAACATGAGAATGAACCTCATTGGTTCTTGAGAAAGCTCAGACTAAGCTGCGTAACATGAGAATGAACCTCAGTGGTTATTGAGAAAGCTCAGACTCGCTGCGTAACAGAGGAATTAACCTTATTGGTTCTTGAGAAAGCTTAGACTCGCTGCGTAACATGAGAATGAACATCATTGGTTCTTGAGAAAGCTCAGACTTGATGCGTAAAGCACGAGAATGAACCTCATTGGTTCTTGAGAAAGCTCAGACTCGCTGCGTAACACACGAGAATGAACCTCATTGGTTCTTGAGAAAGCTCGGACTTGATGCGTAACATGAGAATGAACCTCATTGGTTGTTGAGAAAGCTCAGACTCGCTGCGTAACATGAGAATGAACCTCATTGGTTCTTGAGGAAGCTCAAACTCGCTGCGTAACATGAGAATGAACCTCAGTGGTTCTTGAGAAAGCTTAGACTCGCTGCGTAACATGAGAATGAACATCATTGGTTCTTGAGAAAGCTCAGACTTGATGCGTAAAGCACGAGAATGAACCTCATTGGTTCTTGAGAAAGCTCAGACTCGCTGCGTAACACACGAGAATGAACCTCATTGGTTCTTGAGAAAGCTCAGACTTGTTGCGTAACACAAGAATGAACCGCATTGGTTCTTGAGAAAGCTCAGACTCGCTGCGTAACACACAAGAATGAACCTCATTGGTTCTTGAGAAAGCTCAGACTTGATGCGTAACACACAAGAATGAACCTCATTGGTTCTTGAGAAAGCTCAGATGTGCTGCGTAAAACACGAGAATGAACCTCATTGGTTCTTGAGAAAGCTCAGACGTGCTGCGTAAAACACGAGAATGAACCTCATTGGTTCTTGAGAAAGCTCAGACGTGCTGCGTAAATCACGAGAATGAACCTCATTTGTTATTGAGAAAGCTCGGACTTGATGCGTAACACACGAGAATGAACCTCATTGGTTCTTGAGAAAGCTCAGACTTGTTGCGTAACACGAGAATGAACCTCATTGGTTCTTGAGGAAGATCAGACTCGCTGCATAACATGAGAATGAACCTCATTGGTTCTTGAGAAAGCTCAGACTCGCTGCGTAACACACGAGAATGAACCTCATTGGTTCTTGCGAAAGCTCGGACTTGATGCGTAACACACAAGAATGAACCTCATTGGTTCTTGAGAAAGCTCAGACTCGCTGCGTAACATGAGAATGAACCTCATTGGTTCTTGAGGAAGCTCAAACTCGCTGCGTAACATGAGAATGAACCTCAGTGGTTATTGAGAAAGCTCAGACTCGCTGCGTAACACGAGAATTAACCTTATTGGTTCTTGAGAAAACTTAGACTCGCTGCGTAACATGAGAATGAACATCATTGGTTCTTGAGAAAGCTCAGACTTGATGCGTAACATGAGAATGAACCTCATTGGTTCTTGAGAAAGCTCAGACTCGCTGAGTAACACACGAGAATGAACCTCATTGGTTCTTGAGGAAGCTCGGACTTGATGCGTAACACACGAGGATGAACATCATTGGTTCTTGAGGAAGCTCAAACTCGCTGCGTAACATGAGAATGAACCTCAGTGGTTATTGAGAAAGCTCAGACTTACTGCGTAACACGAGAATTAACCTTATTGGTTCTTGAGAAAGCTCAGACTTGATGCGTAAAGCATGAGAATGAACATCATTGGTTCTTGAGAAAGCTCAGACTTGATGCGTAACATGAGAATGAACCTCATTGGTTCTTGAGAAAGCTCAGACTCGCTGCGTAACACACGAGAATGAACCTCATTGGTTCTTGAGGAAGCTCGGACTTGATGCGTAACACATGAGGATGAACATCATTGGTTCTTGAGGAAGCTCAGACTCGCTGCGTAACATGAGAATGAACCTCATTGGTTCTTGAGAAAGCTCGGACTTGATGCGTAACATGAGAATGAACCTCATTGGTTCTTGAGAAAGCTCAGACTCGCTGCGTAACACACGAGAATGAACCTCATTGGTTCTTGAGAAAGATCAGACTTGTTGCATAACACGAGAATGAACCTCATTGGTTCTTGAGAAAGCTCGGACTTGATGCGTAACATGAGAATGAACCTCATTGGTTCTTGAGAAAGCTCAGACTCGCTGCCTAACATGAGAATGAACCTCATTGGTTCTTGAGAAAGCTCAGACTCGCTGCGTAACACACGAGAATGGACCTCATTGGTTCTTGAGAAAGCTCGGACTTGATGCGTAACATGAGAATGAACCTCATTGGTTCTTGAGAAAGCTCAGACTAAGCTGTGTAACATGAGAATGAACCTCATTGGTTCTTGAGAAAGCTCAGACTAAGCTGCGTAACATGAGAATGAACCTCAGTGGTTATTGAGAAAGCTCAGACTCGCTGCGTAACAGAGGAATTAACCTTAATGGTTCTTGAGAAAGCTTAGACTCGCTGCGTAACATGAGAATGAACATCATTGGTTCTTGAGAAAGCTCAGACTTGATGCGTAAAGCACGAGAATGAACCTCATTGGTTCTTGAGAAAGCTCAGACTCGCTGCGTAACACACGAGAATGAACCTCATTGGTTCTTGAAAAAGCTCAGACGTGCTGCGTAAAACACGAGAATGAACCTCATTGGTTCTTGAGAAAGCTCAGACTTGTTGCGTAACACAAGAATGAACTGCATTGGTTCTTGAGAAAGCTCAGACTCGCTGCGTAACACACAAGAATGAACCTCATTGGTTCTTGAAAAGCTCAGACGTGCTGCGTAAAACACGAGAATGAACCTCATTGGTTCTTGAGAAAGCTCAGACGTGCTGCGTAAAACACGAGAATGAACCTCATTGGTTCTTGAGAAAGCTCAGACTCGCTGCGTAACACACGAGAATGAACCTCATTGGTTCTTGAGAAAGCTCAGACTTGTTGCGTAACACGAGAATGAACCTCATTGGTTCTTGAGGAAGCTCAGACTCGCTGCATAACATGAGAATGAACCTCATTGGTTCTTGAGAAAGCTCAGACTTGCTGCATAACACACGGGAATGAACCTCATTGGTTCTTGAGAAAGCTCGGACTTGATGCGTAACACACGAGAATGAACCTCATTGGTTCTTGAGAAAGCTCAGACTTGTTGCGTAACACGAGAATGAACCTCATTGGTTCTTGAGGAAGCTCAGACTCGCTGCATAACATGAGAATGAACCTCATTGGTTCTTGAGAAAGCTCAGACTTGCTGCATAACACACGGGAATGAACCTTATTGGTTCTTGAGAAAGCTCAGACTTGCTGCATAACATGAGAATGAACCTCATTGGTTCTTGAGAAAGCTCAGACTTGTTGCGTAACATGAGAATGAACCTTATTGGTTCTTGAGAAAGCTCAGACTCTCGGTGTAACACACGAGAATGAACCTCATTGGTTCTTGAGAAAGCTCAGACTCGCTGCGTAACACACGAGAATGAACCTCATTGGTTCTTGAGAAAGCTCGGACTTGATGCGTAACATGAGAATGAACCTCATTGGTTCTTGAGAAAGCTCAGACTCGCTGCGTAACATGAGAATGAACCTCATTGGTTCTTGAGGAAGCTCAAACTTGCTGCGTAACATGAGAATGAACCTCAGTGGTTATTGAGAAAGCTCAGACTCGCTGCGTAACACAAGAATTAACATCATTGGTTCTTGAGAAAGCTTAGACTCGCTGCGTAACATGAGAATGAACATCATTGGTTCTTGAGAAAGCTCAGACTTGATGCGTAAAGCACGAGAATGAACCTCATTGGTTCTTGAGAAAGCTCAGACTCGCTGCGTAACACACGAGAATGAACCTCATTGGTTCTTGAGAAAGCTCGGACTTGATGCGTAACATGAGAATGAACCTCATTGGTTCTTGAGAAAGCTCAGACTCGCTGCGTAACATGAGAATGAACCTCATTGGTTCTTGAGGAAGCTCAAACTCACTGCGTAACATGAGAATGAACCTCAGTGGTTATTGAGAAAGCTCAGACTTGATGCGTAAAGCACGAGAATGAACCTCATTGGTTCTTGAGAAAGCTCAGACTCGCTGCGTAACACACGAGAATGAACCTCATTGGTTCTTGAGAAAGCTCAGACTTGTTGCGCAACACAAGAATGAACCGCATTGGTTCTTGAGAAAGCTCAGACTCGCTGCGTAACACACAAGAATGAACCTCATTGGTTCTTGAGAAAGCTCAGACTTGATGCGTAACACACAAGAATGAACCTCATTGGTTCTTGAGAAAGCTCAGATGTGCTGCGTAAAACACGAGAATGAACCTCATTGGTTCTTGAGAAAGCTCAGACGTGCTGCGTAAAACACGAGAATGAACCTCATTGGTTCTTGAGAAAGCTCAGACGTGCTGCATAAAACACGAGAATGAACCTCATTGGTTTTTGAGAAAGCTCGGACTTGATGCGTAACACATGAGAATGAACCTCATTGGTTCTTGAGAAAGCTCAGACTCGCTGCGTAACACACGAGAATGAACCTCATTGGTTCTTGAGAAAGCTCAGACTTGTTGCGTAACACGAGAATGAACCTCATTGGTTCTTGAGGAAGCTCAGACTCGCTGCATAACATGAGAATGAACCTCATTGGTTCTTGAGAAAGCTCAGACTTGCTGCATAACACACGGGAATGAACCTCATTGGTTCTTGAGAAAGCTCGGACTTGATGCGTAACACACGAGAATGAACCTCATTGGTTCTTGAGAAAGCTCAGACTTGTTGCGTAACACGAGAATGAACCTCATTGGTTCTTGAGGAAGCTCAGACTCGCTGCATAACATGAGAATGAACCTCATTGGTTCTTGAGAAAGCTCAGACTTGCTGCATAACACACGGGAATGAACCTTATTGGTTCTTGAGAAAGCTCAGACTTGCTGCATAACATGAGAATGAACCTCATTGGTTCTTGAGAAAGCTCAGACTTGTTGCGTAACATGAGAATGAACCTTATTGGTTCTTGAGAAAGCTCAGACTCTCGGTGTAACACACGAGAATGAACCTCATTGGTTCTTGAGAAAGCTCAGACTCGCTGCGTAACACACGAGAATGAACCTCATTGGTTCTTGAGAAAGCTCGGACTTGATGCGTAACATGAGAATGAACCTCATTGGTTCTTGAGAAAGCTCAGACTCGCTGCGTAACATGAGAATGAACCTCATTGGTTCTTGAGGAAGCTCAAACTTGCTGCGTAACATGAGAATGAACCTCAGTGGTTATTGAGAAAGCTCAGACTCGCTGCGTAACACAAGAATTAACATCATTGGTTCTTGAGAAAGCTTAGACTCGCTGCGTAACATGAGAATGAACATCATTGGTTCTTGAGAAAGCTCAGACTTGATGCGTAAAGCACGAGAATGAACCTCATTGGTTCTTGAGAAAGCTCAGACTCGCTGCGTAACACACGAGAATGAACCTCATTGGTTCTTGAGAAAGCTCGGACTTGATGCGTAACATGAGAATGAACCTCATTGGTTCTTGAGAAAGCTCAGACTCGCTGCGTAACATGAGAATGAACCTCATTGGTTCTTGAGGAAGCTCAAACTCACTGCGTAACATGAGAATGAACCTCAGTGGTTATTGAGAAAGCTCAGACTTGATGCGTAAAGCACGAGAATGAACCTCATTGGTTCTTGAGAAAGCTCAGACTCGCTGCGTAACACACGAGAATGAACCTCATTGGTTCTTGAGAAAGCTCAGACTTGTTGCGTAACACAAGAATGAACCGCATTGGTTCTTGAGAAAGCTCAGACTCGCTGCGTAACACACAAGAATGAACCTCATTGGTTCTTGAGAAAGCTCAGACTTGATGCGTAACACACAAGAATGAACCTCATTGGTTCTTGAGAAAGCTCAGATGTGCTGCGTAAAACACGAGAATGAACCTCATTGGTTCTTGAGAAAGCTCAGACGTGCTGCGTAAAACACGAGAATGAACCTCATTGGTTCTTGAGAAAGCTCAGACGTGCTGCATAAAACACGAGAATGAACCTCATTGGTTTTTGAGAAAGCTCGGACTTGATGCGTAACACATGAGAATGAACCTCATTGGTTCTTGAGAAAGCTCAGACTTGTTGCGTAACACGAGAATGAACCTCATTGGTTCTTGAGGAAGCTCAGACTCGTTGCATAACATGAGAATGAACCTCATTGGTTCTTGAGAAAGCTCAGACTCGCTGCGTAACACACGAGAATGAACCTTATTGGTTCTTGAGAAAGCTCAGACTTGCTGCGTAACACACGAGAATGAACCTCATTGGTTCTTGAGAAAGCTCAGACTTGTTGCCCAACACAAGAATGAACCTCATTGGTTCTTGAGAAAGCTCAGACTCTCGGTGTAACACGAGAATGAATCTCATTGGTTCTTGAGAAAGCTCAGACTCGCTGCGTAACACACGAGAATGAACCTTATTGGTTCTTGAGAAAGCTCAGACTCGCTGCGTAACACGAGAATGAACCTCATTGGTTCTTGAGAAAGCTCAGACTTGTTGCGTAACACGAGAATGAACCTCATTGGTTCTTGAGGAAGCTCAGACTCGCTGAAACTTTCTATTCCACAAAAGGCAAAGTGAAAAAAAAAAGAATTTTCTTCAGAATTTTGAAATGTTCTTCAATCTGAGTAAAAAAGGCTCCTTCAAGAACTGTTGACTGAAAGGGTAGAATAAATAATTAATCAAAAAATTAAACAAACAACACAGTATTATCAGTGTGAATCATGTACGGTGACGCACACAGCATTCATAGAGATAAAATACAAACATTATGTTATATGTATTTGTAATAAAACACGTTAAAAAATTATACACACAACAGACATGATTATTTTGCAGTAATTTCCAGACCATTCTGAAACCTTTGATTGCCACTCTGGCCCTTATGTGGCCTCACCACTGGTTGACACACAACTAATCAAACATGTATACCATATATGGCATAGTAAGAAATATAATAACAAGTAAGAGAGGTCAGATATGCGAGTGTATAAGTGTGTCCAAGGCCTTGTTCTTGTTTTGTCTAGGTGTGTCTATGATGTGCAGATAACATAACAGAAAGAAGTTACACAATTGCAGCCTTACACAAGAATAATCAAAAGTGGAGTCTGAGAAATAAGAAAATGTTAACACACCCTGTGCAGGAAACACACAGTAATCACCACTAAAAACCAGAGTGGATGGCTACTAGTCAATGGCTATCGCCAACTGTTTGATTACAGACGTTCATCAAAATATCTTCTTTTGTGTTCAGCAGAAGAAAGAAACTTGGTATAACTTTATATTAGGGTGACATAGTTACACGTTTACATTTACTATAATAATAACAGTAAATTATCCATAATTACAAGTAACTAACCCCAAAAGCAAACCCTACCTGTAACTCTATAGTAATAAGTACAGGTTAATTAATTAAAACCTTTTAAATATAGAAATGAGATATGTGACAGCAGAGGGAGAGAATAGTACGGAGCGTATTGAATTTGGAGGCAATGAGCCACAGGATATTTAACCCCTGTCAGACAGCATAAGTACCCGTTACATTTGGCGTTTGCGAATAGGATTAATTTTTGCCTGTTATATATGTAAGTGGGGACTAAGTACTTTGAAAAATGGAAGATTTACAGAAAGAAGTGGATTTACTTAACAAAAAATGGCAAGAACAAGGTGAAGCTTTGCTACTAGCCAGAAAAGGTCAACGTGAGGCCTTGGCATTAGCAAAAGCTGCCACAGAAAAGTAACCCCAGCCATTTATATCCCTCGAGAGAAAGCTTTCTGATTTCAGTTGTATATCAGGGGAACAGGATGTGGAGGAATGCATTGATCAAGTGAGATCCACCTTCCTCTTGTCCCGCATTCCCGAGGATGATCAAGTTGAACTTCTTAAACAGCACCTTAAAGGGGAAGCTAACTGTAAATTTGATACTGGGTGAAACAGAAAATGAACCAGAAAATATATTTGAGGTGCTCCTTGACACGTACGGCGACAGAACACCAGTTGGTACTCTACTGAGGGAGTTTTACAAAACCACTCAGAGACCAGGAGAGACGGTTAAGGCACATACTTATGCTCTTCAGGAAAAGTTGGAGAGGGTTTTGAAAAGGGACCACAATTGTGTACCTCAACCAGAAGTTTTGTTTGAAAAGGACCATTAAGGAACAGAGGAGTATATCTTTCAAGGATGTGATAGAAGCGGCGATTACCTGGTCAGAGGAAGGTGAAAAGAATGTGCCAGCCTTAGCTTCAAGTAGTGGGGCTATTAAAAAACTTTTAAATACACATTCATCTTTCCAGAGGTGAAATATCCCTTTAACTTTATACAAACACTACCATTCAAAAGTTCAAAACTTCTGCTCACCAATGCTGAATTTATTTGATCCAAAATACAGCAAAAACAGTGATGTTGTGAAATAGAAAACATTTTAAATGTAATATTTAAATACATTTTAAAATGCAGTTTATTCCTGTGATCAAAGCTGAATATTCAGCATCATTACTCAAGTCTACAGTGTTACATAATCCTTCAGAAATCATTCTAATATGATTTGCTGCTCAAGGTGAGATAAACATCAAAGATGCTTTGCTACAAGCAGGAATTGCAAGAGCTACTTGGGTATGGTGTCTATGTGATGGTATTCCACGGTGAGAAGGTGGGTGGAGCATCCACATTGTTGAGGACCCCTCTGCATCGTCAGCACGTGTCTCAGGTTCACTAGCGTTTCGCCCCTTGACCTGTACGCTTCACCCGAGTGGGGCAGCATTTAGCCTTTGCCTGCAGAGGGGTTCCAACTGTGGGCTCTCTTCAGCCACAACCATCTTGAGCTAGTCTTGGCTGCCAAAGCTATCTCCCTGGTGGCTTTCTTCAGATGTTTTGGATCCAGGCCAACCTTCTATAGGAAATAGCGCAAAGATGTTGCTGGGAAACCACGACAGCCGACTTCGATGGGAAACATGGTTGCGTGCCATCTTTTGGTAAGAGCCTCATCGATCAAGTCCTGGTACTTATCCTTCTTGATTTGATGCAAGATAGCTAGCCTGTCCTCCCATGGCACCGTAAGTTCAGCTATTAAGATGGTCTTGATGCTCCTGGAAATCAGGACCAGATCCGGATGGAGTGAGGTCGCTGCGATGTCTTGTGGGAAGACAAGCCTACTTCCCAGGTCCACTTGCATCTCCCAGTCAAAAGCACGCTGTAGAATGGATGGCGGGTTGAAGAATTTGGGAGACAGTGGTGCCAGATTGTTGTTGGCTTTGACCCTCTGCAGATCCACCCATTTGGCAACTTATGTCAGGACCTTGTCGTGTCTCCACCTATATCGCCCATCTCCCAGTGCTTTGGGGCATGCTATGGTTCAGTGTACATAGCACTGCTCCACAGTGCTTGCATGATGGATCTTCTTCCTTGCCCCAGATCTTTAAATTATTTGGGGTTGGCAAGAGGTCAGCTACAGCACGTACGTAGTAAGAAAGTCAGCTTGTCTTGGTCGGTTTCCCAGAGTTCCTTCCAGGACAGTGATCGCTCGAGTGCCTGATCCCACTGCATCCAATGCCCCTGAGAGGCCAGCCCTACCGCTTTCACACGGCGGTGTTCTTCTTCTGCCTCTCAGACCCTCTGCACCACAAGCTCTCTCTTGCCTTTGGTGTTGGCCTTGCTCCACCTCTTGGTGTTGTTATGTCCAAGTCCCAGGCGGCCTTGGCAGACCACTCCGACAATCTCCTGCTTCTTGGGGCTTCCACTTCCTGCCGCACCTGATAGACTTGCTAGCGTGCTGGACTTTCCCATCCTTTGACAGGAGCAGCGTGCTGACTGCTCTTGCCTTGGTGGCCTTGTATTCTTCAGCTACTGATGAAACAGGCAAGCGGAGCTTGGAGGTCTTGCTGTACAGGTCTTGCTCAAGAAAAATGTGTACAAATTTCTTTCAGGATTCTTTGATGATCTGAAAGTTCAAAAGAACAACATTTATCTGAAATAGAAAGATTTTGTAACATTATAAATGTCTTTACTGTCACTTATGATCAATATAAGGCATCCTTGTTGAATAAAGTATTCATTTCTTTTTTTTTTAAAACAAGAAAACAACAACAACAGCATTAAAAACGTCTCAGGTTACGACTGTATCCTATGTTCCCTGAGAACAGGGAATGAGACACTGCGTCAGAACGCTATGGGGAACGCTTCTGTGTGAACCGGTGTCTGAAATGCTTTAGTATTTATTTATTTTTTGTGAACTATACTTTAAATCACACTTAAAAATGCCTTCATTTTCATTTGTCCTACTTTAGCAAAGGTGCTAAACTTCAGGGTGATAATTCATGATTCATAATCACTAAAGAACATCAAATACTGCTGGTGATTTTAGGAAATAATGAAATAGTGAGTTGAACTTGAGGACTTGCTGCACTGTTTCAACTGCAAAATTCTCTTCTTATGCAAAATATTATTTATAAAACTGCCAATGTCTAAATATGATTTTAGCAATCGTTATGTGAAGAATTCTAATATAAATGTGACCCTGGATCACAAAACCAGTCACAAGTCGCACGGGTATATCTGTGGCAATAGCCAACAATACATTGTATGGGTCAAAATTATCGATTTTTTTTTTTATGCCAAAAATCATTAGTATATTAATTAAAGATCATGTTCCATAAAGATATTTAGTAAATTTCCTACTGTAAATATATAAACATTTATTTTTGTGAGTGAATGGAGCACAATCGCGAACACAAATGCACAACTTTAAAGGCGATTTTCTCAATGTTTCAATTTTTTTGCACCCTCAAATTCCAGATTTTCAAATTGTTGTATCTCGACCAAATATTGTCATATCCTAACAAACCATACATCAATTGAAAGCTTATTTATTAAGCTTTCATGTGATGTATAAATCTCAATTGCTTAAATTTGCTCCATGTGACTGGTTTTGTGGTCCAGGGCCACAAATATAAATGAATAGAGTCAGGCAAGATGCAAAATTGCTATCCAAGTCCAAGTCTAACATTTATTTTCACATTGTCATGACAATGTTGTGATGAAATCCCTCAGTAACGATTGTATGGGTTTCAGTATTCTCACATGTCCAACATGGCTAAAAACTGCAAACCTCAATGAACAGAAAATACAAACAACTCATATAATACTGGAGTCCCTGAGGTTGGTGATGATGATAAAGGTAAAAATTTGATACTTTTAGGCCCTATTTTGTATATTTTATTAGTGCCTCATACAAATTTTGCAGATATTTATGCATCATATTTAAAAAAAAAAAAAAAAAAAAAAAAAAAAAAAAAAAGAACAGCCTTGGATTGGACAAGATCCAAATATTTGATAATATGTGTAGCATTTGCACAGAACATTTTCTTTGAAGAAGCTCTGAAGAAAGTAGTTCCCCAGTTAAGCAGTTCAAACTAAAGGTGTTGAGTAAACCTACCTCTGTGTGTGTGTGTGTGTGTGTGTGTGTGTGTGTGTGTGTGTGTGTGTCTGTCAAAATGGATTTTATAAAATTGGTATCGAAAAAAGTATCGTTAGGAACCGGTATCGAAACTGAGGTATCGAAAATGGCACCGGATCGAAAGATTTTGAACGATACCCAGCCCTAATCAGGATGGCAGCTGTCCTCTCGCACCGGTGCTTGGCGCCAGGAGCGGTGATCGGGAACACCTGGTTGCGCAATTAGGAAATCCTACGAAGGCTTATTGTATTGATATAAATAGGCGGATCATTTTATCACTGCTCATATCGTCAGTAAGTTGACTCTCAGGTTGTGAATAATGTTTGCACGAGGAATCATCGTCCTTCTCTGCGTCCTAGGTGAGTAATGTAATGATTTCATTTACAAAACAACTGATGTTAGGATGTTGATAATTTGCCACATGAGGACCTGCGATACACACTGACACTCAGCAACAGTCTAATGTGGCTCATAATGAATCAATGTGGTTGTTTTAATAAAGTATGCACATTCTTTAGAGACTTAATTCACCATTGCTGAAGTAAGATAATCACACTTAATGTCTGAATGTCACTTTTTTCAATTTAAGTATAGTTCACAAAAACAAGACTAAAGTTCAGTTTTTGTAAAAAAAAAAAAAAAAAAAAAAAAAAAATAGACCATATTGACTTTCATTGTATGGGCCAAACAAGAAGTTGGCATGTATGTTATTTGATTTCCTCTTGCCATATCATGATAAACTTTAATCCTTGTTTTTCCTTCTTGACTCAAACAGTGGCCATATCTGATGGAGCAAGAGCGGTGAGTAAATAAAGCCTGTAGAGTTGCTTTCCTCCAGGTGCAAATGACAATAATGTTTTTTTTTTTTTTTTATGTGACAAGCCTGATTGCAAGGGCGATCCTGACGTATGCACAATGGAGTATAAACCCGTGTGTGGAACCAATGGAATAACATACGGCAATGAATGCGAACTGTGTGCTGCCATCAAGTGAGTTTAAAAATGCATGCATTTTAAAATAAAGTACTGTAGGTTTAAAAACAGTTTAGAGTGGGTCACTTTCAAACTTTAATTTTCAATTTAATCTTTTTTTATTTTATTTTTTTTTATTTTATTTTTTTTATAAAGGCGTTCATGCACTCAAATCTTAATCCAGAATAAAGGCCCGTGTGAGAATGCACAAACAGTGGCCATATCTGATGGAGCAAGAGAGGTGAGTAAATAAAGGCTGTAGAATAGCTTTTCTCCAGGTGCAAATAACACTATTTTTATTTTTTTACTTTTTATTTTTTTATTAAATGTAACAAGCCTGATTGTTGCAAGTACCCGTCTGACGGATGCCCAGAGATATATAAACCTGTGTGTGGATCCAATGGAATAACATACGGCAATGAATGCGAACTGTGTGCTGCCGTCAAGTGAGTTTAAAAATGCATGCATTTTAAAATAAAGTACTGTAGGTGTAAAAACAGTTTAGAGTGGGTCACTTTCAAACTTTAATTTTCAATTTAATCTTTTTATTTATTTTTTTATAAAGGCGCTCATGCACTCAAATCTTAATCCAGAATAAAGGCCCGTGTGAGAATGCACAAACCGTGGCCATATCTGATGGAGCAAGAGAGGTGAGTAAATAAAGGCTGTAGAATAGCTTTTCTCCAGGTGCAAATAACACTATTTTTATTTTTTTACTTTTTATTTTTTAATTAAATGTAACAAGCCTGATTGCTGCAAGTACCCGTCTGACGGATGCCCAGAGATATATAAAGCTGTGTGTGGATCCAATGGAATAACATACGACAATGAATGCACATTGTGTGCTGCCATCAAGTGAGTTTAAAAGTGCATGCATTTTAAAATAAAGTACTGTAGGTGTAAAAACAGTTTAGAGTCTGTCACTTTCAAACTTTAATCTTCAACTTAATCTCTTTTCTTTTTAGGGCATCAGGCACTCAAATCTTAATCCAGAATGAAGGCCCATGTGTGGGATGGCAAAAAAAAGAATGATTCGGCTTGACAGACCTTTAGTCAGCTACTCATGTCTCATTCATTATGACCTGAATGTGTTATGATTTAATCAATTAATAAATGTTGCCTATTAAAGCTGTTCTGTTGTCTCCCTCAAATCTTGGAAAGACACAATAAAACAGGTGAATATTGGAAGGAGGTCCCCAAACCATATCAAGAGCAGAATATCATAAATGTTTTTTTTTTTTTTTTTTTTTTTACTCCTGTTAGATTATTTGTCAGGTAGACTATCTGCAGCCTCAAAGCTTTCAGTTAGAAACCGAGACCGTGTAATACCATAACAATCAATTTTATTAAAGAAGGGTCATATTTATACACAAGATAAAGCAGATTCATCCACAATGGCCAGGCCATCCAGTCATATACTCAAGATCAACCTCTGCCTTATAGGGCATATTAAGAAATATAACAAGAGTTGTCAGATGTTCAAATGTGTGTTAAAGGGACAATAAGTAACTTTTTAGGTATTTTATTATCTAAAATCAATATTTTTATTCATAAATATGTCCTCAATGGTGTACAAATACCTCTGCCAATGATCTGACTTATCCTCGTAAACGAAGAATTTATTATCTTTATATACATTTTTTTTTTATTTATTTTTTTATTTTTTAATTTTTTAATAGGACGGGTAAGTCCACGGAGGCTTCCATGTAGTTCTGCCATCTTGAAAAACTATAATAGCAGAGAGGGACAAAAAGTACTAGGCCAACGCGTTTCCACAACGCGTTTTCGTTCAGAGCCCGCGTCACGTGACTGAAACCAGCAGAAACGGAGCAGAGCAGTGAGAGGTGCTTTTGTCACTGCCCCGGCAAGTTTAAAAGGCTGCACTGCACGGTTAAGTCACAGGATAACGAGTCCTCTTCGTCGAAAAAGTCCACAATAAGACCGTAAAAGGAAACGTGATCGGAGATTACAAAAACAAGGGTTATTATAATGTCGGGATAGCTAATGCAGGAGAAAGCTTTCAAAAGAGACGCTGAAGTTGCCTGCTTTCTTCTCGACAGGTAAGTCAATGTTAAGGTCTTAATTACAGGCTTTTTATTTTTTTATTAGCCTATATAGACCAGCGTTTCCCAGCGGGGTGACGCGGCACCCTGGGGTGCTTCTGGCGAGAGCAGGGGTGCTGTGTAAAAAAACAATTTTTACCATCAATCTCGGATCGTCGGAAGTCTCTAACAACAAATAATGCGCACAAATTTATAATAAAAATGCAAATCATAAGTTTTCGGCGTTGAATTGCGGAGGTTGCGCTTGCGTGTGATTTTATTCCCGTGCCTTATTCCCAGTGCGTCAACATAAAGCTGCCTATTTTTCATTGATGCGCTTACAGTCAAATACACACGAAAACATTGTCACAACGTCCGTCTTGCCGCATATTCACATAAACACATCGGTTATGTCCGTGCTGCTGTCAACGCAACGCGTGCGATTAATGTTTTTCAGTTTAACGCGTTAAAAATATTTAACGCAATTAAAGCAGCATTTTTTCTGTCATCCTTTGGCTAGCGTTACATTATATAGTCACGTTCTTCTTCATGCAAATGCTTCTACCATGCAAGCGAGAAAATACAAAAGAGAATGCGCTGTCCTGTGATGCTGACACGACGCGCGCCAGACTCGACTTCTCTTTCGCGCTTTCGCTTTGAGTATCCTCATCAGAGCAGTCTTAAATTAGTTAAATAAAGTCTTAAATGAACGTTAAGAGTTGTGAGAAAATGGGACGCGTGTGGGATCCACATGTGACAGTGCAGCAGTGACATCAGAATCAAATAACACTTCATTCATAAAAAGATGCCATTAAACAATTATTTGAAATATACTGTCTTTATGATGTTTCTACATTAATTTGGAGATTTACTGTGAAATTATTAGGCTACATAAAATATAGTAAAAACAAGCTATCTTGTGCAATTATAACAAAATTATCCCAATAATTATCACATTATCCCAATTATTATCCCAATAATTATCCCATACACTGAGTGAGCAAACATTTAGGTGAGATTTGCAATGGTAATTGAGCAATGTTTATATATGAATAAAAAGCCTTAATTGAATATGTCAATATGTAAAGTGATCTCTTCAGAAGAAAGTAATGATTTCCTAGATTTTAAATGGATGGACAAAAAAAGAAAAGAAAATAATAGATAAAAATATCTATATGACAGTAGGCCTATAAGTTTTTCCCTGTGGTATTGAAAATTGATTTTATTTATTTATTTATTTATTTATTTATTGCTCAAGTCATACATAAATGTTTCATTCATTCATTCATTCATTCATTCATTCATTCATTCATTCATTCATTCATGCATTCATAACATGCATGAACGAAGAAAAAAAAAGGAACAGCAAGAAGAAAATCTTATGGTACCTGTCATTTATTTGTGCACATCAAAAATTAAATAAAAAAACCCCCAGCACATTTCAAGGTATAGTATCAAAGTAGTATCTCTACTATTGAGTAAAGTAGAGAAGGCCCTATAAACAAGGTTGTAAGTTTTGTTTGTTCAAAACTGTAACATTCGTTTGTTCGTTGTGTCAAGTTGTAGTTTGTTTGAAATAACAAACCAGTTCACCCGAAGGAAAACTCGATGAAGTGCTATTAGAGGACATCCTGTCATAGCTTTTTGGTACATAATGGCTACCGTAGATGCAACACACATTTGAAAATGCGAGAGCACTATTCATTTGATTGCAAAATACAATTTCACCACTAGATGGGAGAAAATCCCACTTACTGTCCCTTTAAGTGTATAATACGGACTAGTTCTTGTTTTGTTTGAGTCTATGATGTGCAGATAATATAACATAACGGAAAAAAGTTAATATTAACACACCCTGTGCAGAAAACTCCACTGAAATCCTCAAGTGCGCTCCATAAGTGCCCTGTGAAGTGTACAAATTATAGTATTAATATATTATTTAATGAAAATACAAATTACTCAAAAGTAATTAAATGCATATTTCAAATACCTGTAATTAAAATACTGCCCATACCATCTAAAGTGATGTTTCAATCTGAAGGGAGTGAACAAGACCCGTGTGAAGGCCCTGCAAACAGCTCAGGGAATACGGGAACATCCATACATCACTTCACAGGAACTGGAGAGGAAAACTTACCCACCAATCATTTCACATCTCTCCAATACTTTCATAAGTTTTAATATAATTAAGGTGGTGAAAATGACGAGGCTTAGATGTTATTATTGATTTTTATTAGTTTATTTAAAAAGCATTTTTCAATACTGAAGCCACATTTTCAAAACTCTTCATACAGTCTGCATTAGCAACATGAATCTTGGCCAAACAGTTCATCTCACCTCCAAAACTCACTCAGACCAACAAAACACTTCATATATGTCTCAAAATAAGCTCGTTCCACCATGACACTGGCAACAATTCTCATTCAGAAAACATACATGTCATTCATAACACACTGATCTAGAAACACTAACAACAGGCAGAACTGCATAAATGATGAACTTCTCTTTAAAGTTTGAATGGTTTCTCACATGAATCAGTATTTCTTTTGTTATGTCCGTGTCAGAATGCAGCTGTGTTGGTTCTGTTGTTGTTTCTGCGGTCTCCTCTTCCTCCTGTAGGATTGGTCCTGGACGTAATGCAAGGCTGTTGGTTGTTGGACTAGAGAAGAGACCCGGACTGTAAATTCCTCTGGATGAAGCTCTCTGTCTCTTTCATTGCTCTTGACTGACTGTTGCTGTGCTGTGTGATAGATGGTGATTTCTGTGCTCTTCTTTGTGTTTAACTGAGTGCTGTTACACACTTTTGACACAGTTTGCCCATTATGTGAAAACATCAGTGTCCCGTTGATCATATCTGTATTCCTTCTTAATTATTTGAGAATCCGAGTGGGGAGAAGCTTTTGTAGGCCTAAAGTCCATCACTTTTTCTCCTGTTTATTGGTTAAATAAGGAGATATGTCATTGTATGTTGTTTCTTTTATTTGGTTTGTAGGGAAGTTAGTTTTTTGTGTGGGAAAGTTAGTTTCTGTTGGTTTATTAGTTTGGCATTAGCTCACCCCTGAAAATTTTGCTGCCAAATATTTTGTAGTTTTCTTTTTTTTTCAATAATTTCTTTTGTTAAAATCGAAAGAATATTGCTATGAAAATAAACCAGAGAACAAGCAAAGAAAAATGGGTAACTAAGAAGTATTGTTTTGTCATTTATGTTACAGCCGATGTTATGGATGTTCCCGTATTCCCTGAGCTGTTTGCAGGGCCTTCACACGGGTCTTGTTCACTCCCTTCAGATTGAAACATCACTTTAGATGGTATGGGCAGTATTTTAATTACAGGTATTTGAAGTACGTGGTGTTTTCTGCACAGGGTGTGTTAATATTTTCTTATTTCTCAGACTCCACTTTTGACTATTCTTGTGTAACTTTTTTCCGTTATGTTATCTACACATCATAGACACAAACAAAACAAGAACTAGTCCTTGGACACACTTATACACTCAACGCACACACATTTGAACATCTGACAACTCTTGTTATATTTCTTAATATGCCCTACAAGGCAGAGGTTGATCTTGAGTATATGATTGGATGGCCTGGCCATCGTGGATGAATCTGCTTTATCTTGTGTATAAATATGACCCTTCTTTAATAAAATTGATTGTTATGGTATTACACGGTCTCGGTTTCCAACTGAAAGCTTCGAGGATGCAGATAGTCTACCTGGCAAATAATCAAAAAAAAAAAAAAAAAAAAAGCCCAGACCATTTATGATATTCTGCTCTTGATATGGTTTGGGGACCTCCTTACAATATTCACCTGTTTTATTGTGTCTTTCCAAGATTTGAGGGAGAAAACAGACCAGCTTCAATATGCAACATTTATTTATGGATTAAACCATTACACATTCAGGTCATAATGAATGAGACATGAGTAGCTGACTAAAGGTCTGTCAAGCTGAATCACGTGCCATCCTTTGTCACTCCTGTAGATGTTCATTTTACATTGGCCTTCCTTCTGGATTAAGATTTTAGTGTTTGATCCCCTAAAAAGAGAGAGAGTTTAAATTGAAGATTAAAGTTTGAAAGTGACAGACTCTAAACTGTTTTTAAACCTACTGTACTTTATTTTAAACAGCATGCATTCATTGCCATATGTTATTCCATCGGATCCACACACGGGTGCATATTGCATTGTGCACATGTTAGACGAGTATACCTGCAATTAGGCTGGTCACATTTGCACAGTTATTTGCACTTGGAGAAAAGCAATTCTACAGGCTTTATTTACTCACCTCTCTTGCTCCATCAGATATGGCCACTGTTTGAGTCAAGAAGGAAAAACAAGGATTAAAGTTTATCATGATATGGCAAGAGGAAATCAAATAACATACATGCTAACTTCTTGTTTGGCCCATACAATGAAAGTCAATATGGTCTAATGTTTTTTTTTTGTTTTTTTTTTTGTTTTTTTACAAAAACAGAACTTTAGTCTTTTGTTTTTGTGAACTATACTTTAAATCACACTTAAAAATGTCTGAATGTCACTTGTTCATTTTCATGTGTCCTATTTTAGCAATGGTGAATTAAGTCTCTAAAGAATATGCATACTTTATTGAAACAATCACCTTGATTCATTATGAGCCACATTAGACTGTTGCTGAGTGTCAGTGTGTATCGCAGTGTGTGGCAAATTACCAACATCCTAATATCCGGGTTTTTTTTTTTAAGAAATCATTATATCACAACCTGAGAGTCAACTCACTGACGATATGATCAGTGATAAAATGATCCGGCTATTTATAGCTTATACTGTATTTGTCCATCCCACCGATTCATCACACACACACACACACACACACACACACACACACACACACACACACACACACACACACACACACACACACACACACACACACACACACACACACACACACACACACACACACACACACACACACACACACACACACAGAGGTAGGTTTACTCAACACCTTTAGTTTGAACTGCTTAACTGGGGAACTACTTTCTTCAGAGCTTCTTCAAAGAAAATGTTCTGTGCAAATGTTACACTTATTATCAAATATTTATTTATAATATTTGTTTGCACATTTATCTGTCTCGTCCAATCCAAGGCTGTTCATTTATTTATTTTTTAATATGATGCATAAATATCTGCAACATTTGTATGAGGCACTAATAAAATATACAAAATAGGGCCTAAAAGTATAAAAAATGAAACTTTGATCATCATCATCAACCTCAGGGACTCCAGTATTATATGAGTTGTTTGTATTTTCTGTTCATTGAGGTTTGCAGTTTTTAGCCATGTTGGACATGTGAGAATACTGAAACCCGTACAATCGTTACTGAGGGATTTCATCACAACATTGTCATGACAGTGTGAAAATAAATGTTTGCCTTGGACTTGGATAGCAGTTTTGCATGTTGCCTGACTTTATTAATTTATATTTATATTAGAATTCTTCACATAACGATTGCTAAAATCATATTTAGACATTGGCAGTTTTATAAATAATATTTTGCATAAGAAGAGATGCAGTTGAAACAGTGCAGGAAGTCCTCAAGTTCAACTCACTATTTCATTATTTCCTAAAATCACCAACAGTGTTTGATGTTCTTTAGTGATTATGAATCATGAATTATCACCCTGAAGTTTAGCACCTTTGCTAAAGTAGGACAAATGAAAATGAAAAAGTGACATTCAGGCATTTTTAAGTGTGATTTAAAGTATAGTTTACAAAAATGAAATAAAAAAAAGACTAAAGTGTTTCAGACACCGGTTCACAGGGAACATAGGATATAGTCGTAACCTGAGACGTTTTTTAATGCTGTTGTTGTTTTCTTGTTGTTTTTTGAAAGAAATTAATACTTTTACTTTAAGGCAACAAAGATGATTGATCAAACAGTAAAGACGACATTTATAATGTTACAAAATCTTTCTATTTCAGATAATCAAAGAATCCTGAAAGAAATTTGTACACATCTGTTTTCAACATTGATAATAATCAGACATTTTTCTTGAGCAACAAATCATATTAGAATTATTTCTGAAGGATCATGTGACACTGTAGACTGGAGTAATGATGCTGAAAATTCAGCTTTGATCACAGGAATAAATTGCATTTTAAAATGTATTTAAATAGAAAACATTTATTTAAATTGTTAAAATATTTCACAAGATCACTATCTTTGCTGTATTTTGGATCAAATAAATTCAGCATTGCTCCTAAAACAGAAGCCCGTCGTTCCCTTGGGCTTAGTCACCCACTACTCATTTGCAGTACAATCCTCGGGTTGGTCCATATGTGTATTCCCACATAACTCCTTCGAAGAATGTGGCTTCCGCAGCGTTTCCTCCCTCAGATCCGGCACGCTTTCCCAGTGTTATCCAATAATCTCACTGTATGGGTTATCACGGAACAACAGTGACAGATACACTGTGTAAGCCCTCTCCTATCGTCCTTCCAGGCCAGAAGGTGTAGAGGCTTACACAGGGCGCTGGATGGGGTGCAGCAGCTGTTAGCTGTACTAACCCTTTAGTAGGGATTCCTATTTGTAGGTCTGCGTCGACTGACTGACCGAAGAGGAACGTCTCGGTTACATATGGTAACCTTCGTTCCCTGAGGGAGGGAACAGAGACGCCACGTCCCGTCGCCACATCTGCTGCTGCCCGCCGGGGCGGCCAGCTTTTCAGGCTTGGCTCTGAAGCAAAAAACTGAAGTGCAATCACACCAGCTGCTCGTTATATACTCGCGCTGCAAGGATGAACAGCTGATGCAAATGATTGCATGCCAATATGCATTGGCTTGTTTTGGTTTCACTAAGTAGATTGGCCTCTCTAGCGAGATTCCTATTCGTCGTTCACCACGACGTACGTGTCCCTTCCCTCCCTCAGGGAACGAGGGTTACCATATGTAACCGAGACGTTCCCTGTCACATTCCTCATGATATTCCCAGGGAGGGTCTTTGTCTCTTCAGGTGTGAATCACAGCATTATTCATGATGATTCACGCACTCCCCGCATACAGCCATTCTGACAATAAGTGTCTTACAAAAGTTAAATGACTATATATTGTTTTGTATGAAGGAGTGCTCAGGATGGTTTTCATATTGTTTTGAAGAAAAAACTCTAGGCAACAAGATCCAGTTTTGAAAAGCCTTTTGAACAAATGTTTACTATGTGTTATATGGCCTTATTTTCGTGACTTAAAATTTTTGTTTTTTAAACCATGCATAAACGTTATTTTCTCAAAACCACAAATTTTGATGTATATGTTGCTCATATATTACTGTAGCCCTGTTTGTGCAGTCTAATCAGACTTTAGCCATTAATATGTTTTTAAGCAACTGAAAAAAGCACAAATGTCAGGATATGTCAAAACATATTCAGGGCCCCAAAATACCCTTAGGGCCGAGAGGGTTAAACAACTCTTCTTGATGGGCCGCTAGTTTTTGAATAGCCCCACTACTTGAAGCTAAGGCTGGCACATTCTTTTCACCTTCCTCTGACCAGGTAATCACATCCTTGAAAGATATACCCCTCTGTTCCTTAATGGTCCTTTTCAAACAAACTAAAAACCAGTTCCTCCAGAACAACTTCTGGTTGAGGTACACAATTGCGGTCCCTTCTCAAAACCCTCTCCAACTTTTCCAGAAGAGCATAAGTATATGCCTTAACCGTCTCTCCTGGTCTCTGAGTGGTTTCGTAAAACTCCCTCAGTAGAGTACCAACTGGTGTTCTGTCGCCATACATGTCAAGGAGCACCTCAAATATGATTTCTGGATCATTTTCCGTTTCACCCAGTATCAACTTTACAGTTAGCTTCCCCTTTAACCCATTTAATCCCAAATTTTTCCCAGACACAAGAATATCCAAATCATGTGTCATTAGTATCCCTTTGAAACAATCAATCATCATTTTTAGAAATTTTCATGGAAAAGTGTGTGAAAAAGTGTGTTATATGTTCGGTCACAATTGTGACCGGTGGGATACTGTGTTGTATCAACCATTGGACAGACTGAATATAGTCTATTTGACCTGTGCAGTGTGTTTGTGTGTGTGTTTTTGTGTGTGTGTTTCTGAGTGTGTGTTTCTGTCTTGTGTGTGTGTGTGTGTGTGTGTGTGTGTGTGTGTGTGTGTGTGTGTGTGTGTGTGTGTGTTTGTGTTTGTGTGTGTGTTTGTGTGTGTTGTATCAATCATTGGACAGACTGAATATAGGTCGATTTGACCTGTGCAGTGTGTTTGTGTGTGTGTGTTTTTTAGTTTTAATTTATTGATTAATGTTTTTATGTGCATTCGGCTGTTGCATAAAGTTGTTGAGTAAAATCATTCTTTAATCAAAACACTTGTTCATATTTTATTAACCTCAGTATTTTAGGAAAAGGCGACAGATGTTTCAGGGAAAGTGAAGAGGCAATGGATGAACAAGTGTGTGTGTTTCCAGCAGAGGGAGACAACATTACGCAAATCATGTCATGAACATTCATTTCTATAATTTCTCCCTCCCACCTCTGAACGGTTAATCATGATACACTCGTAAAAATAAAGCTTCTTTGTTTGCATCAGTGTTTCCATGAGGAACCTTCGACATTCCCACTGCACGTTTCTTTATGGTTGAAAAAGGTTCTTTAGATTATTAAAATTTTCTTCACACTAAGAAAAAAATAGTTATTTTAAGAAGATCTCTGGAAGGTTCTTTGAGGCTATTTTCAAGATGAATATAATTTTAAAGAGTAATTTAGCCAGCAATTGAGTTCTGGTTGACTCTTAAAGGTTTGTTTGTCATGATCATGAATCAGAGGATGAAGAAGGAGGAATACTTCTAGAAAACATCCTCCACTCAGTAATTCAGTGCAAAACAATTGGTTAAAACAACAACAATAATAAAAAAATAAAAAATAAACTATAAAGTAAATAAAATAAATAGTTATAATTTTTAAAGGATTTTTACCTCTGGTGCTCTTTGCATGTCAGTCAAAAATGACATAAATTATATAAATGAAATTAACTATACTATATTTTAGTTTGCTAATGTTTTTTTATTTAATCTTTTGTATTTTAGTGGATTTTATGGTACTAAATTATATTTACACTGTATTTATAATCCATTTATTCACCTGAAAATTAAATTTCCAACTTAAACTGTGGTAAATCTTGAACACTGTAGAGCACAGAAGTTTGATCTCTTTTCAAAGACGAAACTTGAAAAATTATTGCTGAAGTGAAACAAAGTTTTTAAAAAGTGAACTTAAAAAAAGTTACAGAAATTTAAGTTTATTGTCATGAAAAAAATTAGCAAAAATACTATTTTAAATATTATGTATAGAATATATATTTTCAAAAACATGTTTTACTCTAAAACTGTGAGAAAATCAAAGCCATAAATCTAAACAAGTTGTGTTCAAACTTTTAGGTTGATATCTCAAAAATAGAGCTTTCAGTGAGATTTTGTTTGACCGCAGTACCAAAAGTTTTCACATCTAAATCAGTCTGGCCAAAACAATCATGATCATACACCTGAAGTTATGCAGACATAATTCTCAAACTGGGTAAAGTGTTCGAAGTGATCATTCATGACTCATAATCACTAAAGAACATCAAATACTGCTGTTGATTTAATGAAATGAAATAGTGAGTCTGTGAGTTGAGGTCTTGAGGTCTTGCTGCACTGTTTCATTCAACTGCATTTCTTCTTATGCAAAATATCATCTAATTTAAAACTGCTGTTGCCTAAATATCATGTAACAATGGTTATGTAAAGTCTTCTAATATAAATATAATTGATCAAGTCAGGCAAGATGCAAAACTGCCCAAGTCCAAGGCTAAAGTTTCTTTTCACATTGTTATGAAGAAATCCCTCAGTAATGATTGTACGGGTATCACAGGATTCCTGCGGATCCTTAAAAAGGATTAAATTAGTTTTTGTTTTGTTTTTAATTTAAGGTCATAAAAAGTATTACAAAGTCTTATTTTTACTAATAAGAGGTCTTAAATTTTACATGATACTTTGACTTAGACATATCTAAATAATGTGGTCTTTCCCATGAATTAACTTAACCCTTTCATGCATAGTGGTCACTACAGTGGACAGCTAGTAAAAAAGCATTTTCTTGAATTTGCACGGGTTTTTATGGCAAAGTTGCACATCAACCTCTACAGTGGACCCTGGTGCATCATCCTATACATTGCAACCAAGTGGCAAGCCGTTGTGTTTTGTGTATTTTTTCCCCCTCCAAACCAAGATGGCCAAGGGTCAGTCAGAAATGCCAAGTTGCTCCGGAATATTCCCCCATTCCTTCTGTCCTAGGAGACTCTTGTAGGTAAAAATATATATATATTGCAGCATCAAGCAATATCTAATGAGTCATATCACAGTTAAAATTTCCAAGTTTTGATTGGGAGAAAAATCGGATTAATCACATGTCCACTGTAGTGGACCTCATGCATCAATGGCTATATTTCAGCTACAATTCATACTACTGTGAATATTGTATATTTGTATTATTAAAATGTAATTTTTATTGACATCAAAAAAAGTTATGTGATTACATAATGTATGTGACTTGTAATGCATTACTTGTGAGATCAAAAAGTAATCTGATTTTGTAATGCACGTTATTGTAATGCGTTTCTTTACTCGTAACATCAAAAAGTAATCTAATTATGTAATGCATGTTACTTGTAATACGTACTTTACTTATAAAATTTAAAAAATCTGATTACGTAATGCATGTTACTTGTAATTAATTACTTTACTTGTTAGATCAAAACGTAATCTGATTAGGTAATGCATGTTATGTGCAGGGGTGTAACAAATTTCTTAGTTTTTTTATTGATACAATTTTAAGCATCTATAAATCAGTTTGGTACCTTGCTCTGTAATTCTTGAGACCTATCCAGTTAGTTTTCCTGAAACTGCATTCTCCAGTTTTAACATAGTCACTGCTGATTGTATTTCAAAATTAGTAATGGCAAGTACCCTCAACCCAATCCCAACATCTGTTCTTAAGAGGTGTCTCTCTTCAATTAGTCCCCTCATTTGTAGTATTGTGAACACCTCTCTTACAACTGGTATTGTTCCAAAAGCCCTAAAGGTTGCAGCTATTACGCCAGTCCTTAAAAAGCCTGGATGTGATAAGTCAGACCTATCAAATTATAGGCCTATCTCAAATATGCCCTTTCTGTCACGGTTCATGAATTCGCCGTCTCTTCCTCGTCTCGTGTGATTGTGTGTAGTGTGTATGGTTAGTGTGGGTGTGTCCTCCGATTACCGCTGATCATCAGCACCAGCTGATTCCACTCTACTCACCTATATATTCTCAGTGACTGGTGTCTTGTGTTGTCAGATCGTTGTGGTGTTTGCCGGTGTTGGGTCCTGTCCTGTTTGGCGCTCTCTCGTGGTCTTCGTTCCAGTTGGATTTGTCTCTTTGTGTCTTCGGTTCCTGACTTTAGTTATGGTGAAATGAAGCTTTGTGAAGCACCGGGGCTTTCCCCCTCGACTGTATCATAAAATAGTTCATTACTCGAAGCTTTTCAACTCGTTGCAGACTAACAACATCTTGTGGTCAAAAGGTGGAAAAGCTGCCTTTCTGTCCCAGAAGACCTTTTTTTTTTCATTTAATAAATCACTTTGTGCTCTGTAAACCACAAAGCAATACAATTAATTCTCATAATTCATGTGTTAGTGTTGATGTAGTTCTTATACAATGTATGAACAAACAACTGTATGAATTAATTTATGAAAAAAATAGTAATAAATGGGACTAATTCACTTGTACAGAAACAATTCTTATGAATCTGCTTTGATCTACAAATGCAGCCTTATTCACATAAACTTTAGCCTCAGTCCTAGTCCTACGAGTTCATAGGCAAGGCTCATGTAGGCATATATAATCAAAATAAAAGAAAATTGTGTGGAATGGTGAAGTGCTTGTGAACTGGGGAGCTGGCATTTCATTTTGTGGGTAATTTAATAGATTAAAGTAGATTTAATAGATTAAAGGAACAGGACTTGTTCAACAGTGTGAGGGCTAAGTCTATTTCTTTTTTTATTTACTACTACTGAAGGGCATGACACTCGAAACCTGCTCAAGGGGATTGCGCTATTTTTTAATCTGAATAAGAAGCAGTCACTTGACTTTGTGTGGAAATGAAGCTTCGGACGTCACAGATCATGTGGTTATGGCAAAACGAATCAAGCTCTTATACACTGCTTCAATGTGTGATGTTTTATTTTTTTTTGATACAAGCTTCGAAGCTTCGGTGCCGAACGTCACATCACTACCTGACGTCATCATCTCACTTCTGGATTCACGGACTCCTCATTCATCTGCCATCCACCATCAGCCCGGTTGCCCATCGAGGTCCCTGCGTCACTCTCCTGCCCTGTGTGTCATGTTTGTGTGGACCTGACGTTTATTTATAATAAACATATTTTACCTGCATCTTGCTTCCCCTCGCATTCATGACACTTTCTTGCTAAGGTTTTGGAACATGTTGTTGTGGCACAACTCCACTCACACTTGTCATCCAACCTTTTCAGTCTGGGTTTAGAAAGGGACAGTATAGAGACAGGCTTGGTTCGTGTTATGAATAACCTGCTTGTCTCAGCTGACTCTGGAGGCTCTACCATCTTAGTCTTGTTAGATCTCAGTGCAGCTTTTGACACAGTGTGCCATTCTATCCTGCTAAATAGGCTGGAGAGCTGGCTTGGTATCACTGGTACTGTGCTTAACTGGTTCAAATCTTACCTCACTGATCGTTTCCGGGTTATTGTCTTGGGAAACAACAAATCTGAAATTGGACAAGTCCGCCATGGTGTTCCTCAGGGAACTGTCCTGGGTCCCATATTGTTTAGTGTTTATATGCTTTCTTTGGGGAAAAAATATAGGAAATATGGTTTGGGGTATCACTTTTAATGCTATTGATACTCAAATTTACATCAGTTCCAAATCTGATCCTATACTGTCCCTCGGAGTGTGTGCAGGAAATAAAAACGTGGATGCACCATCATTTTTTAAAATTGAATTCTTCCAAGACAGATATTCTACTCATTGGCACACCTGCGGCTACTCACAAAGTCAGAAATTTTTATTAGATTATGGATGATAGTGTTTTATTTCCATCTTCTTATGCTTGTAACCTTGGTGTGATCTTTGACGCTCACCTAACACTAGACTCACATATTAAGAGTATTACAAAATCTGCATTCCATCATCTCAGAAATATTGCAAGAATTAGGCCCTATCTTACTTTACCTGACGCTGAAAGGCTTATTCATGCATTTGTTACTTCCAGGATTGATTACTGTAATGCACTATTTGGTTTACCTGCTAAATCTATAAAACGGCTGCAGTACATCCAGAATTCAGCAGCACGTGTGCTTACATACACTTCACCACGTCAGCACATTACAGGCATGCTTTATAGCTTGCATTGGCTTTCTGTTCAGTCGTGTATTGCTTTTAAAACTCTCACACTAACATACAAACCTAAGCCCCTTCTTATATCTGTGACTTAGTCACGCGCCTTCCCGTTCCCTTCGGTCTACTGATTCACTTACTCTTCAGCAGCCTCCCTGTAGATTAAGATCTATGGGGGAGAGAGCTTTCTCTGTTGCGGCACCCAGGTTATGAAATCACTTGCTCTTATTGTTAGAGATGCTCCCACATTAGCCAGTTTCAAGAAGTTGTTAAAAACTCATCTTTTTAAAATTGCTTATATAGACTGTCATGATTAGTATTTTACTGTGTTGTACTGTAATGATTATTTTTGTATTACTCTTGTACTTCTGTATTTTATTTGCTTTCACTGTCTGTAGCGCTTTATATTATGCGCACACACACATGCAGTTCATTTAAGTGAGCAGTAGTTCTTTATCTCAGATTCTCTAAACTGTTAAACATCACTCTGTATTTTGCCAACTAAATACAATTAGGAAAAACGTTATGCTTTTGTGGGTCCATTTTAAAGGGATAGTCATCAAAGAGTAAAAAACTGTATTAGCCTAAACTGGTGTAAAGACCACCTATTGGCCCAACGACGGAATCCAACGGTGTGGGTGAAGGTATAATGCGTTTATGTCTGTTCAGTGCGTGAAGTTCACTTTATTCATTAGAATTTAGTTTCAATATTACTTTAGCTCTACGCTTAATCTGACTCCAATTTCAAATGATAATCAAATTTAGATCATGTTTCTTATTAGAAAATAATCATAAATATTGATTATGACATCATTTAGATCTTTAATTATTCTGAATATCCCATATTTCCAATTATTTATTCATTAGGACCCGGTATTGCTTTGAGACGTCACGTCGCAAATGTGCGCTCACGATCACAAACTTAGCAAGTTCTGAAATAGTCAGAGGGTGCCGTGCGACCTATTTTACCCTTAAGCGGTCGCTCTCTGCTTACTCATAACAGAAGGTGTACTTTTTTTAATAGTCGCAAAAATGCAACGTGCTAAATCAGTGATAGTCAGAAATCGGAAGGTCTCCTTAATGATGTGCTCCATGCTCCATTCATTAGTGCCTTCGGTTTGATCTATCCTGGAAGAGATTTGTGGAAACAACAGATTACACATTAATCTACTAGGAATAATGATTTCAGAATAATGCAGAATAATTCAAATATCACATTTTATTTGTCAGGTAAAAATGTATCATGCCAATTACACAAGTAAATGATTAAAAGCCAATTCAGAAATAATAAATACATGACATCAAACACTCAAAGATGACTCTAAGAGTAAGCAATGCATTCCTGACAGAGACACACAGTGGTGTGTGAATGTGTTTCAAGTGTAAGACTCGGGGAAAACACTGACACAGCACTGCATGGGGGTTTTCCTGGTTACAGGTTCCCACAGACTGCTCTGTCACCTACCCTTAAATACCCAGACCAGAACAAATATTTTGTACAAATATTTTTTAGAGTTGTTTTGGGTCAATTCATGTACCCCAGGGGGTGACACCTGGTTTCGGGGGAGAGGAGAGAATTATCAGATATCTTGAAGAGACACCACCCAAAGAGGTGAACAGACGTTTTCATTCTTTCTTATAATACCAATGACTGCAATGAAATTAAGACCACTTTACCAATCGCACTGAGACATTTGAAATGATACCTAACATGAAAAGGAAAAACTTTAGATTCACAAGATACATCATATGTGATATATAGACAATCTCAGTGAACTTTTAGTGACTTGAATCAGGAGGAAAGGAAGGGAGGAGGGAGAGGGCGATGCAGAGATAAGGAAGGAAAAAAGTTTGGACAAGACAATGTCCTGTGCTCTGTCTTTGCGATCTTCTGTCCAGGGTGTGTTTTATTGCAGATGTGAGTTTTATCTCAGATTTTGTCTTAGCAGGAAAATCAATTATTACACTGGCATATGTTATTCACTCATTGTTTGCTCTGTTGTGTCCTTATTTTTCTGTAATAAATATTTTTTTCACAGGAACTAAATATTACACAACATCCCAAAGTAAAACTCCCTTTGATGTGATTACATGGAATTACAATGACGACTGATGTCATGCGATTTTGGCAGCATAAATAGTGGACCAGAATCAATCTATGAGACAAACTGCCTGATAATACAGTTTATTTCATCCGGGCTTTGATCACCAGCACAATGACTACAGCAATGCCAGAACATGGAGAATGGAGCACAGAGGAGCTCGTCACTGAAGACGTGAAGAAGTTCTGCTTTGAGGTAGGAGACAGAAAATCACTCATGTAGTTTTTGTTAAAGGAGAACTCCGGTCAATTTTAACATTGAGCTCATTTTTTGTAAATTTGGAGTGTCAGTACAGAGAACAGCGACAAAAATCGGTGTTGCCTACACCGTGTTATCCTCTTTTTAAAATTTGCACCCTGTTGACTTCAATGGGGCAAGTTTTAAACCTGCTTTTAGCCTCTTAACATCCTTGATGTGTCATTACAAGTGCACAGGTCATGTGAGTGATTCCTTCAGAGTGAACACGGTGAATCTGACTGCAGTAGATGTGAAAGATATGAATAAAAATGATGTTATTTCAGCCAGCGCACATACCTGTATTTACATCCTGTTTTCGGCTGAAGTCCACAGTAGTCGATTGTCAAGTTCACGCGCATAGGTTTAGTACGTACGATCATGCGCCCGAACTCGACAATCGACTACTGTGGACTTCAACCGAAAAGCACATTGGCTGGGCACTTGTAATGACACATCAAGGATGTTAAGAGGCTAAAAGCAGGTTTAAAACTTGCCCCATTGAAGTCAACAGGGTGCAAATTTTAAAAAGAGGATAACACGGTGTAGGCAACACCGATTTTTGTCGTTGTTCTCTGTACTGACACTCCAAATTTACAAAATTTACCGGAGTTCTCCTTTAAAACATAAACTACATATTTTGGTGCTGTAAAATGTGAGGGGAAACTTGTTTTTGTTGTCATTTTTAAAAGAACTGTTTTCCTTTTCACTCAAAGTCACAATATTTTTTACATGATTTTTCTGGTATCCGAAGGAAAGACGTCACATAAATCAATCTTTTTGAAATAATAGTAATAATATAGATGAATATAAAATGTGACTTTTTTGTATTTTTTTTTAATTCAGATGAAGCCAGACATAGAGAAGGAGGTTGGAACCAATTTAGATTTTTTCGCTCCTTTAACCTATAGGCGTCTGAGTTTGTTGGGAGGAGAACACACTCTGGTCAAGGTAAGTCGTGTTTTATTTTTTATGGATTTTGAGCTTATGATTTCATCACTGAAACTCTAATTTGTATGTTTCTATTATCATCAAGCCAACTGTGGCAGTGTGTCCTAAACGGGTGCGAAGTGTCCAGTAATTTTTCCGTCCTCTCTGAAAGTTAAAATGCATCAAGTCACTGTATAAAGTTTCTCTGCATTTGGAGCCTATAAGAGAAAACTTCTCTCACCGTTGTAGCGTTGCTGGACACTCAAACCTCTGAAAGAGATCTCTGTCACTGTAGCAGAACTCGCAGAGATGTGCTTGCTGTCATGGAAAATAAATGTGTTCAGGTCGCTATCAATGTGAACAGAGTTTACATGGAAGAGATCATATAAATGTATGTCTCTCTCTCTCTCTCTCTCTCTCTCTCTCTCTCTCTCTCTCTCTCTCTCTCTCTCTCTCTCTCTCTCTCTCTCTCCCTCTCTCTCTCTCTCTCTCTCTCTCTCTCAGGTGTACATCGGAGTAGATAAGTGCGTTCATGCGATTTTATCTGTAATTATCTATGTTGGAATGCCAAAGAGTGTGTCTGGAGTCCAGTACCATAAAACCGCCAGTGAACCTCTGATCCCTTTTGAATTTAAAAAGTAACAGCATTCAGAATATAGTCTGTCTGATCTAATAACAGACACACAATGAGCTGCCATACTGTACAGAGGAACTATTGAAAACTGTTTCATTCATCAATATTAAACTCAATATTCAAACCCTCCAGTGTCTGTGTCAGTTTATGAACAACACCAAATCCACTTCACTTTACTAAAAATATTGCTGAAATAACTAGACATAAATGTTTCTCTATCCCAAATTGTCAACAATAGTAAAAGAAAAAAAACTGCTTTTTAAAGGGTAACTAAACCCTAAAACAACTTTTTTTAGTTAATGATCTGTAAGACTGGGGCTTCATTAGTGCTGTTCATTGATTCAAGTACATTTTTTTTGACATTTGGGTTTAAAGTGTTTTAATTCTACAATATATGGTGTAAAAACGCCTGAGTGCTGCCCTCTTCAGGTTGAACGGTGGCTACTGCAGTTGAATTTTCCTATTGAAAGTTGTGGTGCCGAGTGACGTAAGCAGGCACCAGCTCACCACGCCCTTGGCATAGGCTCAGCCCCTGGTATAAAAACATCTTCTTGCAGCAGCATCCAACGTGATACCTTTTGGCCTGCCCTGCTGTATATGAGGGCCCTGCAGTGGTGTTTCAGGACCAGAGGGTTTTCCCCGAGGGGGAACCCATTTCTATAATGTGTTTTTAAACAACAAGTGTTGTTTTTACTGTGCTTTTACTACAAATACCACTTTGGAACTAATTGTACTACTTTGAACCTGATATAAATCTGATTAACTGATTGAAGGTCAATAGCACGTCATGTGACAGACGTGTTTAATCACCCTAGTTTCACAAGTTCACATGTACATGAAATCAGATGTAGTATTTTAAGCGTATTTGGCATGCTGTCCGGGGGAGGGCTCCGAGCTCGGAATTTGGCCCGAACCCAGAGTACTCCCCCTTTTTACTGGGACAGAAACCAGCCGAGAGTGAGGTGATGGGGTGGTGGAGGGATGCTGTGAAACTTGTCATGAAACTTGTCATCCTTTATTTATACCGGCTTCCTCTTGTGCTGATTGGTTGATTACCTGAACGTGCGCTTCCCGAACTTTGTTACATAAAACTTAGTTTAGTAAAGTGTTTTGAATTAGAAAGCAATGAAACGCAAAGCCTCCGTGGAGATGACAGATATAATGCAGTGACTGACCATGAGGAAGCTAATCTGATTAATATCGACAAACACAAAATACATTATAACAAACATAATTGGGACAGTACATTTACGACGACTTACCAACATCTGGCACACGTGAACTGATGCCAAATATCGCAATGTATTCAATAAGAGACTTCTTCAGCACGATTTCCTACTGATAAAATTTGCGTCTGTTGTTGACGCCACAGGTCTCCCATTGAAAGCAATGGGGTTCCCAATTCGTCCATAGAGTGACGCAGAGGGGCGCCTTTGGCGTCTTCATATTGACCATGCTCGACCATGCTTCAGTTTTTGGGAGTGAGAATGGGTTGTAATGGGGCACTAGGAGTGGGATTTAAAAATACATTAATTGTAGTAAAAAGGACCTTCGGCTTTTCAAAAATTTTATAATATCTGTAAAATTTTTGTACTTTGTACAGAACATCTTTTTTGAAGAAGCTCTGAACTCAGAAAATAGTTCCCCAGTTGAGTAGTTTTACTGGAACTGAATGATTTGGTGGAATCAGAGAGATTAAACTGTATATGTTATCCATGATTGACTTTGTACAACTCAAGTGATTATTCATTGGAAATTACATACACCCATGCCCGTGTGGACTTGCCATTGGGCTTGACTGGGCTGCAGCCCATGGGTCCCGTCCAGTAGGGGGCCCCCCTCCCTTACCCATTTTCGTTCGTTTGTTTTGTTCGGTTGACTTGTATGCCAGATATCCAGAAATTATTAGTCGTATTTCCACTGTCTGGCCATGTGCGAGCGAGGGCTATAATCAGCCCAAACAAAGTAGCGACTTGAGCGCTTGAAAACAAAATCATACATACTATAGTGCGCGTGCACGCGCCGAACGCGAAAAAAAAAAACATTTAGTCCTAACGAGTTCCCGTTTTATATATTTATAATACAAGCCTATGATATGTGAGTTATCACACCAGCAAGAGTGCTGTTTTTCCAAACATCTGCACAATCGCAAATGTGACATTTATACAACAGTTCAATAAAGTTACTGAGTAACTTTTATAGATATATTCTGTTTTTGGTCCGTCAAAGAAAACAGAAGAAACAGCAGGACTGCTGCGCCTCCGAGCAACACGTGTTTTGTTCCTCAAAATATCTGCATTTTTGACTGAATCAGATGAAAAAATTATTAAATTAGGCTACCCATTCATAAATACAGTCGTTTGCTAGGTTAAACGAATTAGGATTTTTAAACGAATCGGTTGAATAAAGGATTCAACTCCATCATTAAGATGGAGACTTGCCGCCACCTACTGGCGGTGTTAGTTTCATAGTTAAAACGTAGACTTATTTCATTTTTTTTCAATCATTTCATATTTCTACATTAAAAAAAATTACATTTAAAACATTAATCTCTTAACATAATTTATGCAATTATAATTTGCTGTGTAAACATGCCATGTCTAAACAGCCTGTGTCAATCCAAAAATGGATTTTATTGATACTGACTTCCTTTTATTTGGTCATAATAGCCATACACCATCTTTGCATTCTGATTAAATTTGTTGACTAAATTTAAGAATCTGACATAAGAGGACAGATAGCTATGACAATGAATTTAAAAATACTGTTTTCTCCTGGCTTTATTATTAGAGTTTTAATCATCTCAATCGAGAGAGCATATCCTGCATTATATTATATTATAATGACTAATTAATATTAGCCTACCACAAAACTTTGGTTATAGGCATGTTGAATATTAATTGTTCTAGGAACCTCAAAAGCATATTTTAATTTTTGTGTAATTTGTGCTATTCCATTATGATGTTTGTAGCGTAAGTAGGGCCCAAACATAAACTCAAGCCCAGGGGCCCCCAGCCCCCTAAGTCCTGACCTGCAAACCCCTACCAGCCAAAGTAAATACATCTATTAAACAGGTGTTGAGTAAACCTCCCTCTGTATGTGTGACGTGATGAATCGGTGGGATGGATGGTCCGCTCCCACGTTAAGAGGCGGATACAGTATTGATATAAATAGCCGGATCATTATATCACTGATCATATCGTTTTAGTGAGTTGAATCTCAGGTTAGGAATAATGTTTGCATGAGGAATCATCGTCCTTCTCTGTGTCCTAGGTGAGTAATATAATAATTTCATTTACAAAACAGTTGATATTAGGATGTTGCTAATTTGCCACATGAGGACCTGCGATACACACTGATACTCAGCAACAGTCTAATTTGGTTAATAATGAAGAGTTTGATTGTTTAGTCTGCACATTCTTTAGAGTCTTAATTCATCTTTGCCAAAGTAGGACAACTGAAAAATGCGTAAGAAAAGTTCTGTTTTTGTCCTACGAAACAACAGTAGACTTTGCATGGGTAAAACAAGAAGTTAGCATGTATGTTATTTGATTTCCTCTTGCCATATCATGATCAACTTTAATCCTTGTTTTTCCTTCTTGACACAAACATTGGCCATATCTGATGGAGCAAGAGCGGTGAGTAAATAAAGGCTGTAGAATTGCTTCCCTCCAGGTGCAAATAACTCAAGGTTTTCTTTTTCCTTTTTATGTGACCAGCCTAATTGCAAGTACTCGTCTAACATATGCGCAATGCAATCACGCATGTGTGGATCCAATGGAATAACATGGCAATGAATGCACACTGTGTGCTGCCATCAAGTGAGTTTAAAAATGCATGTATTTTAAAATAAAGTACTGTAGGTTTAAAAACAGTTTAGAGTCTGTCACTTTCAAACTTTAATCTTCAATTTAATCTCTCTCTCTTTAGGGCATCAAATACTAAAATCTTGATCCAGAAGCAAGGCCCATGTTAAATGAACATCTGCAGGAGTAACACAGGATGGCACCATGATTCAGCTTGATAGACCTTTAGTCAGCTACTCATGCCTCATTCATTACGACCTGAATGTGTAATGGTTTAATCCATTAATAAATGTTGCATGTTGAAGCTTTTCTGTTTGGTTCTGTTTTTACTTTTTAAATCCTGGAAAGACAAGATGATAAAATAGGTGAAGATTTACTTTGAAGGAAGCACCCAAACGATATCTAGAGAGCAGAATATCATAATAGGTGTGTGCCACAGGTGTAACTTGTGGTTGGGACGGCTGGGACATGTCCCCACCACATTTTCCCAGGGTCGATATTGTCCCCACCACTTTTTTGAAAATATCTGGTTGCACAGATATGCATAATACAAATGAAACATCTCCAGTTTGACGTTAATTTGTCTTAAATAAGAGGCAATCTGTCGCTGTAATGTGTTGTTTTTTAAAGTTCCCCTTTTGTAAAAATCAAGTTTTTAATGTTGTTTATATGTCTATGTGGTGTGGTGTTATGAAACACTTTAGTCTGGTCGTTTACACCTCAGAGTTGGAAAAAGTCTTAAGAAATGGGAGTGTAAAGCTGTGGAAAATTGGGAGTGTAGAAGGTGGAAAAAGGGGAGACAACCAATAAAACACAGACCTGCAACACACTCATTATACAGACACATGGATATTAAAATATGACCACGGAGAAAAAAAGCAAAAAAAAAACCTGGCACAATGAAGCATTTTAAAAATCTAACCCTTCATAACAACAAACTCCCAAAACGAGGCAGAAACGCAGAAGAACATTTATTAAATTTAAGAGCACTAACCTACTGTAAGCTCTGTCTACATCAGAATAATCCATTGTGTCATCACGTTTATGATCAGTACAGCTGTATCAGTGTTCTTATATGCACATTTTCCATTTGTGCGCATTCACGGTGCTGGTTCATGTTTAGAGCACTAGAGTATATGAAATACACTATATTAAAAAATGTATTGGGACACCCCTCCAAATCATTGAATTCAGGTGTTCCAATCACTTCCATGGCCACAGTTGTATAAAATCAAGCACTAGGCATGCAGACGCTTCTACACATTTTTTTTGTTGAAAGAATGGGTTGCTCTCAGGAGCTCAGTGAATTCAAGCATGGAACCGTGATAGGATGACACCTGTGCAATAAGTCCATTCCTGAAATTTCCTCACTACTATTCCACAGTCAGTCCTCACTACTATTCCTGTTAGTGGTATTATAACAAAGTGCAAGCAATTGGGAACAACAGCAACTCAGCCATGATGTGGAAGGGCACATAAAATCACAGAGCGGGTCAGTGCATGCTGAGGCTCACAGTGCGCAGAAGTCACCAACTCTCTGCAAAGTCAATAGCTACAGACTTCCAAACCCTATGTGGCCTTAAGATTAGTAGTGAGCTTCATGGAATGGGTTTCCATGGCCGAGCAGCTGCATCCAAGCCTGTGGTGTAAAGCATCAGATGCAGTGGTGTAAAGCATGGGATGCAGTGGTGTAAAGTGTGGGATGCAGTGGTGTAAAGCGTGGGATGCAGTGGTGTAAAGCGTGGAATGCAGTGGTGTAAAGCATGGAATGCAGTGGTGTAAAGCGTGGGATGCAGTGGTGTAAAGCGTGGAATGCAGTGGTGTGAAGCGTTGGATGCAGTGGTGTAAAGTGTGGGATGCAGTGGTGTAAAGCGTTGGATGCAGTGGTGTAAAGCGTGGGATGCAGTGGTGTAACGCATGGGATGCAGTGGTGTAAAGTGTCAGATGCTGTGGTGTAAAGCGTGGGATGCAGTGGTGTAAAGCATGGGATGCAGTGGTGTAAAGCGTGGGATGCAGTGGTGTAAAGCGTGGGATCCAGTGGTGTAAAGCGTGGGATGCAGTGATGTAAAGCGAGGGATGCAGTGGTGTAAAGCGTCAGATGCCGTGGTGTAAAGCGTGGGATGCAGTGGTGTAAAGCGTGGGATGCAGTGGTGTAAAGCGTGGGATGCAGTGGTGTAAAGCGTGGGATCCAGTGGTGTAAAGCATGGGATGCAGTGGTGTAAAGCGTGGGATGCAGTGGTGTAAAGCGTGGGATGCAGTGGTGTAAAGCATGGGATGCAGTGATGTAAAGCGTGGGATGCAGTGGTGTAAAACGTGGGATGCTGTGGTGTAAAGCGTGGGATGCAGTGATGTAAAGCGTGGGATGCAGTGGTGTAAAGCGTGGGATCCAGTGGTGTAAAGCATGGGATGCAGTGATGTAAAGCGTGGGATGCAGTGGTGTAAAGCGTGGGATGCAGTGGTGCAAAGTGTGGGATGCAGTGGTGTAAAGCGTCAGATGCAGTGGTGTAAAGCATGGGATGCAGTGGTGCAAAGCGTGGGATGCAGTGGTGTAAAGCGTGGGATGCAGTGGTGTAAAGCGTGGGATGCAAGGGTGTAAAGCGTGGGATGCAGTGGTGTAAAGCGTGGGATGCAGTGATGTAAAGCGTGGGATGCAGTGGTGTAAAGCGTGGAATGCAGTGGTGTAAAGCGTGGGATGCAGTGGTGTAAAGCAGTGGTGTAAAGCGTGGGATGCAGTGGTGTAAAGCGTGGGATGCAGTGGTGTAAAGCGTGGGATGCAGTGGTGTAAAGTGTGGGATGCAGTGGTGTAAAGTGTGGGATGCAGTGGTGTAAAGCATGGGATGCAGTGATGTAAAGCGTGGGATGCAGTGGTGTAAAGCGTGGGATGCAGTGGTGCAAAGTGTGGGATGCAGTGGTGTAAAGCGTCAGATGCAGTGGTGTAAAGCGTGGGATGCAGTGGTGCAAAGCGTGGGATGCAGTGGTGCAAAGCGTGGGATGCAGTGGTGTAAAGCATGGGATGCAGTGGTGTAAAGCGTGGGATGCAGGGGTGTAAAGCGTGGGATGCAGTGGTGTAAAGCATGGGATGCAGTGATGTAAAGCGTGGGATGCAGTGGTGTAAAGCGTGGAATGCAGTGGTGTAAAACGTGGGATGCAGTGGTGTAAAGCGTGGGATGCAGTGGGGTAAAGCGTGGGATGCAGTGGTGTAAAGCGTGGGATGCAGTGGTGTAAAGCGTGGGATGCAGTGGTGTAAAGCGTGGGATGTAGTGGTGTAAAGTGTCGGATGCAGTGGTGTAAATCGTTGGATGCAGTGGTGTAAATCGTTGGATGCAGTGGTGTAAAGCGTGGGATGCAGTGGTGTAAAGCGTGGGATGCAGTGGTGTTAAGCGTGGAATGCAGTGGTGTGAAGCGTTGGATGCAGTGGTGTAAAGCGTGGGATGCAGTGGTGTAAAGCGTGGGATGCAGTGGTGTAAATCGTTGGATGCAGTGGCGTAAAGCGTCAGATGCAGTGGTGTAAAGCGTGGGATGCAGTGGTGTAAAGCGTGGAATGCAGTGGTGTGAAGCGTTGGATGCAGTGGTGTAAAGTGTCAGATGCAGTGGTGTAAAGCGTGGGATGCAGTGGTGTAAAGCATGGGATGCAGTGGTGTAAAGCGTGGGATGCAGTGGTGTAAAGCGTGGGATCCAGTGGTGTAAAGCGTGGGATGCAGTGATGTAAAGCGAGGGATGCAGTGGTGTAAAGCGTGGAATGCAGTGGTGTAAAGCGTGGGATGCAGTGGTGTAAAGCGTGGGATGCAGTGATGTAAACCGAGGGATGCAGTGGTGTAAAGCGTCGGATGCAGTGGTGTAAAGCGTGGTATGCAGTGGTGTAAAGCGTGGAATGCAGTGGTCTAAAGCGTGGGATGCAGTGGTGTAAAGCGTGGAATGCAGTGGTGTAAAGCGTGGAATGCAGTGGTGTAAAGCGTGGGATGCAGTGGTGTAAAGCGTGGAATGCAGTGGTGTAAAGCGTGGGATGCAGTGGTGTAAAGCGTGGGATGCAGTGATGTAAAGCGTGGGATGCAGTGGTGTAAAGCGTGGGATGCAGTGTTGGATGCAGTGGTGTAAAGCGTGGGATGCAGTGGTGTAAAGTGTCGGATGCAGTGGTGTAAAGCGTGGGATGCAGTGGTGTTAAGTGTCGGATGCAGTGGTGTAAAGCGTGGGATGCAGTGGTGTAAAGCGTGGGATGCAGTGTGGGATGCAGTGGTGTAAAGTGTGGGATGCAGTGGTGTAAAGCGTGGGATGCAGTGGTGTAAAGCGTGGGATGCAGTGTTGTAAAGCGTGGGATGCAGTGGTGTAAAGCGTTGGATGCAGTGGTGTAAAGCGTGGGATGCAGTGGTGTAAAGCGTGGGATCCAGTGGTGTAAAGCATGGGATGCAGTGATGTAAAGCGTGGGATGCAGTGGTGTAAAGCGTGGGATGCAGTGGTGCAAAGTGTGGGATGCAGTGGTGTAAAGCGTCAGATGCAGTGGTGTAAAGCGTGGGATGCAGTGGTGCAAAGCGTGGGATGCAGTGGTGTAAAGCGTGGGATGCAGTGGTGTAAAGCGTGGGATGCAAGGGTGTAAAGCGTGGGATGCAGTGGTGTAAAGCGTGGGATGCAGTGGTGTAAAGCGTGGGATGCAGTGGTGTAAAGCGTGGAATGCAGTGGTGTAAAGTGTGGGATGCAGTGGTGTAAAGCAGTGGTGTAAAGCGTGGGATGCAGTGGTGTAAAGCGTGGGATGCAGTGGTGTAAAGCGTGGGATGCAGTGGTGTAAAGTGTCGGATGCAGTGGTGTAAAGTGTGGGATGCAGTGGTGTAAAGCATGGGATGCAGTGATGTAAAGCGTGGGATGCAGTGGTGTAAAGCGTGGGATGCAGTGGTGCAAAGTGTGGGATGCAGTGGTGTAAAGCGTCAGATGCAGTGGTGTAAAGCGTGGGATGCAGTGGTGCAAAGCGTGGGATGCAGTGGTGCAAAGCGTGGGATGCAGTGGTGTAAAGCATGGGATGCAGTGGTGTAAAGCGTGGGATGCAGGGGTGTAAAGTGTGGGATGCAGTGGTGTAAAGCATGGGATGCAGTGATGTAAAGCGTGGGATGCAGTGGTGTAAAGCGTGGAATGCAGTGGTGTAAAACGTGGGATGCAGTGGTGTAAAGCGTGGGATGCAGTGGGGTAAAGCGTGGGATGCAGTGGTGTAAAGCGTGGGATGCAGTGGTGTAAAGCGTGGGATGCAGTGGTGTAAAGCGTGGGATGTAGTGGTGTAAAGTGTCGGATGCAGTGGTGTAAATCGTTGGATGCAGTGGTGTAAATCGTTGGATGCAGTGGTGTAAAGCGTGGGATGCAGTGGTGTAAAGCGTCAGATGCAGTGGTGTAAAGCGTGGGATGCAGTGGTGTTAAGCGTGGAATGCAGTGGTGTGAAGCGTTGGATGCAGTGGTGTAAAGCGTGGGATGCAGTGGTGTAAAGCGTGGGATGCAGTGGTGTAAATCGTTGGATGCAGTGGTGTAAAGCGTCAGATGCAGTGGTGTAAAGCGTGGGATGCAGTGGTGTAAAGCGTGGAATGCAGTGGTGTGAAGCGTTGGATGCAGTGGTGTAAAGTGTCAGATGCAGTGGTGTAAAGCGTGGGATGCAGTGGTGTAAAGCATGGGATGCAGTGGTGTAAAGCGTGGGATCCAGTGGTGTAAAGCGTGGGATGCAGTGATGTAAAGCGAGGGATGCAGTGGTGTAAAGCGTGGAATGCAGTGGTGTAAAGCGTGGGATGCAGTGGTGTAAAGCGTGGGATGCAGTGATGTAAACCGAGGGATGCAGTGGTGTAAAGCGTCGGATGCAGTGGTGTAAAGCGTGGTATGCAGTGGTGTAAAGCGTGGAATGCAGTGGTGTAAAGCGTGGGATGCAGTGGTGTAAAGCGTGGAATGCAGTGGTGTAAAGCGTGGAATGCAGTGGTGTAAAGCGTGGGATGCAGTGGTGTAAAGCGTGGAATGCAGTGGTGTAAAGCGTGGGATGCAGTGGTGTAAAGCGTGGGATGCAGTGATGTAAAGCGTGGGATGCAGTGGTGTAAAGCGTGGGATGCAGTGTTGGATGCAGTGGTGTAAAGCGTGGGATGCAGTGGTGTAAAGTGTCGGATGCAGTGGTGTAAAGCGTGGGATGCAGTGGTGTTAAGTGTCGGATGCAGTGGTGTAAAGCGTGGGATGCAGTGGTGTAAAGCGTGGGATGCAGTGTGGGATGCAGTGGTGTAAAGTGTGGGATGCAGTGGTGTAAAGCGTGGGATGCAGTGGTGTAAAGCGTGGGATGCAGTGTTGTAAAGCGTGGGATGCAGTTGTGTAAAGCGTTGGATGCAGTGGTGTAAAGCGTCAGATGCAGTGGTGTAAAGCATGGGATGCAGTGGTGTAAAGTGTCAGATGCAGTGGTGTAAAGCGTTGGATGCAGTGGTGTAAAGCGTCAGATGCAGTGGTGTAAAGCATGGGATGCAGTGGTGTAAAGTGTCAGATGCAGTGGTGTAAATCGTAGGATGCAGTGATGTAAAGCAAGGGATGCAGTGGTGTGAAGCGTGGGATGCAGTGGTGTAAAGCGTGGGATGCAGTATTGTAAAGCGTGTGATGCAGTGGTGTAAAGCGTCAGATGCAGTGGTGTAAAGCATGGGATGCAGTGGTGTAAAGTGTCAGATGCAGTGGTGTAAAGTGTCGGATGCAGTGGTGTTAATCGTGAGATGCAGTGGTGTAAAGCGTGGGATGCAGTGGTGTAAAGCGTGGGATGCAGTGGTGTAAAGCATGGGATGCAGTGGTGTAAAGCGTCGGATGCAGTGGTGTAAAGCGTCAGATGCAGTGGTGTAAAGCATGGGATGCAGTGGTGTAAAGCGTCAGATCCAGTGGTGTAAAGCATGGGATGCAGTGGTGTAAAGTGTCAAATGCAGTGGAGACGTGTTCTCTGGAGTGACGAATCACGCTTCTCTGTCTGGCAATCCGATGGACGAGTCTGGGTTTGGCAGTTGCCAGGAGAACAGTTCTTGCCTGACTGCATTGTGCCAAGTATAAAGTTTGGGGAAGTGGGGATTATGGTGTGGGGTTGTTTTTCAGGGGTTGGGCTTTTAGTTCCAGTGAAAGGAACTCTTAATGCTTCCGCATACCAAGACATTTTGGACAATTTCATGCTCCCAACTTTGTGGGAATAGTTTGGGGATGTTCCTGTTCCAACATGACTGCGCACCAGTGCACAAAGCAAGGTCCATAAAGACATGGATGAGCAAGTTTGGTGTGGAGGAACTTGACTGGCCTGCACAGAGTCCTGACCTCAACCCAATAGAACAGCTTTGGGATGAATTAGAGCGGAGACTGCGAGCCAGGCCTTCTCATCCAACATCAATGCCTGACCTCACAAATGTGCTTCTAGAAGAATGGTCAAAAATTCCCATTTACACACTCCAAAACCTTGTGGAAAGCCTTCCCAGAAGAGTTGAAGCTGTTATAGCTGCAAAGGGTGGGACAACTCCATATTAAACCCTACGGATTAAGAATGGGATGTGATTAAAGTTCATGTGCATGTAAAGGCAGATGTCCAAAACTTTTGCCAATATAGTATATGTCCATAAAAACTTGAAACGCGCTTGCTCCGGTCTGTATTTGATCTATATGATCCACGTGACGATGTAACTCCGTTTGCTCTGATGTTTTGGACTCTGTTGCTCCTTAAAAGATTAAGTGTCGTAAGGCAATCATCAGCCTTGGCTAAATGAACATACTCGTCTTTTTAGACAGCAATGTAGATCAGACTTGGAAGATAAATAAATCACTGGTCTCTTATCAGATTTCATGGGCTTCACTTCTACTTCTTAGGTTTCAGAAAGCTGTTAAAGACTCTAAAACAGCTTATTTTTCAACAAAAAAGCACTCAAACTCGCCTAAAATTTTGTTTCAAACTATTAATAGGTTTCTTAATCTCACTGCTGTCACTATACTTCCAACCTCAGAATGCTGTGAGATATTTTTAATTGTTTTTCACTGGAAAGACTAAAGACATTAGGGTTTTGTGTGTTCGATGGAAGGGTAGGGGATGACTCTGTTAGTGTTAGGGCCATTCCACCGAATGGGTGACATTTGCTTGTTGTAACTCTTCAAAATTAAACTTTATTTTTTTATCTTTTTTAAAAAAATTATTTTTTATTTTTCAACACTGAATCTAATACTACACATATTTAACTATTCCAAATGTGTATTGGTCCATCTCAGGCAACTTTATTTAATTTTACAAGGTTTCTAAGCAGAAGATGGACGCATGTTTTCTCAGTCCTGTTAACGAAACTCATGTGCCATTTAAAAAGCATGTTTAAAAGCATCTCAATTAATTCCATTGTTTTCCCACAAGAAAGTGTTTATTTTAAAGAAATTGTTGGTTAGATGTTCAAATAATTGATATTTGTCACTATATACTTATCACTATATATTAAGGCAAGGTGTATTTTAATAAAAAACACAAAGCCATTTTTTTCATTTTAAAGAAGACCGAAGCCTCAAGTTTATAATTTTTTTTTTATAATTTAATTTATTAAACAATTGTATAAATGATGGACCAAACAAAACTGATAAAAACAGTGGTTTAACTTTATTTTTTTATAAAGAAAAAAAAAGCCCCAGGAATGAACACTTGGTAAAAGTAATGAACTATCTCATTACAGGAATGAGGAACAGGAAACAGGAATGAGTGTCCATCTGTGTGTGTATGAGAGAGAGTGTACATGACTGTGTGTGCATAAGATGCTCCTTCACAGTGAAGGAGGTGGAAAGAGAAAGAAGGAGAGAGAGAAGAAGAGAGAGGGAGGGAGAAAGAAAGAAAGAAAGAAAGAAAGAAAGAAAGAAAGAAAGAAAGAAAGAAAGAAAGAGGGAAGTTAAGACAAAAAAGGGAGAAAAGAGAGGGTTGCGGGTGTGTTTCGCTCCTTCCATTGCAATATGCCATTGGTGGGTGTTTCTGGCACCTGCATCGTATGGGTTTTCTCCATCTTCTACAAAATATAAGGAAGCCAAAGACAAAACGTTTAAGTCACTTCATGGTGAACTGGCTTCCTGGAAGTATGGTGTTCACATTGTAAAACTAATGCTAATGTCTACAATATAAGTAATTGCAACCTTAAAACTCATAATTCAGGTGAATAGTATTATATCAACTAATATTTACAGTATTAGATCAACAAAACAGAGGACTCTACTCACTCCTGTTACTTTAACTCACTCCTGTTATTTTTCATATAAGTAACAGGACTGAAAGTAACAGGATTGAGTTTTTAAGCAAATAGTTATCAAATACATGACATATGGCCACATAGAATACATGCTAATAGCATGAGGACACTGAGCAAATTCTAGTGACTTAACAAAAGTTAATATTTTTAAAATAAACAAATAAAATCTAAGAAATAATTTAGATACCAGAACAGTATGTTGAGATTGACCTTCTCATTCATAGTTACAATTTCATCAAATATACAGAAATTAAAATGAGAGGACTTACTTTTGGTCCTCCCATTGCCTTCAGAACATCCAGATGATGCAACTTCCTGTTGAAAATGTGTCTTGTGGAATATTCCAAGTTTTTCAGGAGGGGGATGTGTTAGGGTAACAGGACAGAGTTGACACCGTTGACTGGACAAAAAAAAAAAAAAAAAAAAATTTTTTTCCCATGAAAAAAAAAAACCTTTTTAAAGCATAGATTGGATATAAAGTCACACAACAATCCCCAAAAATTAAGATTTCTGAAGGATTTTATTAATTATATTTCATGGTAAAGTGGCAACATGCAGAAAATGCATTTTTTTGTGTGTGTTCTATGTAGTTTTTAATTAATGTTTTTAATTATACATTTTAAATTTGTAGTTAGCATAATGTGCAGGACATTTTGCTTAATAATAAAATGTATTTTAGAGTTAATTTTCAAGCAATTTTATACATATAATGTCCTGGGGACAGAAATGTCACCCATTCGGTGGAATGGCTCGTTAACACTTTTGATGAGTTTATTTGGTTTTGTCTACTGATATAAGTTATATTATTGCTTGATTGATAAACTCAGCCTCTAGTTGGGATGTTTTGCCCTCAGGTTTGCTTGGGGGAGACAGATGATTTTATTCGACTAAGTATTACATCGATTGTGAACAGTAGTCTTTCAGGTATTTTTCCATCATTTCTTAAGCAAGTGGTTGTTCAACCTCTTCTTATGAAGCCCACTTTGAAACCCTTGGATCTCATGAATTACTGGTCAATTTCAAAGCTGCCTTGTATTTCAAAAACATTGGAGAAAGTGGTCTTAAGACAGTTGAGTTCTTATTTGGCTAAAAAATTATGTGCTAGATGTAGCAAATTAGCTCTAAAGAAATATCAATAATAAATCATAACTTGTTAAATTGATTATGAATAATTGGATCAGTTAATAGAATTAACTAGTAAAATTAATATCACAGTCAATTAATCTGTTTGTGCCGTGAACACTCAGTGTTAATTGTTTATTAATTCTAAGAAATGTGCATTTCTGGGGTATGGGGAATGTCTTTCTTACTGTACAGTACTTTTCAGAGCATGTAGTCAAAATCTATGATTAGGGACTCCAGTTTATGAGCTTGAAACACGGACAACTTTACGTGTGACAGGAACAAGACTTTATTAACTAGACTAAACATTTAAACTACTCTAACATACACATACATATATACATACTGTACATACATATGACAGTGTACTGGCATCCCCCTCGAAACGGTTCTCATTCATGCTTGAATATGTTTACACTATAAAATCTGGTGAAATACAATACTCGTTAGCATATTCTATTTAGCCTATTACAGTTTGTTTTATTCTATATAAGGGAATTCATTTAATTTTATTTCAACTTAAACCTCCATTTTGTAACAGACGCGCGTTTATTTTAGCACTTCTAAAAGTCAGTAAATTTTGGTAACCCAAATAATATAAGAAAGTTATACATTATTAGACATAGACATTTAGGCTATGTTTGATTTTGTGCTCCCAGAGAAAGCAAAACTAAAATCCCAAGCGTGTATGAAATTCACTATACAAATAAATTTGACGCGCCTTACCATAATAACAAGCACAAACTGTGTTAAATAGAATTTGATGTGCAAGCAAAAAGGTATCAGGCCTATTATATTCGCATTTTTACTGTGGTTAAGTAGAAAAAATGCAATAGGACAAATTAAAAGCGAACCAAATGAAGAAACGTTTATAATCACCTGCAAAAATGGGCGAGACGTGAGTGAAGATTTGGGAATAGAAACAAGATATTCTATGTCCCATGGAATATTGTTAAATTCTCTGATAATCAGGTGACCAGATCGCAAAACATAATACAAAATCGGTGATGCTTTTGTCAAGTTAACCGGCACAGCCGCCCTACTGCCCGTGTGAGGCGCGCCGTTTCCGGCTTGAGCTGTTCTGTTGTTTATTAAAAGCTTATTAATTCTGAACGTGTTGCGTGTCTATATTGCACCAAATGCGACACGTGACTGCACTCTCTTGGGTCTGCAGCAACACGTCTACTACATGTGAAGTCAATTGGCAAATCCAAATGCAAAATGCAAACAGACACAGAGAGATTCCTACCTTTATAAAGAGCAGAGATTTATACCTTTATAATTTAAACCCAGAGCGGGTTTAGATACGGAAGTGGATGCACACACCACTTGTTTTTCGCTGAGGAGTCAGTGGTGGTCCAGTGACGACGGGACTATTGACTTCCCTTTTAGTTCAGTCATGTTCAACGTAGCCGGACGTACCGACTGATTGGGATCCCCACTAAGACGCCAAAATCATAAAAGAATAACTGCAAGGTGGCAGGTGCACCTAGGGCTAGCTAGCATGTTAGCTTAGCACACCATCAATACACGACCATTTATGAGATTAAAACCATGTTTGTGCTCCAAACTTACTTTATAACGCAAGTCGAGTGTTTTAAATAATCTTCTGTGATGTAATTTGGCTTCAGATAAAAAAGTCAGACAGAAAATATATTATTTTATAGTATTCTGCACGATGATAAAGTCTATATAGATTTGCATTACATTATAAATATAATCTATTATTATGAAAATACCTGGCATGTCTTGAAGAACACAGGTAAATCAAATATCATTGCAATCATGTTTATTGTCTTCAAAACGGCTTTATCTGCATGTTACAGTGATCTCTGTTAGCTTTGAATGTGTTCGGGACTTCCTGGAATGTCACATGATTATGGCTCTTCTTCATGTGATCCATATATGGACTATAATGTGCATAGTGCGCCCTCAGGCTGCTGGTATGGATTGAAAACACAGTATATCAGAGTATCAAGCGCTCATAATGATTACATCGACGCATTTGGGTATAAATTCAATAAATATTATTCCTGTCTATAGAAATCTGATGTAAACCTATGAGAATCTATCAATATTTCTGCAAATCTGCACATTTTTGAGCTCAAAGCCCTGAGGGATGTTGTTTTGTCAAGCGCTGTCATGACGACAGCACAGAGTTTTTTTCTGATTGGGAGCGGCTGACGGGCATAATTCATATTAAAGGTATCGACTCATTTTTTCATTTCATAACTCCTGACACAAATTAAGAAATAACTGTCACTATAAGTTTCTCAGAATACAATAGTGGTCAAATACTGAAACTTGAGTCTTATATCTTTTTAATGATGTATAGTTTGTCAAGGTATAACATTAAATCTGATAGTAGACTTTGAACTAAATAAAAAAAAAAACGCTTCAGTGCGTCCGTGCACTGGTGAAGGTTAAAGGGTTAGTTCACCCAAAAATGAAAATTCTGTCAGTAATTACTCACCCTCATGTTGTTCCAACCCCGTAAGACATTCGTTCATCTTCGGAACACAAATTAAGATATTTTTGATTAAATCTGAGAGTTGTCTAACTCCTCCATAGGCTTCTAAGGGACCGAAACTTGCTGGCCCAGAAAATGTATTAAAGACATCGTTAATATAGTCCAAGTGACTCCAGTGGCTCAATCTTAAGTTTATAAAGCGACGAGAATACTTTTTGTGCGCAAAAACAAACAAAAATAACGACTTTATTCCACTTTTCATTTCCTTCTCTCTGGGCCTCGGGTCTTTTCGCGTAGTGTTTAAGCGTAGCGCGTCTGTGTTGCACGTCACCACGTAGGCTCACTATTGGCCGACGCTGGTCATGTGTGATACGTGGTGACGTGCAACACAGACGCGAAAATGTGTAAAAATGTGTATTGTCAGGTCATACAGAAATTATTACACAACCATTAACACAAGGACAACTTCAGCCGAAGCTGTCAAAAGGCCTATCCTAGGCTACATGAAGAACATGGCTACCACAAAACTGAACAGACGCGGCTACAACACTATATCTGCCATGCAATTTCGTCTAGCCTACATCTGACAATTTTGGGTTCAAACACGCCTTGTACACCACACATACTTAACAGTGTTACATTAAACAAAATAAAAATACTGAAAAATACTGTTCAATAGAACTGTTTGGTTTGTTACCAGAGTTATCTACGTGCTTCCTCAGCGATGAAGTTCCACATTTGCGGCTATCCAACACGAAAACTTTAAGGCAGGTTTTGGATGCAGCAAAGCCTTTCACAATATTGTTTTCCTCATCTGAGGCAACTCCAAATTTCTCCCACACACTGGACTTGATTTTTGATGACGTATTGTTGACAACTTTTACAATCTCTACTAGCTATTCTTTTCTTCAACTCCTCAGGATCCATCTCGACGACTGCAGGCAGATCGCGCGGTTGTGATTTTTTAAAAGTAAAAGTAGGCCTAGAGACTCCTGGGAGGGCGCGGGCACAAATAAACTGATATGGATTTTAAATTATTTGATCAACTTGAAATACAGGCATATTTTTGTAGATGTGTTCCTAAAAATATGCATATATTTTTACGTTTGCACGTGGCTGTTTTAAACCCGTGTTTAGACCCATGTTTCAGCCTTGTCCAACCTGACCCGTATCCGACACAGTTGGATCTTTTTCACCCGTTTCAGCAAAATTTGCGGGTCACCCGAACCCGTGCAGGACTCTGGATCCCGTTTCAGCATAGCTGACATTTCTGGATCTTTTCATCATTTCCAGAGGCCAGCTCCCCTCTGGAGAGGCCCCGAATGAAATGGCTGGTCCCATTACAGAGGGACCAGCGCACTCAACGGGGGGCTCCACCGGCTGCGGTGTGATAGAGGAGTGAGGGGCCCACAGGGATTGGTTACCGGGCGGGGAAGTCATCACTATGATCTTCTGATCACCCATCCCACACGGCACCCTAGGGTGGGGCGTGATAATGGAGACTTCGCGGACAAAGGTGAGTCTCGATCTTAACACCGCGATAGTCATGTTCTCGCAATGAGAACATGAACAATCCACAAAAGCTGCTACAGCATGCTTTAAATCCAAACACGTGATGCAACTATTGTGACTGTCAGAGGGGGAAAGGGAACGACCACATCCAGAAACGCACGGGCGGAATGACATCTTGAAAAAGACGCAAAACGTGTTGCTCTTTCAGGAAATGAAAAACTCTCACCAGTGCCGGAGCACACAAGGGAATGATCGCGGCGACACTGACAGGGATGTAGGGCTGTCGCGGTGAAGGATTTTCCCTTCCAGTAATTTTGAGTGGCTCAATAGCGCGATATGTGGTTTTACCGCATTTATTAATTAATTTATATTTATTTATATTTATTTGTTGCTATATAAATAAATAAATAAATCAGCATGCACAAAAACGAGTACATTTTTAGTAACCAATAAACCGAAAATAAACAGCGTCTCTCCGCATTGAAAGCCTGTCACTCAGCGCGCAGATGTTACGGCAACGGACTGTCTTTGAGTAAACTATTCATTCAACAACACGTTCAAAAACGCTGATTGATTCATTAAAAGATAGTAATGAAACAAGGTTAATTATTTTTTAACTTTGAGCTCCACTTTTCAAGGCTCAGCTGACCAGCAATGCGTCGCACGGGTAACACTGAAGCAGAGCCCGTCTTATTAGACATTCTCTGACTGAAGCTTCACTTAATGGAGACAAATGGTATTGATTCAATGCGTGACTCACTGAGTTTTGTTTCCCGCGACCGCAAGTTCCTCGCGCTGTGGATGCTGACCAGCGCTGTCGCTGATGCCATTCATGGTAAATAACCTTTATTTTAAAAGTTAAAAGGATGACAGGACAAATATTTAACTTTCCTTGGACACGGCAACCTTTTCACGAATATATGACTTGACCTCAAAGACAGACGCAGGTAATCGCACGCGCTCAGTCGATCGCTCTCATTCACTGTCTGTTTAGGCTTAAGTGCAAATCCACGAAGCCTCTGTACAAATCACCATGATAAAACCATGATCGCCACGTCTTATTATCATTATTAACTTATTTAACATTCAATACATGCACGATGTTCAAAACAAGAAGGGTATAGCCTTATGAAAAAAGAAAACACGCGAATATCGCGGTTGCTGCGGTTACTTGAATTCCTCTGCGGTTGGCTTGTCAGTAGCGTGGTACTGCGATATTGCGGTTATCGCGACAGCCCTACAGGGATGCTGCAGCCTGTACCAGTGAAGCACTCACTTCCTTCGCTCTCAACCGGCCGTCAGACAAACAAACACAAACACAGAAATGTGATGCTGTTAAAACAGCAGTTGAGAGCTCAGAAAGCTTGCGACCACCGCTGCACTCGCGCTGTAGAACCACCAGCACCGGGAGATACTTCCTTGAAGAAGCACCGACACACTCGCTCATTGTAATATAACAACACTCTTCAGAGACATCGAAGACCGATCGGCTCCAAAGCGAAAGACAAGTGGTGCGTGCATCCGCTTTCGTGTTTATACCCGCGCTGCGGGGCGGAGCGTGGATGCAAAGCTCGTACGCCAATGTGTGCATTGACTCGTTTTATCAATACTCGAAGATGACAGGCTCCCTAAGCGTGATCCCAATCAGTCGACTACGTCGAACGTGACCGAACTGAAAGTGAAGGAGTCCTTGAGGTTGACGATCAAAGTAAAAAATTTTATGCTTTCATTTATATACTATTTTGAATTTTGTTAGTGCCTCATGGAAATGGTTGGAGATAATAATGCATCATATTTTTAAAAATCATTAAATGAACAGCCTTGGAATGGACTTGGAAAGTTTAGTTTATTAATTTATAAAGCACATTTAAAACAGACGTTGAAACCAAAGTACTGTACGACAAATTTAGACATGAATATACAAAAAATCAACTGGACAAATGAAAATTTTCGGACAAATGAGGAATTTTCAAAACCTCAAACAGAATTAAAACATAATGAATAGACATGACAATGTGGGATTGAAAATAAAGGTTTTTAACACAGTCACGTACATTAGAAGAAAGGGGACCAAGCTGATTAACAATGCCAGAAGACAGAACTGTTGGGCCAAAAACTATTATTTCAGTTGTATCACTATAACTGTAAGAAATCCAAGTCAATCCAGCATTTCATGTCTTGAAGACATGCAATCAAATTAGACACAGAACAGTTGTTGTTTTTTAACAGGAAGATAAAGCTTAGAGTCGTCTGCATATGAATTATATGATATGGTGTGTTTCTGAATATGACCGAGTGGAAGCTTATATAAGGCAAAAAGAAGAGGGCCCAGAATAGAGGCCTGGGGAACACCATAGAAGATTCTGTCCTTAAGGTAAGATGCAAACCAATTCAGCACAGATCCCTGAAACCCAGCTACATGATCAAGTCTTTGCAAAAGGATGTCATGATCTACTATGTCAAATGAGACACAAATCACTGGAGATCTCTAATGGGGCACTAGGAGTGAATTTAAAAATACATTAATTGTACTAAAAAGGACCTTGTGCAATTTGTGCAAGACAAGACAGATAAATTTGTGAGAGAAATTTTTTTTACTTTGTACAGAACATCTTCTTTGAAGAAGCCCAGAACTTAGAAAATAGTTCCCCAGTTGAGTAGTTTTACAGGAACTGAATGATTTGGTGGAATCAGAGAGATTAAACTGTATATGTTATCCATGATTGATTTCGTACAACTCAAGTGATTATTCATTTGACATTACACACATCTACTACCAGCCAAAGTAAATAAATCTATTAAACAAAGGTGTTGAGTAAACCTCCCTCTGTGTGTTCTGTGTGTCTGATGTGATGAATAGTTGGGATGGAAGGTCCGCTCCCACGTTAAGAGGCGTATACATTATATAGCCAGATCATATCGTCAGTTTTAGTGAGTTGAATCTCAGGTTGTGAACAATGTTTGCACAAGGAATCATCGTTCTTTTTCTGCGTCCTAGGTGAGTAATATAATGATTTAATTCAGAAAAAAACAACTGATATTAGGATGTTGCTAATTTGTCACATGAGGACCTGCGATACACACTGATACTCTCAAACAGTCTAATTTGGCTCATAATGAAGAATTTGATTGTTTCAATAAAGTATGCATGTTCTTTAGTCTTAATTCACCTTTGCTAAAGTAGAACAAATTTAAAATGTTTAAGGTAAGTCACATTTAAGTCACATTCAGACATTTTTAAGTGTGATTTAAATAACCTTTTGTCCGCCAATTTCTGCTATATGTTAAATATATACTATGTGATGTTTTGACCACAAATAAAGTAGGTATATTGAATTATCAACTAAGATGTTATTATAGTGTTTGCTCCAATATTCAAACTAATGAATCTTTAACTTTGAAATACGTATGATAAAATGTATACTTTTTACAAAGAAAGATTACACTTGAAATATTGTTAAAATTGTAATTGTTGTTGATTTACATGTGAAAGCTAATAAAATAGCAAAAGATATATGTACAAGGTAGATGTAAGCAACATCTTAATAGGTCAATATAAGCCTTCTCATTAAATTACTTATTATTGTTTTTTATTAGTGACACATTTGGGGAGAGGATATATTCCAAAACTTTCTGAAAATACAGTATGAGAATACAGAGCAAGTCCTCACATTCTTTCTTGTGGTATACCCTCTTAGTGACACACCTGAATGAAAGGCTCATTATGCAGGTCACTGTCTTCTCAGGTGTGAATCAGAGCATTATTCATGATCATTCAAGCCCCCACGCATATTGCCTTCCAAACAAAATGTGTCTTACAAAATTTAAATCAATGTATTGTTTTATGTGAATGATTAGGCAGGATAAATTTCAGATCATTTTGAAGCAAAAACTCTAAGCGACAACACCCATTAGTCAAAAGTCTTGTGGACACATATTTAGTATGTGTTTTGTGGCCTTATTTCAGAAACTTTCATTTTTAGTTTTTTCAATAACCATGCATAAACATTATTCTCTCAAAAATACAAACATTTTTAACATTTAATATGTTTATACAAGTTGCACACATATTATGGTAGCCCTGTTTGTGCTAAAGAGAGTGCAATTACACCTTTGCCATTAATATGTTTATAAGCAACTGAAAAAAGCACAAATGTCAGGGCATGTCAAAACATCTCAAGAACCCCCAAAACACCTTAGACCCCAGAGGGTTAAGAGAGATACATGACCCTGTAAAAATAATCCTGAAAATAGATTAAAGTGTTAGTTCACCCTCAAAACTGTAGGGTTTCTTTCTTCTGTTGAGCACAAGAGAAAATATTTTGAAGAATGTTGGTAACCAAACTGTTTCGATGCCCATTTCCTTCAATTGTATGGATGGGGAAAAAATCGAGAACTTTCTCACAATTATTTATTTATTTTTTTAAGTTCAAAAGAAGAAAGCCATATTTGCAACGACATGAGGGTGAATATAAAACCGCCACTGCTTCTCTATAGGTCGACTCATCTGTTTGTGACGAGCCCGACCACTGTGGCGAATTTTATCATACTCTATGATACTTTATGATACTTTAGGAACAGAATAATTTATCTGAGTCAGTCTGGCCAAAACATTTAACACACACACCTGAAGTCATGCAGACATGATTCTCAATCTGGGGAAAGTGTGTCTTTTATTACATTGTAGAAGAGAATATCATTCTATCACTTTGAGGTGATCATTCATGACTCATAATCACTAAAGAACATCAAATACTGCTGTTGATTTAACTAAATGAAATAGTGAGTCTGTGAGTTGAACTTGAGGTCTTGCTTGTTTCATATATAATTGATCAAGTTGCAAGATGCAAAACTACTGTCCAAGGCTAAAGTTTATTTTCACATTGTTATGAAGAAATCCCTCAGTAATGATTGTACGGGTATCACAGGATTCCTGCGGATCCTCAAAAAGGATTAATTTAGTTTTTAATACTTTTTAAGGATCCGCAATAAAATAAAGGCTGTAGAATTGCTTTCCTCCAGGTGCAAATTTTTTTTATTTTTTTTAGATTATTTTTTTTTATCTGACCAGCCTAATTGCCAGAACATGCCTGGCCCATGCCCATCGACCTCTTCACCCATGTGTGGAACTGATGACGTAACATACAGCAATGAATGCCTACTGTGTGCTGCCATCAAGTGAGTTTAAACATGCATGCATTTTAAAATAAAGTACTGTAGGTTTAAAAATAGTTTGTTACTTTTCAACTTTAATGTTCAATTTAATCTTAAGCACCCCCCCCCCCCCCCCCCTTTTTTTTTTTTTTTCTTTTCTTTTCTTTTCTTTAGGGCATCAAGCAAACCAATCCTTATCAAGAACCGAGGCATATGTTTCAGTTGGCCAGGCCATCCAGTCATATACTCAAGATCAACCTCTGCCTTATATGGCAAATTAAGAAATATAACAGGAGTTGTCAGATGTTCAAATGTATGTGCGTTGAGTGTATAAGTGTGTCCAAGGCCTTGTTCTTGTTTTGTTTGTGTCTATGATGAGCAGATAACATAACGGAAAAAAGTTACACAATTGCAGTCTTACACAAGAACAGTCAAAAGTTGGAGAAATAAGAAAATATTAACAAAACCTCAAGTGCGTTCCATCCGACCATAAGTGCCCTGTGAAGTGTACAAATTATAGTATTAATATATTATTTAATGAAAATACAAATTACAAAATACTCAAAAGTAATTAAATGCATATTTCAAATACATGTAATTAAAATCAGGGTGCGAACTACGGGGGAGCTAGGGGGAGCTCGGCTCCCCTTAATAAGACATGGGCTCCCCTGAAAACGTGATTTGTGAAATTTTGGGGGGTCTCAAAAAATATTGACAATGTGTTATTTTGACGTGCAATTTCAGTTTTGAGTAATGTGATCATCGTGGATTATTATGTGTAAAATAGCAAAAATATCATTCATTCATGCAGGACGGCGATTTAAACCTACCGGTAATTCACTTCAATAAAGATAACTATGCATGCTATTCTTGTCATGAGCATCAAGGTGTGGTGGCGTGTTATATATCTGTCGTTCATGAACGATCCAATCATAATTGCGTCTGTCACGTGACAAATGAACGAAAGACTCTGAAGGTAAAGTAATTATTTATGTTCCTTGTAAATAATTTTTGACTGCATTATAATGATTTCATAATTCAGAATATAATCAAGATTGCATAGGTGGATCGTGGATGTGTTCGGGGCTTTCTGAGCTTTCTCAAGAACCAATGAGGTTCATTCTCGTGTGTTACACAGCAAGTCTGAGCTTTCTCAAGAACCAATGAGGTTCATTCTCGTGTTACGTAGCAAGTCTGAGCTTTCTCAAGAACCAGTGATGTTCATTCTCGTGTTACGTAGCAAGTCTGAGCTTTCTCAAGAACCAATGAGGTTCATTCTCGTGTGTTACGCAGCAATTCTGAGCTTTCTCAAGAACCAATGAGGTTCATTCTCATGTTACGTAGCAAGTCCGAGCTTTATCAAGAACCAATGAGGTTCATTCTCGTGTGTTACACAGCAATTCTGAGCTTTCTCAAGAACCAATGAGGTTCATTCTCATGTTACGTAGCAAGTCTGAGCTTTTTCAAGAACCAATATGAACCTCATTGGTTCTTGAGAAAGCTCAGACTTGCTGTGTAACACACGAGAATGAACCTCATTGGTTCTTGAGAAAGCTCAGACTTGCTACGTAACATGAGAATGAACCTCATTGGTTCTTGAGAAAGCTCAGACTTGCTGTGTAACACACGAGAATGAACCTCATTGGTTCTTGAGAAAGCTCAGACTTGCTACGTAACACGAGAATGAACCTCACTGGTTCTTGAGAAAGCTCAGACTTGCTACGTAACATGAGAATGAACCTCATTGGTTCTTGAAAAAGCTCAGAATTGCTGCGTAACACACGAGAATGAACCTCATTGGTTCTTGAGAAAGCTCAGACTTGCTACGTAACACGAGAATGAACATCACTGGTTCTTGAGAAAGCTCAGACTTGCTACGTAACACGAGGATGAACATCATTGGTTCTTGAAAAAGCTCAGACTTGCTGCGTAACACACGAGAATGAACCTCATTGGTTCTTGAGAAAGCTCAGACTTGCTACGTAACACGAGGATGAACATCATTGGTTCTTGAGAAAGCTCAGAATTGCTGCGTAACACACGAGAATGAACCTCATTGGTTCTTGAGAAAGCTCAGACTTGCTACGTAACACGAGAATGAACATCACTGGTTCTTGAGAAAGCTCAGACTTGCTACGTAACACGAGAATGAACCTGATTGGTTCTTGAGAAAGCTCAGACTTGCTACGTAACACGAGAATGAACATCATTGGTTCTTGAGAAAGCTCAGACTTGCTATGTAACACGAGAATGAACCTGATTGGTTCTTGAGAAAGCTCAGACTTGCTACGTAACACGAGAATGAACCTTATTGGTTCTTGAGAAAGCTCAGACATGCTGCGTAACACGAGAATGAACCTGATTGGTTCTCGAGAAAGCTCAGACTTGCTACGTAACATGAGAATGAACCTCATTGGTTCTTGAGAAAGCTCAGACTTGCTACGTAACACGAGAATGAACATCATTGGTTCTTGAGAAAGCTCAGACTTGCTGCGTAACACACGAGGATGAACCTCATTGGTTCTTGAGAAAGCTCAGACTTGCTGCGTAACACACGAGGATGAACCTCATTGGTTCTTGAGAAAGCTCAGACTTGATGCGTAACACGAGAATGAACATCATTGGTTCTTGCGAAAGCTCGGACTTGCTAAGTAACATGAGAATGAACATCATTGGTTCTTGAGAAAGCTCAGACTTGCTACGTAACACGAGAATGAACCTCATTGGTTCTTGAGAAAGCTCAGACTTGCTGTGTAACACACGAGAATGAACCTCATTGGTTCTTGAGAAAGCTCAGACTTGCTACGTAACATGAGAATGAACCTCATTGGTTCTTGAGAAAGCTCAGACTTGCTGTGTAACACACGAGAATGAACCTCATTGGTTCTTGAGAAAGCTCAGACTTGCTACGTAACACGAGAATGAACCTCACTGGTTCTTGAGAAAGCTCAGAATTGCTACGTAACACGAGAATGAACCTGATTGGTTCTTGAAAAAGCTCAGAATTGCTGCGTAACACACGAGAATGAACCTCATTGGTTCTTGAGAAAGCTCAGACTTGCTGCGTAACACGAGAATGAACATCATTGGTTCTTGAGAAAGCTCAGACTTGATGCGTAACACACGAGGATGAACCTCATTGGTTCTTGAGAAAGCTCAGACTTGATGCGTAACACGAGAATGAACATCATTGGTTCTTGAGAAAGCTCGGACTTGCTAAGTAACATGAGAATGAACATCATTGGTTCTTGAGAAAGCTCAGACTTGCTATGTAACACGAGAATGAACCTCATTGGTTCTTGAGAAAGCTCAGACTTGCTACGTAACACGAGAATGAACCTCATTGGTTCTTGAGAAAGCTCAGACTTGATGCGTAACACACGAGGATGAACCTCATTGGTTCTTGAGAAAGCTCAGACTTGATGCGTAACACGAGAATGAACATCATTGGTTCTTATGAAAGCTCGGACTTGCTAAGTAACATGAGAATGAACATCATTGGTTCTTGAGAAAGCTCAGACTTGCTATGTAACACGAGAATGAACCTCATTGGTTCTTGAGAAAGCTCAGACTTGCTACATAACACGAGAATGAACCTCATTGGTTCTTGAGAAAGCTCAGAATTGCTGCGTAACACACGAGAATGAACCTCATTGGTTCTTGAGAAAGCTCAGACTTGCTGCGTAACACAAGGATTTACATCATTGGTTCTTGAAAAAGCTCAGACTTGCTACGTAACACGAGAATGAACCTCATTGGTTCTTGAGAAAGCTCAGACTTGCTACGTAACACGAGAATGAACCTCATTGGTTTTTGAGTAAGCTCAGAATTGCTGCGTAACACACGAGAATGAACCTGATTGGTTCTTGAGAAAGCTCAGACTTGCTACGTAACACGAGATTGAACCTCATTGGTTCTTGAGAAAGCTCAGACATGCTGCGTAACACGAGAATGAACCTGATTGGTTCTTGAGAAAGCTCAGACTTGCTACGTAACATGAGAATGAACCTCATTGGTTCTTGAGAAAGCTCAGACTTGCTACGTAACACGAGAATGAACATCATTGGTTCTTGAGAAAGCTCAGACTTGCTGCGTAACACACGAGGATGAACCTCATTAGTTCTTGAGAAAGCTCAGACTTGCTGCGTAACACACGACGATGAACCTCATTGGTTCTTGAGAAAGCTCAGACTTGATGCGTAACACGAGAATGAACATCATTGGTTCTTGAGAAAGCTCAGACTTGCTACGTAACACGAGAATGAACATCATTGGTTCTTGAGAAAGCTCAGACTTGCTACGTAACACGAGAATGAACATCATTGGTACTTGAGAAAGCTCGGACTTGCTACGTAACACGAGAATGAACCTCACTGGTTCTTGAGAAAGCTCAGACTTGCTACGTAACACAAGAATGAACCTCATTGGTTCTTGAGAAAGCTCAGACTTGCTACGTAACACGAGGATGAACATCATTGGTTCTTGAAAAAGCTCAGACTTGCTACGTAACATGAGAATGAACCTCATTGGTTCTTGAGAAAGCTCAGAATTGCTGCGTAACACACGAGAATGAACCTCATTGGTTCTTGAGAAAGCTCAGACTTGCTACGTAACACGAGAATGAACATCATTGGTTCTTGAGAAAGCTCAGACTTGCTATGTAACACGAGAATGAACCTTATTGGTTCTTGAGAAAGCTCAGACGTGCTGCGTAACACGAGAATGAACCTGATTGGTTCTTGAGAAAGCTCAGACTTGCTACGTAACACGAGAATGAACCTGATTGGTTCTTGAGAAAGCTCAGACTTGCTACGTAACACGAGAATGAACCTGATTGGTTCTTGAGAAAGCTCAGACTTGCTACGTAACATGAGAATGAACCTCATTGGTTCTTGAGAAAGCTCAGACTTGCTACGTAACACGAGAATGAACATCATTGGTTCTTGAGAAAGCTCAGACTTGCTGCGTAACACACGAGGATGAACCTCATTGGTTCTTGAGAAAGCTCAGACTTGATGCGTAACACACAAGGATGAACCTCATTGGTTCTTGAGAAAGCTCAGAATTGCTGCGTAACACGAGGATTTACATCATTGGTTCTTGAAAAAGCTCAGACTTGCTACGTAACATGAGAATGAACCTCATTGGTTCTTGAGAAAGCTCAGACGTGCTGCGTAACACGAGAATGAACCTGATTGGTTCTTGAGAAAGCTCAGACTTGCTACGTAACATGAGAATGAACCTCATTGGTTCTTGAGAAAGCTCAGACTTGCTGCGTAACACGAGGATTTACATCATTGGTTCTTGAAAAAGCTCAGACTTGCTACGTAACATGAGAATGAACCTCATTGGTTCTTGAGAAAGCTCAGACTTGCTACGTAACACGAGAATGAACCTCATTGGTTCTTGAGAAAGCTCAGACTTGCTACGTAACACGAGAATGAACCTCATTGGTTCTTGAGAAAGCTCAGACTTGCTACGTAACACGAGAATGAACATCATTGGTTCTTGAGAAAGCTCAGACTTGCTACGTAACACGAGATTGAACCTCACTGGTTCTTGAGAAAGCTCAGACTTGCTACGTAACACAAGAATGAACCTCATTGGTTCTTGAGAAAGCTCAGACTTGCTGCGTAACACGAAAATGAACATCATTGGTACTTGAGAAAGCTCAGACTTGCTACGTAACACGAGAATGAACCTCACTGGTTCTTGAGAAAGCTCAGACTTGCTACGTAACACGAGAATGAACCTCATTGGTTCTTGAGAAAGCTCAGACTTGCTACGTAACACGAGAATTAACCTCATTGGTTCTTGAGAAAGCTCAGACTTGCTACGTAACACGAGAATGAACCTCACTGGTTCTTGAGAAAGCTCAGACTTGCTACGTAACACGAGAATGAACATCATTGGTTCTTGAGAAAGCTCAGACTTGCTATGTAACACGAGAATGAACATCATTGGTTCTTGAGAAAGCTCAGACTTGCTGCGTAACACGAGAATGAACATCATTGGTTCTTGAGAAAGCTCAGACTTGCTACGTAACATGAGAATGAACCTCATTGGTTCTTGAGAAAGCTCAGACTTGCGCCGTAACACACGAGGATGAACCTCATTGGTTCTTTAGAAAGCTCAGACTTGATGCGTAACACACGAGGATGAACCTCATTGGTTCTTGAGAAAGCTCAGACTTGATGCGTAACACGAGAATGAACATCATTGGTTCTTGAGAAAGCTCAGACTTGCTAAGTAACATGAGAATGAACATCATTGGTTCTTGAGAAAGCTCAGACTTGCTACGTAACACGAGAATGAACCTAATTGGTTCTTGAGAAAGCTCAGACTTGCTGTGTAACACACGAGAATGAACCTCATTGGTTCTTGAGAAAGCTCAGACTTGCTACGTAACATAAGAATGAACCTCATTGGTTCTTGAGAAAGCTCAGACTTGCTGTGTAACACACGAGAATGAACCTCATTGGTTCTTGAGAAAGCTCACACTTGCTACGTAACACGAGAATGAACCTCACTAGTTCTTGAGAAAGCTCAGAATTGCTACGTAACACGAGAATGAATCTGATTGGTTCTTGAAAAAGCTCAGAATTGCTGCGTAACACACGAGAATGAACCTCATTGGTTCTTGAGAAAGCTCAGACTTGCTACGTAACATGAGAATGAACCTCATTGGTTCTTGAGAAAGCTCAGACTTGCTGTGTAACACACGAGAATGAACCTCATTGGTTCTTGAGAAAGCTCAGACTTGCTACGTAACACGAGAATGAACCTCACTGGTTCTTGAGAAAGCTCAGACTTGCTACGTAACATGAGAATGAACCTCATTGGTTCTTGAAAAAGCTCAGAATTGCTGCGTAACACACGAGAATGAACCTCATTGGTTCTTGAGAAAGCTCAGACGTGCTACGTAACACGAGAATGAACATCACTGGTTCTTGAGAAAGCTCAGACTTGCTACGTAACACGAGGATGAACATCATTGGTTCTTGAAAAAGCTCAGACTTGCTACGTAACATGAGAATGAACCTCATTGGTTCTTGAGAAAGCTCAGAATTGCTGCGTAACACACGAGAATGAACCTCATTGGTTCTTGAGAAAGCTCAGACTTGCTACGTAACACGAGATTGAACCTCATTGGTTCTTGAGAAAGCTCAGACGTGCTGCGTAACACGAGAATGAACCTGATTGGTTCTTGAGAAAGCTCAGACTTGCTACGTAACACGAGAATGAACATCATTGGTTCTTGAGAAAGCTCAGACTTGCTATGTAACACGAGAATGAACCTTATTGGTTCTTGAGAAAGCTCAGACGTGCTGCGTAACACGAGAATGAACCTGATTGGTTCTTGAGAAAGCTCAGACTTGCTACGTAACATGAGAATGAACCTCATTGGTTCTTGAGAAAGCTCAGACTTGCTACGTAACACGAGAATGAACATCATTGGTTCTTGAGAAAGCTCAGACTTGCTGCGTAACACACAAGGATGAACCTCATTGGTTCTTGAGAAAGCTCAGACTTGATGCGTAACACACAAGGATGAACCTCATTGGTTCTTGAGAAAGCTCAGAATTGCTGCGTAACACACGAGAATGAACCTCATTGGTTCTTGAGAAAGCTCAGACTTGCTGCGTAACACGAGGATTTACATCATTGGTTCTTGAAAAAGCTCAGACTTGCTACGTAACATGAGAATGAACCTCATTGGTTCTTGAGAAAGCTCAGACGTGCTGCGTAACACGAGAATGAACCTGATTGGTTCTTGAGAAAGCTCAGACTTGCTACGTAACATGAGAATGAACCTCATTGGTTCTTGAGAAAGCTCAGACTTGCTGCGTAACACGAGGATTTACATCATTGGTTCTTGAAAAAGCTCAGACTTGCTACGTAACATGAGAATGAACCTCATTGGTTCTTGAGAAAGCTCAGACTTGCTACGTAACACGAGAATGAACCTCATTGGTTCTTGAGAAAGCTCAGACTTGCTACGTAACACGAGAATGAACCTCATTGGTTTTTGAGAAAGCTCAGAATTGCTGCGTAACACACGAGAATGAACCTGATTGGTTCTTGAGAAAGCTCAGACTTGCTACGTAACACGAGAATGAACATCATTGGTTCTTGAGAAAGCTCAGACTTGCTACGTAACACGAGATTGAACCTCACTGGTTCTTGAGAAAGCTCAGACTTGCTACGTAACACAAGAATGAACCTCATTGGTTCTTGAGAAAGCTCAGACTTGCTGCGTAACACGAAAATGAACATCATTGGTACTTGAGAAAGCTCAGACTTGCTAAGTAACATGAGAATGAACATTATTGGTTCTTGAGAAAGCTCAGACTTGCTACGTAACACGAGAATGAACCTCATTGGTTCTTGAGAAAGCTCAGACTTGCTACGTAACACGAGAATGAACCTCACTGGTTCTTGAGAAAGCTCAGACTTGCTACGTAACACGAGAATGAACATCATTGGTTCTTGAGAAAGCTCAGACTTGCTATGTAACACGAGAATGAACCTTATTGGTTCTTGAGAAAGCTCAGACGTGCTGCGTAACACGAGAATGAACCTGATTGGTTCTTGAGAAAGCTCAGACTTGCTACGTAACATGAGAATGAACCTCATTGGTTCTTGAGAAAGCTCAGACTTGCTACGTAACACGAGAATGAACATCATTGGTTCTTGAGAAAGCTCAGACTTGCTGCGTAACACACGAGGATGAACCTCATTGGTTCTTGAGAAAGCTCAGACTTGATGCGTAACACACAAGGATGAACCTCATTGGTTCTTGAGAAAGCTCAGAATTGCTGCGTAACACACGAGAATGAACCTCATTGGTTCTTGAGAAAGCTCAGACTTGCTACGTAACATGAGAATGAACATCATTGGTTCTTGAGAAAGCTCAGACTTGCTGCGTAACACGAGGATTTACATCATTGGTTCTTGAAAAAGCTCAGACTTGCTACGTAACATGAGAATGAACATCATTGGTTCTTGAGAAAGCTCAGACTTGCTGCGTAACACGAGGATTTACATCATTGGTTCTTGAAAAAGCTCAGACTTGCTACGTAACATGAGAATGAACCTCATTGGTTCTTGAGAAAGCTCAGACTTGCTACGTAACACGAGAATGAACCTGATTGGTTCTTGAGAAAGCTCAGACTTGCTACGTAACACGAGAATGAACCTCATTGGTTTTTGAGAAAGCTCAGAATTGCTGCGTAACACACGAGAATGAACCTGATTGGTTCTTGAGAAAGCTCAGACTTGCTACGTAACACGAGAATGAACATCATTGGTTCTTGAGAAAGCTCAGACTTGCTACGTAACACGAGATTGAACCTCACTGGTTCTTGAGAAAGCTCAGACTTGCTACGTAACACAAGAATGAACCTCATTGGTTCTTGAGAAAGCTCAGACTTGCTGCGTAACACGAAAATGAACATCATTGGTACTTGAGAAAGCTCAGACTTGCTACGTAACACGAGAATGAACCTCACTGGTTCTTGAGAAAGCTCAGACTTGCTACGTAACACGAGAATGAACCTCATTGGTTCTTGAGAAAGCTCAGACTTGCTACGTAACACGAGAATGAACCTCACTGGTTCTTGAGAAAGCTCAGACTTGCTACGTAACACGAGAATGAACATCATTGGTTCTTGAGAAAGCTCAGACTTGCTATGTAACACGAGAATGAACATCATTGGTTCTTGAGAAAGCTCAGACTTGCTGCGTAACACGAGAATGAACATCATTGGTTCTTGAGAAAGCTCGGACTTGCTGCGTAACACGAGAATGAACATCATTGGTTCTTGAGAAAGCTCAGACTTGCTACGTAACATGAGAATGAACCTCATTGGTTCTTGAGAAAGCTCAGACTTGCGGCGTAACACACGAGGATGAACCTCATTGGTTCTTGAGAAAGCTCAGACTTGATGCGTAACACACGAGGATGAACCTCATTGGTTCTTGAGAAAGCTCAGACTTGATGCGTAACACGAGAATGAACATCATTGGTTCTTGAGAAAGCTCAGACTTGCTAAGTAACATGAGAATGAACATCATTGGTTCTTGAGAAAGCTCAGACTTGCTACGTAACACGAGAATGAACCTAATTGGTTCTTGAGAAAGCTCAGACTTGCTGTGTAACACACGAGAATGAACCTCATTGGTTCTTGAGAAAGCTCAGACTTGCTACGTAACATGAGAATGAACCTCATTGGTTCTTGAGAAAGCTCAGACTTGCTGTGTAACACACGAGAATGAACCTCATTGGTTCTTGAGAAAGCTCACACTTGCTACGTAACACGAGAATGAACCTCACTAGTTCTTGAGAAAGCTCAGAATTGCTACGTAACACGAGAATGAATCTGATTGGTTCTTGAAAAAGCTCAGAATTGCTGCGTAACACACGAGAATGAACCTCATTGGTTCTTGAGAAAGCTCAGACTTGCTACGTAACATGAGAATGAACCTCATTGGTTCTTGAGAAAGCTCAGACTTGCTGTGTAACACACGAGAATGAACCTCATTGGTTCTTGAGAAAGCTCAGACTTGCTACGTAACACGAGAATGAACCTCACTGGTTCTTGAGAAAGCTCAGACTTGCTACGTAACATGAGAATGAACCTCATTGGTTCTTGAAAAAGCTCAGAATTGCTGCGTAACACACGAGAATGAACCTCATTGGTTCTTGAGAAAGCTCAGACGTGCTACGTAACACGAGAATGAACATCACTGGTTCTTGAGAAAGCTCAGACTTGCTACGTAACACGAGGATGAACATCATTGGTTCTTGAAAAAGCTCAGACTTGCTACGTAACATGAGAATGAACCTCATTGGTTCTTGAGAAAGCTCAGAATTGCTGCGTAACACACGAGAATGAACATCATTGGTTCTTGAGAAAGCTCAGACTTGCTACGTAACACGAGAATGAACATCATTGGTTCTTGAGAAAGCTCAGACTTGCTATGTAACACGAGAATGAACCTTATTGGTTCTTGAGAAAGCTCAGACGTGCTGCGTAACACGAGAATTAACCTGATTGGTTCTTGAGAAAGCTCAGACTTGCTACGTAACACGAGAATGAACATCATTGGTTCTTGAGAAAGCTCAGACTTGCTATGTAACACGAGAATGAACCTTATTGGTTCTTGAGAAAGCTCAGACGTGCTGCGTAACACGAGAATGAACCTGATTGGTTCTTGAGAAAGCTCAGACTTGCTACGTAACATGAGAATGAACCTCATTGGTTCTTGAGAAAGCTCAGACTTGCTACGTAACACGAGAATGAACATCATTGGTTCTTGAGAAAGCTCAGACTTGCTGCGTAACACACGAGGATGAACCTCATTGGTTCTTGAGAAAGCTCAGACTTGATGCGTAACACACAAGGATGAACCTGATTGGTTCTTGAGAAAGCTCAGACTTGCTACGTAACACGAGAATGAACATCATTGGTTCTTGAGAAAGCTCAGACTTGCTACGTAACACGAGATTGAACCTCATTGGTTCTTGAGAAAGCTCAGACATGCTGTGTAACACACGAGAATGAACCTCATTGGTTCTTGAGAAAGCTCAGACTTGCTACGTAACATGAGAATGAACATCATTGGTTCTTGAGAAAGCTCAGACTTGCTACGTAACACGAGAATGAACATCATTGGTTCTTGAGAAAGCTCAGACTTGCTACGTAACACGAGATTGAACCTCATTGGTTCTTGAGAAAGCTCAGACATGCTGTGTAACACACGAGAATGAACCTCATTGGTTCTTGAGAAAGCTCAGACTTGCTACGTAACACGAGAATGAACCTCACTGGTTCTTGAGAAAGCTCAGACTTGCTACGTAACATGAGAATGAACCTCATTGGTTCTTGAAAAAGCTCAGAATTGCTGCGTAACACACGAGAATGAACCTCATTGGTTCTTGAGAAAGCTCAGACTTGCTACGTAACACGAGAATGAACATCACTGGTTCTTGAGAAAGCTCAAACTTGCTACGTAACACGAGGATGAACATCATTGGTTCTTGAAAAAGCTCAGACTTGCTACGTAACATGAGAATGAACATCATTGGTTCTTGAGAAAGCTCAGACTTGCTACGTAACACGAGATTGAACCTCATTGGTTCTTGAGAAAGCTCAGACATGTTGCGTAACACGAGAATGAACCTGATTGGTTCTTGAGAAAGCTCAGACTTGCTACGTAACATGAGAATGAACCTCATTGGTTCTTGAGAAAGCTCAGACTTGCTACGTAACACAAGGATGAACATCATTGGTTCTTGAAAAAGCTCAGACTTGCTACGTAACATGATAATGAACCTCATTGGTTCTTGAGAAAGCTCAGACGTGCTGCGTAACACGAGAATGAACCTGATTGGTTCTTGAGAAAGCTCAGACTTGCTACGTAACATGAGAATGAACCTCATTGGTTCTTGAGAAAGCTCAGACTTGCTACGTAACACGAGAATGAACATCATTGGTTCTTGAGAAAGCTCAGACTTGCTGCGTAACACACGAGGATGAACCTCATTGGTTCTTGAGAAAGCTCAGACTTGATGCGTAACACACGAGAATGAACCTCATTGGTTCTTGAGAAAGCTCAGAATTGCTGCGTAACACACGAGAATGAACCTCATTGGTTCTTGAGAAAGCTCAGACTTGCTACGTAACACGAGAATGAACATCACTGGTTCTTGAGAAAGCTCAGACTTGCTACGTAACACGAGAATGAACATCATTGGTTCTTGAGAAAGCTCAGACTTGATGCATAACACACGAGGATGAACCTCATTGGTTCTTGAGAAAGCTCAGACTTGATGCGTAACATGAGAATGAACATCATTGGTTCTTGAGAAAGCTCGGACTTGCTAAGTAACATGAGAATGAACATCATTGGTTCTTGAGAAAGCTCAGACTTGCTATGTAACACGAGAATGAACCTCATTGGTTCTTGAGAAAGCTCAGACTTGCTACGTAACATGAGAATGAACCTCATTGGTTCTTGAGAAAGCTCAGACTTGCTACGTAACACGAGAATGAACATCATTGGTTCTTGAGAAAGCTCAGACTTGCTGCGTAACACACGAGGATGAACCTCATTGGTTCTTGAGAAAGCTCAGACTTGATGCGTAACACACGAGAATGAACCTCATTGGTTCTTGAGAAAGCTCAGACTTGCTGCGTAACACGAGGATTTACATCATTGGTTCTTGAAAAAGCTCAGACTTGCTACGTAACATGAGAATGAACCTCATTGGTTCTTGAGAAAGCTCAGACTTGCTACGTAACACGAGAATGAACCTCATTGGTTCTTGAGAAAGCTCAGACTTGCTACGTAACACGAGAATGAACCTCATTGGTTTTTGAGAAAGCTCAGAATTGCTGCGTAACACACGAGAATGAACCTGATTGGTTCTTGAGAAAGCTCAGACTTGCTACGTAACACGAGAATGAACATCATTGGTTCTTGAGAAAGCTCAGACTTGCTACGTAACACGAGATTGAACCTCATTGGTTCTTGAGAAAGCTCAGACATGCTGCGTAACACGAGAATGAACCTGATTGGTTCTTGAGAAAGCTCAGACTTGCTACGTAACATGAGAATGAACCTCATTGGTTCTTGAGAAAGCTCAGACTTGCTACGTAACACAAGGATGAACATCATTGGTTCTTGAAAAAGCTCAGACTTGCTACGTAACATGAGAATGAACCTCATTGGTTCTTGAGAAAGCTCAGACGTGCTGCGTAACACGAGAATGAACCTGATTGGTTCTTGAGAAAGCTCAGACTTGCTACGTAACATGAGAATGAACCTCATTGGTTCTTGAGAAAGCTCAGACTTGCTACGTAACACGAGAATGAACCTGATTGGTTCTTGAGAAAGCTCAGACTTGCTACGTAACATGAGAATGAACCTCATTGGTTCTTGAGAAAGCTCAGACTTGCTACGTAACACGAGAATGAACATCATTGGTTCTTGAGAAAGCTCAGACTTGCTGCGTAACACACGAGGATGAACCTCATTGGTTCTTGAGAAAGCTCAGACTTGATGCGTAACACACGAGAATGAACCTCATTGGTTCTTGAGAAAGCTCAGACTTGCTACGTAACACGAGAATGAACATCACTGGTTCTTGAGAAAGCTCAGACTTGCTACGTAACACGAGAATGAACATCATTGGTTCTTGAGAAAGCTCAGACTTGATGCGTAACACACGAGGATGAACCTCATTGGTTCTTGAGAAAGCTCAGACTTGATGCGTAACACGAGAATGAACATCATTGGTTCTTGAGAAAGCTCGGACTTGCTAAGTAACATGAGAATGAACATCATTGGTTCTTGAGAAAGCTCAGACTTGCTATGTAACACGAGAATGAACCTCATTGGTTCTTGAGAAAGCTCAGACTTGCTACGTAACATGAGAATGAACCTCATTGGTTCTTGAGAAAGCTCAGACTTGCTACGTAACACGAGAATGAACATCATTGGTTCTTGAGAAAGCTCAGACTTGCTGCGTAACACACGAGGATGAACCTCATTGGTTCTTGAGAAAGCTCAGACTTGATGCGTAACACACGAGAATGAACCTCATTGGTTCTTGAGAAAGCTCAGACTTGCTGCGTAACACGAGGATTTACATCATTGGTTCTTGAAAAAGCTCAGACTTGCTACGTAACATGAGAATGAACCTCATTGGTTCTTGAGAAAGCTCAGACTTGCTACGTAACACGAGAATGAACCTCATTGGTTCTTGAGAAAGCTCAGACTTGCTACGTAACACGAGAATGAACCTCATTGGTTTTTGAGAAAGCTCAGAATTGCTGCGTAACACACGAGAATGAACCTGATTGGTTCTTGAGAAAGCTCAGACTTGCTACGTAACACGAGAATGAACATCATTGGTTCTTGAGAAAGCTCAGACTTGCTACGTAACACGAGATTGAACCTCATTGGTTCTTGAGAAAGCTCAGACATGCTGCGTAACACGAGAATGAACCTGATTGGTTCTTGAGAAAGCTCAGACTTGCTACGTAACACAAGAATGAACATCATTGGTTCTTGAGAAAGCTCAGACTTGCTGCGTAACACACGAGGATGAACCTCATTAGTTCTTGAGAAAGCTCAGACTTGCTGCGTAACACACGACGATGAACCTCATTGGTTCTTGAGAAAGCTCAGACTTGATGCGTAACACGAGAATGAACATCATTGGTTCTTGAGAAATCTCAGACTTGCTGCGTAACACGAGAATGAACATCATTGGTTCTTGAGAAAGCTCAGACTTGCTACGTAACACGAGGATGAACCTCATTGGTTCTTGAGAAAGCTCAGACTTGATGCGTAACACACGAGGATGAACCTCATTGGTTCTTGAGAAATCTCAGACTTGCTGCGTAACACGAGAATGAACCTCATTGGTTCTTGAGAAAGCTCAGACTTGCTACGTAACATGAGAATGAACCTCATTGGTTCTTGAGAAAGCTCAGACTTGCTACGTAACACGAGAATGAACCTCACTGTTTCTTGAGAAAGCTCAGACTTGCTACGTAACACGAGAATGAACCTCATTGGTTCTTGAGAAAGCTCAGACTTGCTATGTAACACGAGAATGAACATCATTGGTTCTTGAGAAAGCTCAGACTTGCTGCGTAACACAAGAATGAACATCATTGGTTCTTGAGAAAGCTCGGACTTGCTGCGTAACACGAGAATGAACATCATTGGTTCTTGAGAAAGCTCGGACTTGCTACGTAACACGAGAATGAACCTCATTGGTTCTTGAGAAAGCTCAGACTTGCTATGTAACACGAGAATGAACATCATTGGTTCTTGAGAAAGCTCAGACTTGCTGCGTAACACAAGAATGAACATCATTGGTTCTTGAGAAAGCTCGGACTTGCTGCGTAACACGAGAATGAACATCATTGGTTCTTGAGAAAGCTCGGACTTGCTACGTAACATGAGAATGAACCTCATTGGTTCTTGAGAAAGCTCAGACTTGCTGCGTAACACACAAGGATTAACCTCATTGGTTCTTGAGAAAGCTCAGACTTGCTACGTAACATGAAGATGAACCTCATTGGTTCTTGAGAAAGCTCAGACTTGCTACATAACACGAGAATGAACCTGATTTGTTCTTGAGAAAGCTCAGACTAATGCGTAACATGAGAATGAACATCATCGGATCTTGAGAAAGCTGAACTCCGCTCAAGTAGCAGTCCTTCGCCTTCTGAGAATATAGTTCCCAGTATGTATACGGTTTGAAGATGGCTGTGTCTCATGTGTCTAACTATACAAATCACAACATGTAAAATGTTGGCGTTATTTTGTCACTTATTGGGAGCCGTATGCTAGCTGGAGCAGTTTACCTCCAGTCTTTGTGCTAAGCTAGGCTAGCGATGGGTTCGTCAGACAGAGTTACAGCACGCACGGAGATGAAAAGGGTATGTATGGCCTTATCTAACTCTGGGGGATACGGTGAATAAGCTAAAGTCCCAAAAAGTCAGCGTGTTCCTTTAATGTCATTATCAAATACAAATCTGGTTTGCCTGATCTCTCTTGTCAACAGTAGCGCTACACTCTTAAAAATAAAGGTTCTTTATTGACATTGATGGAAACTTTCTATTCCAAAAAAGGCATAGAAAACATTTTATAGTTAAAAAATATTTTCTTTAGAATTTCACAATGTTCTTCAATCTGAGAAAAAATCTCCTTTAAGAACTGTTGACTGAAAGGGTAGAATAAATAATTAATCAAAAAATTAAACAAACGACACAGTATTATCAGTGTGAATCATGGACGGTGACGCACGCAGCATTCATAGAGATAAAATAAAACCATTATGTTATATGTATTTGTAATAAAACACATTAAAAATTATACACACAACAGATATGATTATTTTGCAGTAATTTCCAGACCATTCTGAAACTGTTGATTGCCACTCTGGCCCTTATGTGGCCTCGCCACTGGTTGACACACAACTAATCAAACATGTATACCATATATGGCATAGTAAAAAATATAATAACAAGTAAGAGAGGTCAGATATGCGAGAGTATAAGTGTGTCCAAGGCCTTGTTCTTGTTTTGTCTAGGTGTGTCTATGATGTGCAGATAACATAACGGAAAGAATTTACACAATTGCAGTCTTACACAAGAACAGTCAAAAGTTTGAGAAATAAGAAAATATTAACACACCCTGTGCAAGAAACACACAGTAAGCACCACTAAAAACCAGAGTGGATGGCTACTAGTCAATGGCTAATGTCAACTGTTCGATTACAGACGTTATTCAAAATATCTTCTTTTGTGTTCGGCAGAAGAAAGAAAATTGGTATAACTTTATTTTAAGGTGACATAGTTACGTGTTTACATTTACTACAATAATAACAACAGTAAATTATACATAATTACAAGTAACTAACCCCAAAAGCAAACCCTACCTGTAACTCTATAGTAATAAGTACAGGTTAATTAATTAAAACCTTTTAAATATGGAAATGAGATATATGACAGCAGAGGGAGAGAATAGTACGGAGTGTAATGAATTTGGAGGCAAAGAGCCACAGGATATTTAACCCCTGTCAGACGGGCATAAGTACTCGTTACAATTGGTGATCGCGAATAGGATTAATTTTTGCCTGTTATGTAAGTAATTGGGGACTAAGTACTTTGAAAAATGGAAGATTTACAGAAAGAAGTGGATTTACTTAACAAAAAATGGCAAGAACAAGGTGAAGCTTTGCTACTAGCCAGAGAAGGTCAATGTGTGGCTTTGGCATTAGCAAAAGCTGCCACAGAAAAGTAACCCCAGCCATTTATATCCCTCGAGAGAAATCTTTCTGATTTCAGTTGTATATCAGGGGAACAAGATGTGGAGGAATGGATTGATCAAGTGAGATCCACCGTCCTGTTGTCCCGCATACCCGAGGATGATCAAGTTGTACCTCTTAAACAGCACCTTAAAGGGGAAGCTAACTGTAAAGTTGATACTGGGTGAAACGGAAAATGATCCAGAAATCATATTTGAGGTGCTCCTTGACATGTATGGCGACAGAACACCAGTTGGTACTCTACTGAGGGAGTTTTACGAAACCACTCAGAGACCAGGAGAGACGGTTAAGGCATATACTTATGCTCTTCTGGAAAAGTTGGAGAGGGTTTTGAGAAGGGACCGCAATTGTGTACCTCAACCAGAAGTTGTTCTGGAGGAACTGGTTTTTAGTTTGTCTGAAAAGGACCATTAAGGAACAGAGGGGTATATCTTTCAAGGATGTGATTACTTGCTCAGAGGAAGGTGAAAAGAATGTGCCAGCCTTAGCTTCAAGTAGTGGGGCTATTCAAAAACTAGCGGCCCATCAAGAAGTGTTGTTTAACCCTCTCGGCTCTAAGGGTATTTTGGGGCCCTGAATATGTTTTGACATACCCTGACATTTGTGCTTTTTCAGTTGCTTAAAAACATATTAATGGTTAAAGTCTGATTAGACTGCACAAACAGGGCTACAGTAATATATGAGCAACATATACATCAAAATTTGTGGTTTTGAGAAAATAACGTTTATGCATGGTTTAAAAAAAAAATGTAAGTCACTGAAATTAGGCCATATAACACATAGTAGCCTAAACATTTGTTCACAAGGCTTTTCAAAACTGGATCTTGTTGCCTAGAGTTTTTTCTTCAAAACAATGTGAAAACCATCCTGACACCGTGTCCTAACCAGACGCGATGCGATACGATTCCAGCGACAAATAATTTGTCTGTCTACACTAGATGCGAGGCGACTGCAAGATGCGTAAAAATCAATCAAAACCCAGTTTTAAAACATTATTAAAAATACATATGCTACTGAGTTACTAAAACAATCTGTCAAATAATACACTTGTTTGTTCACAGTTTGAAGAACGTTCTTGTTTCCAATTTCAAGATCTGAGGTGAATTATCCATTGTTGCTTTTACAGCTACAAAGCTGGAGCACTAAATGATATTCAAAGTCACACTGCATGCTTTTAACATTAAATAAAGCACATAAAGAGTACCTGAGATTATCATTGCCACACTTTGTGTTTGTAGTTCCAGCGCGGCATCGCAGAAAAAAGAAAGCGTTTCTAAAATAGAATTGTTGCGTGTCGCATGTCGCCGTTGCGGCTGGTTAGGACAAAAACTCTGATTAACATGGAAAAGTTACCGTTTATCGCGTGTCGCGCCATCGCGTTGCGTGTAGTTAGGAAACGCTGTGAGCACTCCTTCATACAAAGCAATATAGTCATTTAACTTTTGTAAGACACTTATTGTCAAAATGGCTGTATGCGGGGAGGGCGTGAATCATCATGAATAATGCTGTGATTCACACCTGAAGAGACAAAGACCCTCCCCTGGGAATATCATGAGGAATGTGACAGGGAACTATACAGAATGACTGTGAGGAAACTTAATGATTGAATGTATTGTTTTCACAAAATCAAGTTTAAGTTAAATGTCTGACTATGTATTTTCTTCACACAAAGACTTTATTTAAAAACTTTATACATACACTACCATTCAAAAGTTCAAAAGAAGTCTCTTCTGCTCACCAATGCTGAATTTATTTGATCCAAAATACAGCAAAAACAGTAATGTTGTGAAATAGAAAACATTTATCTTAAATGTAATATTTAAATACATTTTAAAATGCAATTTATTCCTGTGATCAAAGCTGAATTTGCAGCATCATTACTCCAGTCTTCAGTGTCACATGATCCTTCAGAAATAATTCTAATATGATTTGCTGCTCAAGAAAAATGTCTGATTATTATCAATGTTATTATCAGTATTATCAGTATTATCAGTTGTACAAATTTCTTTCAGGATTCTTTGATGATCTGAAAGTTCAAAAGAACAACATTTATCTGAAATAGAAAGATTTTGTAACATTATAAATGTCTTCTTTACTGTCACTTATGATCAATATAAGGCATCCTTGTTGAATAAATGTATTAATTTCTTTAAAAACAAAAACAAGAAAACAACAGAAGCATTAAAAAACGTCTCAGGTTACGACTATATCCTATGTTCCCTGAGAACAGGGAGCGAGACACTGCGTCAGAACGCTACGGGGAACGCTTCTGCGTGAACCGGTGTGTGAAACACTTTAGTCTTTTTTTTATTTCATTTTTGTGAACTATACTTTAAATCACACTTAAAAATGCCTGAATGTCACTTTTTCATTTTCATTTGTCCTACTTTAGCAAAGGTGCTCAACTTCAGGGTGATAATTCATGATCATAATCACTAAAGAACATCAAACACTGTTGGTGATTTTAGGAAATAATGAAATAGTGAGTTGAACTTGAGGACTTCCTGCACTGTTTCAACTGCATCTCTTCTTAAGCAAAATATTATTTATAAAACTGCCAATGTCTAAATAGGATTTTAGCAATCGTTATGTGAAGAATTCTAATATAAATATAAATTAATAAAGTCAGGCAAGATGCAAAAGTGCTATCCAAGTCCAAGGCAAACATTTATTTTCACACTGTCATGACAATGTTGTGATGAAATCCCTCAGTAACGATTGTACGGGTTTCAGTATTCTCACATGTCCAACATGGCTAAAAACTGCAAACCTCAATGAACAGAAAATACAAACAACTCATATAATACTGGAGTCCCTGAGGTTTATGATGATAAAGTTAAAATTTAGATACTTTTAGGCCCTATTTTGTATATTTTATTAGTGCCTCATACAAATGTTGCAGATATTTATGCATCATATTTAAAAATAAATAAATAAATAAATATTTGATCATAAGTGTAACATTTGCACAGAACATTTTCTTTGAAGAAGCTCTGAAGAAAGTAGTTCCCCAGTTAAGCAGTTCAAACTAAAGGTGTTGAGTAAACCTCTCTCTGTGTGTGTGTGTGTGTGTGTGTGTGTGTGTGTGTGTGTGTGTGTGTGTGTGTGTGATGAATCGGTGGGATGGACATATACAGTATTGATATAAATAGGCAAATCATTTTATCACTGATCATATTGTCAGTGAGTTGACTCTCAGGTTGTGAACAATGTTTGCACGAGGAATCATCGTCCTTCTCTGCGTCCTAGGTGAGTAATATAATGATTTCATTTACAAAACAACTGATGTTAGGATGTTGGTAATTTGCCACATGAGGACCTGCGATGCACTAATTTGGCTCATAATGAACAGTTTGATTGTTTAGTTTGCACATTCTTTAGAGTCTTAATTCACCATTGCTAAAGTAAGACAAATGACAGACATTTTTAAGTGTGATTTAAGTATAGTTCACATAAACAAAAGACCAAAGTTCTGTTTTTGTAAAAAAAAAAAAAAAAAACTTAGACCATATTGACTTTCATTGTATGGGTCAAAAAAGAAGTTAGCATGTCTGTTATTTGATTTCCTCTTGCCATATCATGATAAACTTTAATCCTTGTTTTTCCTTCTTCACACAAACAGTGGCCATATCTGATGGAGAAAGAGAGGTGAGTAAATAAAGCCTGTAGAATTGCTTTCCTCCAGGTGCAAATAACTCAATTTTTTTTTCTTTTTATGTGACAAGCCTGATTGCAAGGACGATTCTGACGAATGCACAAAGGAGTATTCACCCGTGTGTGGATCCGATGACATAACATACGGCAATGAATGCATGCTGTGTGCTGCCGTCAAGTGAGTTTAAAAATGCATGTATTTTAAAATAAAGTACTGTAGGTTTAAAACAGTTTAGAGTCGGTCACTTTCAAACTTTAATCTTCAATTTAATCTCTCTCTTTTTTAGGGAAACAGACACTGAAATCTTAGTCCAGAAGGAAGGCCCATGTGAGCCAGAGAATGAAGATCCGGAGGAGGAGTAACACAGGATGGCACCATGATTCAGCTTGATAGACCTTTAGTCAGCTACTCATGTCTCATTCATTATGACCTGAATGTGTAATGGTTTAATCCATAAATAAATGTTGCATATTAAAGCTGTTCTGTTTTCTCCCTAAAATCTTGGAAAGACACAATAAAATAGGTGAATATTGTAAGGAGGTACCCAAACCATATCTAGAGCAGAATATCATAAATGGTCTGGGTTTTTTTTTTTTTTTTTACTCCTGTTAGATTATTTGTCAGGTAGACTATCTGCATCCTCGAAGCTTTCAGTTAGAAACCGAGACTGTGTAATACCATAACAATCAATTTTATTAAAGAAGGGTCATATTTATACACAAGATAAAGCAGATTCATCCACGATGGCCAGGCCATCCAATCATATACTCAAGATCAACCTCTGCCTTGTAGGGCATATTAAGAAATATAACAAGAGTTATCAAGATGTTCAAATGTATGTGCGTTGAGTGTATAAGTGTGTCCAAGGACTAGTTCTTGTTTTGTTTGAGTCTATGATGTGCAGATAACTTAACGGAAAAAAGTTAATATTCCATTCCATTCCATTTCAAGTGCGTTTCATTCGACCATAAGTGCCCTGTGAAGTGTAGAAATGATAGTATTAAAGGGTTAGTTCACCCAAAAATGAAGTTTCTGTCAGTAATTACTCACTCTCATGTTGTTCCAACCCCGTAAGACCTTCGTTCATCTTTGGAACACAAATTAAGATATTTTTGATTAAATCTGAGAGCTGGATCACTCCTCCATAGGCTTCTAAGTGATTGAAACTTGCTGGCCCAGAAAAGTTATTAAAGAGATCGTTAATATAGTCCAAGCGACTACAGTGGCTCAATCTTAAGTTTATAAAGCGACGAGAATACTTTTTGTGCGCAAAAAACAACAAAAATAACGACTTTATTCCACTATTCATTTCCTTCTCTCTGGGCCTCTAGTTGGTTCACGTAGTGTTTTTGCGTAGCGCTTCTGTGTTGTACTACACGCATCACACACATGACCAGCGTCGGCCAATAGTGAGCCTACATGGTGACGTGCAACACAGAAGCGCTGCGCTAAAACACTACGTGAACTCACTCGAGGCCCAGAGAGAAGGAAATGAATAGTGGAATAAAGTCGTTATTTTTGTTGTTTTTTGCGCACAAAAAGTATTCTCGTCGCTTGATAAACTTAAGATTGAGCCACTGTAGTCACTTGGACTATATTAACGATCTCTTTAATAACTTTTCTGGGCCAGCAAGTTTCAATCACTTAGAAGCCTATGGAGGAGTGATCCAGCTCTCAGATTTAATCAAAAATATCTTAATTTGTGTTCCGAAGATGAACGAAGGTCTTACGGGGTTGGAACAACATGAGGGTGAGTAATTACTGACAGAATTTTCATTTTTGGGTGAACTAACCCTTTAATATATTATTTAATGAAAATACAAATGACTCCAAAGTAATTAAATGCGTATTTCAAATACATGTAATTAATATACTGCCCATAACCATCTAAAGTGATGTTTCAATCTGAAGGGAGTGAACAAGACCCATGTGAAGGCCCTGCAAACAGCTCAGGGAATACGGGAACATCCATACATCACTTCACAGGAACTGGAGAGGAAAACTTACCCACCAATCATTGCACATCTCTCCAATACTTATAAGTTTTAACATAATAAAGGTGGTGAAAATGACGAGGCTTAGATGTTATTATTGATTTGTATTAGTTTATTTAAAAAGCATTTTTCAATACTGAAGCCACTTTTTAAAAACTCTTCATACAGTCTGCATTAGCAACATGAATCTTGGCCAAACAGTTCATCTCACCTCCAAAACTCACTCAGACCAACAAAACACTTCATATAAACTCACCTAAAGGATTATTAGGAACACCTGTTCCAATTTCTCATTAATGCAATTATCTAATCAACCAATCACATGGCAGTTGCTTCAATGCATTTAGGGGTGTGGTCCTGGTCAAGACAATCTCCTGAACTCCAAACTGAATGTCAGAATGGGAAAGAAAGGTGATTTAAGCAATTTTGAGCGTGGCATGGTTGTTGGTGCCAGACGGGCCGGTCTCAGTATTTCACAATCTGCTCAGTTACTGGGATTTTCACGCACAACCATTTCTAGGGTTTACAAAGAATGGTGTGAAAAGGGAAAAACATCCAGTATGCGGCAGTCCTGTGGGCGAAAATGGCTTGTTGATGCTAGAGGTCAGAGGTGAATGGGCCGACTGATTCAAGCTGATAGAAGAGCAACTTTGACTGAAATAACCACTCGTTACAACCGAGATATGCAGCAAAGCATTTGTGAAGCCACAACACGCACAACCTTGAGGCGGATGGGCTACAACAGCAGAAGACCCCACTGGGTACCACTCATCTCCACTACAAATAGGAAAAAGAGGCTACAATTTGCACGAGCTCACCAAAATTGGACAGTTGAAGACTGGAAAAATGTTGCCTGGTCTGATGAGTCTCGATTTCTGTTGAGACGTTCAGATGGTAGAGTCAGAATTTGGCATAAACAGAATGAGAACATGGATCCATCATGCCTTGTTACCACTGTGCAGGCTGGTGGTGGTGGTGTGGGGGATGTTTTCTTGGCACACTTTAGGCCCCTTAGTGCCAATTGGGCATCGTTTAAATGCCACGGCCTACCTGAGCATTGTTTCTGACCATGTCCATCCCTTTATGACCACCATGTACCCATCCTCTGATGGCTACTTCCAGCAGGATAATGCACCATGTCACAAAGCTTGAATCATTTCAAATTGGTTTCTTGAACATGACAATGAGTTCACTGTACTAAAATGGCCCCCACAGTCACCAGATCTCAACCCAATAGAGCATCTTTGGGATGTGGTGGAACGGGAGCTTCGTGCCCTGGATGTGCATCCCACAAATCTCCATCAACTGCAAGATGCCATCCTATCAATATGGGCCAACATTTCTAAAGAATGCTTTCAGCACCTTGTTGAATCAATGCCACGTAGAATTAAGGCAGTTCTGAAGGCGAAAGGGGGTCCAACACAGTCTTAGTATGGTGTTCCTAATCATCCTTTAGGTGAGTGTATGTCTCAAAATAAGCTTGTTCCACCATAACACTGACAATACATAACACTAAAAAACACTAACAACAGGCAGAAATGCATAAATGATTAACTTATCTTTAAAGTTTGAATGGTTTCTCACATGAATCAGTATTTCTTTTGTTATGTCCATGACAGAATGCAGCTGTGTTGGTTCTGTTGTTGTTTCTGCGGTCTCCTCTTCCTCCTGTAGGATTGGTCCTGGACGTAATGCAAGGCTGTTAGTTGTTGGACTAGAGAAGAGACCCGGACTGTAAATTCCTCTGGATGAAGCTCTCTGTCTCTTTCATTGCTCTTGACTGACTGTTGCTGTGCTGTGTGATAGATGGTGATTTCTGTGCTCTTCTTTGTGTTTAACTGAGTGCTGTTACACACTTTTGACACAGTTTGCCCATTATGTGAAAACATCAGTGTCCCGTTGATCATATCTGTATTCCTTCTTAATTATTTGAGAATCCGAGGGGGGAGAAGCTTTTGTAGGCCTAAAGTCCATCACTTTTTCTCCTGTTTATTGGTTAAATAAGGAGATATGTCATTGTATGTTGTTTCTTTTATTTGGTTTGTAGGGAAGTTAGTTTTTTGTGTGTGAAAGTTAGTTTCTGTTTGTTTATTGTTTTGGCATTAGCTCACCCCTGAAAATTTTGCTGCCAAATATTTTTTTTGTTGTCGTTTCTTTTCTTTTTTCCTTTTTTTTTTTTTTGTTAAAATTGAAAGAATATTGCTATGAAAATAAACCAAAGAACACAAAAAGAAAAATGGGTAACTATTGTTTTGTCATTTATGTTACAGCCTGATCTAGACCAGGGACCGCAACACATTTTAGGATGATAAAAAATTAGATCTTTCATTTTACTGACTGTGTATTACAGCATAAAGAAAGATATTATTTTTTTCCAATATCTTTACAAATAGGAATTTATTTGTCAAAAATAAAAAGACAACCATTCCTGAAGAAATAATAATTACAACAAAAAAGCATCAGCAACATGTATAGAATAATCAGGTATGTGCAGGACTGGAGTCCCAGCTGTGTCAGATTTTGAAACACCTTAAGGTGCAGCTTGGACACATCTTCAGTGAAGGACCCAGGGTCATAGGGTGTTTCGGGTCTTTGATCTTCAGACACCCTCACCTGGGCAACCCAACCGGGGTTGATCAGGCCCCAGTTTGTGTCCACCCTTACAAAAAAGAAGTTTATTCAAGTGTGATATTAGTATACTTCTTTTAAACTAAAAAATAAGAAAGTATACTTTCAGTCTACTTTTTATATACTTCTCAGAAATATACTTCATACTTCTCAGAAATATACTTAAAATTCCTCTTAAGTATACTTGACTTATACTGACAGAAAAGTCTAAGTATATTTGGCCTATACTTGTTGATCGAGATATACTTAAAAGTATAATTAAGTATTCTAAGTATTCTTGGCTTGTACTTGTGTTTACTATTTTGATTGAGTAGCTTATTAAATACTTTTTTAAAAAACATAATATTACACATCGTCTTATAAACTAACATGTTCAGCTCTATATAGTAACAAACTTTCGGGTGGAATAGCTTATAGAGTAAATAAAATAAGCATGGGAAATAAGTTTATTCAAGTGTTCTATTAGTATACTTCTTTTCAACTAAAAAGAAGAAAGCATACTTTCAGTCTACATTTTATATACTTCTCAAAAATATACTTAATTAAACTTAAGTGTACTTGACTTTTACTGAGAGAAAAGTCCAAGTATATTTGGCCTATGCTTGTACTCAATCTTTTGATCGAGTAAATCAAACTTAAAATTTAAAAGTACACTTGGCTTGTAGTTGTGTTAACTCTTTTGATCGAGTAGCCTATTTAATATACTATTTTAACATTGTTTTTCATATACAGTCTTATGAAACTTTGTTTGAAAATATTGATTAAAATATTGATATAAAACAAATGTTTCTAATTCTGCGTATCTGAATTTTTGTGTAGGCTAGTCCACTGGAGTACATAGGAATTTACTTTAATTCAACTTTTCCCCCCCATTGACTGAATTTTCCAGCTATCCATGTTTTCACTGGTATACGGTAGGATGCGCTATAACACATCTTCTAGTACAGAATCTCCGGATCAAAACACAGGAGAAGAAGAAGAAGCTGAAATAAAGTGATAGAAGATTGCTCACTCAAATGTAAAATAACGTGATCATCAAACATTAAACAGCTTGTAAATCAAAACTGCTTAATGTTTCCAAATGTAACGAAGTATATGCCTAACCCATGAAGAGAAAACGACTGAAGCTTTGGGGGTGTTGGACTCGATCTACTCCATCTCTGTTTGATCATCGTTCTGAATCTGATCAAGGCATAGTCTTTGACAAAAATGAGATTTTCTCAACTATTTTGTTTAAAATGTTGCCTTTCTTTATGAAACTTACCAACATTCAAGTGTTGATACAAAGGATGTATGAAGCTAATAAAATGTTTTTAAAATTAAAGTAGAGTTAAAGGTATTTTTCAAGTATAAAAAATAACATTTGAACATAGTAGTATAGGGGCCTACTGCAACTGCAAAAATTGTATATAAATAGTAAACTATAAGTATGATGTTAAGTTCACTTAAAGGAAACTTGTAGTATAAAACTACTAAACTAGTAGTTTACTGAGAGTACACTAAAAGAGCAAAAATAATATATAAATGGTAAACTATAAGTATGATGTTAAGTTCACTTAAAGAAAACTAGTAGTTTACTGAGAGTACATTAAAAGAAAACTTGTAGTATAAAACTACTAAACTAGTAGTTTACTGAGAGTACACTTCAAAGTTGCTACAAGTATTAAAATAGTAAACTACTAGTATACTCATAAGTTCACTTGCAGTACTAATGAGAAACATAATTATGAACTAATTGTGCACTTAAAGTTTACTACTGTTACACTTATAGAACACTTAAACATATACTTTTATATACTTCAAGTGGGCCAATTTAGTCCCAAGCGGTATTAAAATAGTAGCCTACACTTAGAAGTTTACTACTAGTACATGTTGACATTAGTATACTAACTACATAAAGTATACTTAAAAATATACTTGAAAATTACTCAAGTATTCATGACATGAACTTGAAGTGGTAGTGGAGCTTACTGTCCCCTGGGAGGACAGGATGGAGGAGGCTTACGAAAGGAAGAAGGCCAAATATCTTGAGCTGGTTGAGGCATGCAGAGGGAGGGGATGGAGGACCCGCTGTGAGCCAATAGAAGTCGGCTGCAGGGGCTTTCTAAGTCAATCTGCATCGGGCATTCAGGCTCCTTGGCATCAGAGGGTTGCGTGAAAGAAGAGCCACTAAAAACATCAGTGAGGCCGCCGAAAAAGCCTCAAGGTGGTTGTGGATCAAAAGGGGAGAAGTATGGAGTAGCACGCTGCTTGCCCTTACGAAAAAAAAGTACACTTCAAGTTCATTTTATGAAATATACTTGAGTAATGTTCAAGTATATTTTTAAGTATACTTTATGTAGTAAGTATACTAATGTCAATATGTACTAGTAGTAAACTTGTAAGTGTACTATTTTAATACCGCTTGGGACTAAATTGGCCCACTTGAAGTATATAAAAGTATATGTTTAAGTGTACTATAACTGTAACAGTAGTTTTCTTTAAGTGAACTTAACATCATACTTATAGTTTACTATTTATATACATTTTTTGCAGTTGCAGTAGGCCCCTATACTACTATTTTCAAATGTTATTTTTTATACTTGAAAAATACCTTTAACTCTACTTTAATTTTATAAACATTTTTTTAGCTTCATGCACCCTTTTTTATAAACACTTGAATGTTGGTAAGTTTCATAAAGAAAGGCAACATTTTAAACAAAATAGTTGAGGAAATCACATTTTTGTCAAAGACTATGCCTTGATCAGATTCAGAACGATGATCAAACAGAGATGGAGTAGATCGAGTCCAACACCCCTAAAGCTTCAGTCGTTTTCTCTTCATGGGTTAGGCATATACTTCATTACATTTGGAAACATTAAGCAGTTTTGATTTACAAGCTGTTTAATGTTTGATGATCACGTTATTTTACATTTGAGTGAGCAATCTTCTATAACTTGTTTCAGCTTCTTCTTCTCTTGTGTTTTGATCCGGAGATTCTGTACTAGAAGATGTGTTATAGCGCATCCTACCGTATACCAGTGAAAACATGGATAGCTGGAAAATTCAGTCAATGGGGGGGAAAAGTTGAAATAAAGTAAATTCCTATGTACTCCAGTGGACTAGCCTACACAAAAATTCAGATACGCAGAATTAGAAACATATTTGTTTTATATCAATATTTTAATCAATATTTTCAAACAAAGTTTCATAAGACTGTGTATGAAAAATGATGTAAAAAAAGTATATTTAATAGGCTACTCGATCAAAAGAGTTAACACAACTACAAGCCAAGTATACTTTGAATAATTAAACTTTTAAGTTTGATTTACTCGATCAAAAGATTGAGTACAAGCATAGGCCAAATATACTTGGACTTTTCTCTCAGTAAAAGTCAAGTACACTTAAGTGTAATTAAGTATATTTTTGGGAAGTATATAAAATGTAGACTGAAAGTATGCTTTCTTCTTTTTAGTTGAAAAGAAGTATACTAATAGAACACTTGAATAAACTTATTTTCCATGCTTGTTTTATTTACTCTATAAGCTATTCCACCTGAAAGTTTGTTACTATATAGAGCTGAACATGTTAGTTTATAAGACGATGTGTAATATTATGTTTTTAAAAACACATTTAATAAGCTACTCAATCAAAATAGTAAACACAAGTACAAGCCAAGAATACTTAGAATACTTAATTATACTTTTAAGTATATCTCGATCAACAAGTATTGGCCAAATAGACTTATACTTTCCTGTCAGTATAAGTAAAGTATACTTAAGTGCAATTTGAAGTATTTTTCTGAGAAGTACATGAAGTATATTTCTGAGAAGTATATAAAAAGTAGACTGAAAGTATACTTTCTAATTTTAAGTTTAAAAGAAGTATACTAATAGCACACTTGAATAAACTTCTTTTTCGTAAGGGTATACAAATCACAACATTTAAATAGGAAAATGTTGGCGTTATTTTGTCACTTATTGGGAGCCGTATGCTAGCTGGAGCCGTTTACCTCCCGTCTTTGTGCTAAGCTAGGCTAGGCTAGCGGTGGGTGCGTCAGACAGAGTTACGGCACGCACGGAGATGAAAAGGGTGTGTGTGGACTTATCTAACTCTGGTGGAGACTGTGAATAAGCTAACATCCCAAAAAGTAGGATTGTTCCTTTAATGTCATTATCAAATACAAATCTGGTTTGCCTGATCTCTCTTGTCAACAGTAGCGCTACACTCTTAAAAAAAAAGGTTATTTATTGACATTGATGGAAACCTTCTATTCCAAAACAGGCATAGTGGAAAACATTTTATAGTGGAAAAAAAAATTCTTTAGAATTTAAAAATTTTCAACCTGAGAAAAAGGCTCCTTTAAGAACTGTTGACTGAAAAGGTAGAATAAATAATTAATCAAAAAATTAAACAAACAACACAGTATTATCAGTGCGAATCATGGACCGTGACACACGCAGCATTCATAGAGATAAAATAAAAACATTATGTTATATGTATTTGTAATAAAACACGTTAAAAAAATTATACACACAACAGATATGATTATTTTGCAGTAATTTCCAGACCATTCTGAAACCTTTGATTGCCACTCTGGCCCTTATGTGGCCTCGCCACTGGTTGACACACAACTAATCCAACATGTATACCATATATGGCATAGTAAGAAATATAATAACAAGTAAGAGAGTCAGATATGAGTGAGTATAAGTGTGTCCAAGGCCTTGTTCTTGTTTTGTCTAGGTGTGTCTATGATGTGCAGATAACATAACGGAAAGAAGTTACACAATTGCAGTCTTACACAAATCTGATAAATAAGAAAATATTAACACACCCTGTGCAGGAAACACACAGTAAGCACCACTAAAAACCAGAGTGGACGGCTACTAGTCAATGGCTAACGTCAACTGTTTGATTACAGACGTTCTTCAAAATATCTTCTTTTGTGTTCTGCAGAAGAAAGAAACTTGGTATAACTTTATTTTAAGGTGACATAGTTACGTGTTTACATTTACATTTACTACAATACAAACAGTAAATTATACATAATTACAAGTAACTAACCCCAAAAGCAAACCCTACCTGTAACTCTATAGTAATAAGAAAAGGTTAATTAATTAAAACCTTTTAAATATGGAAATGAGATATATGACAGCAGAGGGAGAGAATAGTACGGAGCGTATTGAATTTGGAGGCAAGGAGCCACAGGATATTTAACCCCTATCAGACGGGCATAAGTACCCGTTACATTTGGTGATCGCGAATAGGATACATTTTTGCCTGTTATGTAAGTAAGTGGGGACTAAGTACTTTGAAAAATGGAATATTTACAGAAAGAAGTGGATTTACTTAACAAAAAAATGGCAAGAACAAGGTGAAGCTTTGCTACTAGCCAGAGAAGGTCAACGTGAGGCCTTGGCATTAGCAAAAGCTGCCACAGAAAAGTAACCCCAGCCATTTATATCCCTCGAGAGAGAAAGCTTTCTGATTTCAGTTGTATATCAGGGGAACAAGATGTGGAGGAATGCATTGATCGAGTGAGATCCACCTTCCTGTTGTCCCGCATACCCGAGGATGATCAAGTTGAACTTCTTAAACAGCACCTTAAAGGGGAAGCTAACTGTAAAGTTGATACTGGGTGAAACGGAAAATGATCCAGAAATCATATTTGAGGTGCTCCTTGGCACGTATGGCGACAGAACACCAGTTGGTACTCTACTGAGGGAGTTTTACGAAACCACTCAGAGACCAGGAGAGACTGTTAAGGCATATACTTATGCTCTTCTGGAAAAGTTGGAGAGGGTTTTGAGAAGGGACAGCAATTGTGTACCTCAACCAGAAGTTGTTAGAACCTATAGAACCAATTCTTAATGCGCATGTGAACGCCATCAGCGTTTCTCACAGGTTCGCGTTTAAAGTCTATGTAGAGAGAATTGTGTCGTCTTAGCGGCCCCTAATTTAATAACAAATTGTCACAGTGACAACTAGGAACCATAATTAACTGAACGAGTTCCCTTGGGGAAACAGTTCCGGCGGGACATCAGGCCGGTTCCGGTGGCCTGTCATGGCTGCCCGTGTTGATGAGCGACAGCTGCAGTGAATTATGAAGTGGCTATTTCAACGTTCGGCGTGCAGCGTTCAAGGCAGTGCGGGAAAGCGGAAGGGCAGAACGGAGGCAGCGGGCAGCTGGCGAGCTCGGCCTCGGCCGAAGCGGAGGAGAGTGGCATTATAAAAAGATGCTCTGTTGTGCGGCGGTCTGGTGTTCAGTGTGCACGGCGGCTTGAGAAGAGAGAAGCGGCAGTTTGAAGAGGAGAGGTGCAGACAAGCAAAGCGGATTTGATCAAAACTGAGGTACGAGAAGACGAGAGGCAGAGGCGGCAGTTTGGAGGCGCGAGTGTGCTTTGAATTACGGATCTGCTGGCCCGACGAGTTGAGGTGAAGGTACCCTTTTCACTTTTAAGTGGTGTGTCATTGCAGTGTCTGACGATTGAAGTGAGCACGTGTGAAGATTTAAAGTGGTTTGATACATGCACGAGTATTTGAAAGCTTGATGTTACCAGCACTCTGGAAGCTCGGTCGGAGATCGTCCAACCCGGTGGGGGGGACCAAGGATTAATGTGAACATAGAGAAATTGCTATCCGCCGCTGCATTCTGCCATTGCTGCCCTGTGGTAAGAAGACTCAGTTGTTAACTGCTGGATTCTGTACGCACTATTGTTGTTCTATGAACAGAGAGAAAGAGATCCTGATATCCGCCGCTGCATTCTGCCATTGCCGTCCTGTGGGAAAAAAACTCAGTTGTTAACTGCTGGATTCTGAACTCACCATTGTTGTTCTGTGAACATAGAGAAGCTGCTAACCGCCACTGCTGCTTGCCATTGCTGTCCTGTGGTAAGAGGACTCAGTTGTAACTGTTGGATTCTGTACTCACTACTGTTGTTCTGTGAACATAGAGAAACTGCTAACTGCCACCCACCACAAGGACCCATTATGGCAGATGAAGAATTGCCGGCCATCCGGCTTCCGATTACACCTGTGTTCATGGGTGCCCCATGGGCCCAAAAGTATGGTGGGCCCAGATCGGAGTTAAATCTTACTGAATGGAGAACCCAAGTGGAGTATTTGGCGGGACTACAGGGGTTGAGTGAGACCCAGAAGGTCCAGTTTGTTCTGAATTCCCTGGAAGGTGAGGCAAAACGAGAAGTTCAAGCTGCCTCTGAAGAAGTTCGATCCACTGCACGAGCCATCTTTGAATTCTTGGCTGGGCAATATGGCGACTCCACCCCAGTGGCAGTGCTGCGAGCACAATTCTTTAACTGTAAGCAAGGGCCGAGACAAACTCTACGGGCTTTTGCCCTGTGTTTACGAGAACAGTACACTAGGTTAATGGGACGAAGAGATCATGGTCTGGGAGAGGGAGAGGCTCTTTTGCGAGACCAATTTCTGCTGGGGTTACGAGAGGGCCCCGTCCGGCAGAGTTTGCGACGACAGCTTCGTCAAGATGTGGCTCTGACTTTTGAAGATCTTCGCCGAGAGGCCCTGGCCCTAGAGCGGGATCACTCTGAGGCAGTCGATTCTTCGGTGTGTATGGCCGCGAGTGGAGCCAGTGCCCCTGTACCTCCTGAGTTGTCAGACTGGAAACAAGTCTTGCGGGCTGAGTTCATGAAAGATGTCCGTGAAGAAATGGTAGAGCTGTCAAGAACCCTTCTGGAGGAGTTTCGTCGTAGACGACCTGAGCCTCCGGCCTTGCCTCGAGAACGGTCATACTCTGATGGAGAAAGAGACTTAAGACGACGGCCAGATCGGTCTATCGGTCCCAAGTTTCAGTGGGACGCACAGGGGCACCCCATCTGCAATAACTGTGGGGAGCCTAGACATTATAGTCCAGGCTCAGAGCCACATCTTGACGAAGCTGTCGTCGCAAGTAGATCCAGTAGATCTTTGCGCTCAAATGATCAATTGCTTCTCATGGTTCCGCGACCCCGTTTAAAATGTAAAGGTGATCGGGCATTCTCTGTTGCAGATCCTAGGCTCTGGAATGACCTTCCTCTGTCTGTAAAAACGTGTCCTTCATTGGGTGTTTTTCAGAGTGCGCTTAAAACTTATTTGTTTTCTTTAGCATTTGATAATGCTTTGTAAGTTGTGTGTCATTTGTTTGCATTGTTTTTATGTTTTTGTTTTTATTTTCTCTTTTTATATCTTCTGTACAGCACTTTGGTTTCACTTGTGGTGTTGAAAGTGCTTTATAAATAAAGTTGAGTTGAGTTGAGTTGAGTATAGTCGCCAGTGCGGCCCTCGCCGTAACTCGCAAGGGGGTTTTTAGGACGACCGGCCACTGTGGGTCAAGTGGTCGGTACCCCCTGGATTGACCCCTCTTTAAATTCCATTCCCAGGGATAGTTTGGTGGGACACTGCCCCCTTGTGGAGATCAAGGTGAATGGAGTCAAGGTCCGGTGCCTGGTAGATACAGGATCGCAGGTCACCCTGCTCGCTGAGAGCCTGTCTAAAGAACTGTTCAGTACCCCTTGTACGCCGGAAGTAGAAGCCCCCTGGCTCACCTTGCGGGGAGCAAATGGATTGGACATCCCGTACATCGGATATAGAGTGACCGACTTTGAGATCCACGGGACGGTGGTGTCTCAGAAGGGGATTGTGGTCGTCCGTGACTCTTGCTTGGGGGTACATCGAGCTCTGCTGGGGATGAATGTGATTATGGAGTGTTGGGAAGAACTGTTCCGTGTGGGGCCACCCTGGGCCACTCCTTTGGCCGAGAAGCGGGAGTGGGAGCGCATCGTCACGGATTGCCGGCGAGTACAAGCGGCGAGTTCTCAGAGGGACCGGGAAGATACTGGTCGGGTGGTCTGTCGTTATGCCCTCTCTGTTCCGGCCCGAAGCGAGGCCGTTGTTCGGATCCGTCTCCCTGCTCGGACGTATGGTCCAGAAGATTGGGTGTTGGTGGAGCCCCACTGGGAGTGTCAGAGCGTAGAGGTGGCAAGAGGATTGGCCATGGCATGCCGGGGCCGAGTTTCAGTACGGGTGAGGAATGTGAGGTCGTATCCCGTTTCTTTGTATCGTCATCAACGGTTGGCACGAATTACGTTGGTGGGCCCCCATCAAGTGAGGGAGGAGCAGGAGGTCCGCTTCTGTCAAGTGAGCTCCACAGTGGTCGAGGTGGCCTTGACATCAGGGGAGCCGAGGCCCGAATCCTCCGAAAACGGAATGCCAGTACACCTTCGGGGAGAGTCGTTGCAAGGGGAAGGTTTGGAGGAAGAGCAGATGAGCCAGCTTCAGGAGTTCTTGGCTAAGTGGCAGCATGTCTTTGCAACGCACGAAGAGGATTATGGATGTACGGATGCCGCGAAACATGTGATACCTACTGGTGATGCAGCACCTAGTCGAGAGCGGTACCGTCCAGTTCCACCTACCTTATATTCTGAGATTCGTACCCTGTTGAGGGGGATGCTGGAACAAGGGGTAATCCGGGAGAGCAGCAGCCCATGGGCAGCCCCAATTGTGCTGGTATGTAAGAAGACTGGCGCTTGGAGGTTCTGTGTGGACTACCGAAAGCTGAATCAAGTTACCAAGAAGGATGCATTCCCCTTACCTAGGATTGAGGATTCTTTGACCAGCTTGACACACGCCGCCTGGTAATCCACACTTGACCTTGCGAGCGGATATTGGCAGGTACAGGTAGAGGAAGGGGACCGAGAGAAGACCGCGTTCACTACGCCCTTTGGATTGTTTGAATGGGACAGGATGCCCTTTGGACTTTGCAACGCCCCCGCTACGTTCCAACGCCTGATGCAGCGGTGTCTGGGAGGGCAAATGGTGGACTCTACTTTGGTCTATCTGGACGATGTGATTGTGTATTCACCTGATTTTGACTCCCATTTGTTACATCTGGAACAAGTATTCCGAGCCATGGAGAAGTACGGATTGAAGCTCCAGCCTGGGAAATGTCAGCTCTTTCGCAAGGAAGTGAAGTTCTTGGGCCACCGGGTAGGGGCTGCAGGAGTGGCAGTAGACCCCGATAAAGTTTCCGCCATACAGAGCTGGGACTCTCCTAAGACGTTGAGGCAGGTGAGGTCCTTTTTGGGATTCGTGGGATATTATCGACGCTTTATCCAGGATTTCTCTAAGATTGCTAAACCCTTGAATCAACTGCTTGTGGGGTCAAGTCGTCCTCGTGGCCGTGGGTCCCCACTAGTAGACTGGAGCCCGGAATGTGAAGTGGCTTTTCAGAGGTTGAAACAGGAGTTGTTACAGGCCCCAATCCTAGCCTACGCAGACTTTGCTCAGCCATTCATCCTGTACACAGATGCCAGTAACCTCGGGTTGGGGGCAGTGTTGGCTCAGCGGCAGCAAGGGGCGGAAAGAGTGATTGCATATGCCAGCCGGAGTCTCCATCCAGCCGAGCGGAATGATGCCAACTACAGTTCCTTTCAGATTGAGCTGCTAGCCATGAAATGGGCAATGTGCGTGAATTTTAAGGATTATTTGTGGGGAGCCAAAGTCCTGGTGGTCACTGATAACAGCCCGCTGGTACATCTTCAGACAGCGAAGTTGGGAGCAGTAGAGCAGAGGTGGGTGGCTCAACTTGCCAACTTTGATTATCAGATGCAGTATCGACCCGGCCGTGAGCATGTCAACGCAGATGTCTTGTCCCGGCTACCTTTGGAGCGGAGGGAGGAGCAGTTGGGGGCGGAGGCGAGAGAGGGGCTAATGGTGAGGGCAATCGAGGCACCTGGAGCACAACGGGAGGATGTCCCGGTCGGTTGGGGATGGGATCCCCTACGGTGGAGGGAGCGGCAAGGAGGCGATGAAGCGCTGGTGGCTTTGCGGACTTACTTGGAGCTAGGTGCACTCCCGGGGGCGGAGGAAAGACGTATCCAGGCCCAGATGGTGAGGAAGCTTCTGGGACATTGGAGACGGCTAAGTCTGCGAGATGGAGTAATTTGTCGCACTGTCCAGGACCCAATGACTCGAGAGACCGTGTGTCAGGCGGTGGTACCGAAAGCCCAAGTTCGACCCTTGCTCCAGGCATATCATGGCCAATTGGGACATCAGGGGAAGGAGAGAACGGTGTCCTTGTTGCGAAGACATTTCTACTGGGTCGAGATGGATGTGGATGTGGTAGCATACGTGCAGGAGTGCCCCCGATGTACACTGTTTAAGGCTAGGAGAGAAGTAAGAGCACCTCTAGTCCCAGTGCGACCCAGGGCCCCTCTTCATATTGTGGCTATGGATTTCCTGACGCTGAGTCGACCGATGGATCGGTATCAGAATATCCTGGTAGTAACGGATCTTTTTACTAAATATGCGTGGGCGATTCCGACTCTGGACCAGACGGCTGCTACTACAGCAACGGCCCTTTGGAGGGCAGTGTTCCAGCCCTTTGGGTGCCCAGAAATTCTCCACTCTGACCAAGGGCCGAACTTTGAGTCCCGCGTAATCCGAGAGCTGTGTCAACTTTATGGGGGTAAGAAGACCCATACTACCCCGTATCACCCTCAGGGGAACGGGGGGTGTGAACGCTTTAATCAGACTCTGCTGAGTTTGTTGGATACCCTGGATTCGGATCGCCAGGGCCAGTGGATAGATAGCCACAGCACCACAGGCTATGCTCCTACCTACCTGATGTTCGGCCGACATGTACGCTTGCCTGCAGACCTGCTGCTAGGGACGACTGTGCCCGGGGATTCGATTACTACTACTGAGTGGGTGCACAGACACCATCGACAGTTACATATCGCCTATCAGACGGTCTCAGGACATCTTGACACGGCTGCGAGGAAGAACAAACGGTTGTACGACCGAACTGCAAGAGAGGCTCCCTTGTTGCCAGGAGAGCGGGTGCTGGTACGAGACAATCGACGCCAAGGGAAGGGCAAGCTCAGTGACAGGTGGGAAGCCATGCCGTATGTGGTAGAACGACGACAGAGTCCCGATCAGCCAGTGTATACCATTCGACCTGAGGGGAGAGCAGGACCTGAGAGGGTGTTACATCGAAATTTGCTTCGTCCCTGCCCTAACTATCCTAGGCAACAGAATGCGGTTTCCCCAGCCCCAAAGGCCCAAGGAGTGCCTTGGGTGGCCTGGGCTGTGTTACCCAGGGTGCCAGAAGTCGAGCCAAGAGAATTAGAACCTGCCGCACCACCCAGACGCTCACAACGAGAGACTCAAGGAGTGCCTCCAACAAGGTATGGAGATTGGGCGTTTGGTCCCCGTTCTAGGGACTAGAACGGATTGGTGAGGGAGGATGTCACGGAGTGACAACTAGGAACCATAATTAACTGAACGAGTTCCCTTGGGGAAACAGTTCCGGCGGGACATCAGGCCGGTTCCGGTGGCCTGTCATGGCTGCCCGTGTTGATGAGCGACAGCTGCAGTGAATTATGAAGTGGCTATTTCAACGTTCGGCGTGCAGCGTTCAAGAAACAGATCTCCAAAGTGGTGTGACAATATATAACGACTCTGTGACAAACACTGACCATACAGGGTATATATACACAGAACTAACAATGATAATGGGGAACAGCTGAGTGCAATGATGATGGGGAACAGCTGAGTGCAATGATACAGTGATGGGTACAGACAAGGATTGTGGGGGATGCAGTTTATAATGAGATGACACCGTGGAAAAGAGGACCTCTAGTGAACACCCAGGGAACACGAACCAGACACTGTGACATAACCCCCCCTCTACGGAGCGGCAACCAGACGCTCCAAGACAACAACAAAACCAAACAAAAGTCCAGGAGGGAGGTGGAACAGTGGAGGTCAGGGGGAAGGATGGGGGGAGGGATGGGGGGCCAGGTCCATGGAAGGGAACGGAAACAGGGGGTGACGGTTTAGCCGGCAGCCAGGGCGAAGCAGATAGTCTGTCGGGTGGCCAGGGCGAAACAGACGACCCCTCGGGCGGCCAGGGCGGAGCAGACAGTTCATCAGGTGGCCAGGGTGGATCAGATAGTCCATCAGGCGGCCAGGGCGGAGACGACCCCTCGGGCGGCCACGGCGGAGACGACCCATCGGGCGGCCACGGAGGAGACGACCCCTCGGGCGTCTATTTTCTCTTCATGGGTTAGGCATATACTTCGTTACATTTGGAAACATTAAGCAGTTTTGATTTACAAGCTGTTTAATGTTTGATGATCACGTTATTTTATATTTGAGTGAGCAATCTTCTATCACTTGTTTCAGCTTCTTCTTCTTCTCCTGTGTTTTGATCCGGAGATTCTGTACTAGAAGATGTGTCATAGCGCATCCTACCGTATACCAGTGAAAACATGGATAGCTGGAAAATTCAGTCAATGGGGGGGAAAAGTTGAATTAAAGTAAATTCCTATGTACTCCAGTGGACTAGCCTACACAAAAATTCAGATACGCAGAATTAGAAACATATTTGTTTTATATCAATATTTTAATCAATATTTTCAAACAAAGTTTCATAAGACTGTATATGAAAAACGATGTAAAAAAAGTATATTTAATAGGCTACTCAATCAAAAGAGTTAACACAACTCCAAGCCAAGTATACTTTGAATAATTAAACTTTTAAGTTTAATTTACTCGATCAAAAGATTGAGTACAAGCATAGGCCAAATTGGACTTTTCTCTCAGTAAAAGTCAAGTACACTTAAGTGTAATTAAGTATATTTTTGAGAAGTATATAAAATGTAGACTGAAAGTATGCTTTCTTCTTTTTAGTTGAAAAAAAGTATACTAATAGAACACTTGAATAAACTTATTTTCCATGCTTGTTTTATTTACTCTATAAGCTATTCCACCCGAAAGTTTGTTACTATATAGAGCTGAACATGTTAGTTTATAAGACGATGTGTAATATTATGTTTTTTAAAAAAGTATTTAATAAGCTACTCATTCAAAATAGTAAACACAAGTACAAGCCAAGAATACTTAGAATACTTAATTATACTTTTAAGTATATCTCGATCAACAAGTATTGGCCAAATAGACTTAGACTTTCCTGTCAGTATAAGTCAAGTATACTTAAGTGGAATTTGAAGTATTTTTCTGAGAAGTACATGAAGTATATTTCTGAGAAGTATATAAAAAGTAGACTGAAAGTATACTTTCTAATTTTAAGTTTAAAAGAAGTATACTAATAGCACACTTGAATAAACTTCTTTTTCGTAAGGGTATACAAATCACAACATGTAAATAGGAAAATGTTGGCGTTATTTTGTCACTTATTGGGAGCCGTATGCTAGCTGGAGCCGTTTACCTCCAGTCTTTGTGCTAAGCTAGGCTAGCGGTGGGTGCGTCAGACAGAGTTACGGCACGCACGGAGATGAAAAGGGTGTGTGTGGACTTATCTAACTCTGGTGGATACTGTGAATAAACTAACATCCCAAAAAGTAGGATTGTTCCTTTAATGTCATTATCAAATACAAATCTGGTTTGCCTGATCTCTCTTGTCAACAGTAGCGCTACACTCTTAAAAAAAAAGGTTATTTATTGACATTGATGGAAACCTTCTATTCCAAAACAGGCATAGTGGAAAACATTTTATAGTGGGAAAAAAAATTCTTTAGAATTTTAAAATTTTCAACCTGAGAAAAAGGCTCCTTTAAGAACTGTTGACTGAAAGGGTAGAATAAATAATTAATCAAAAAATTAAACAAACAACACAGTATTATCAGTGTGAATCATGGACAGTGACACACGCAGCATTCATAGAGATAAAATAAAAACATTATGTTATATGTATTTGTAATAAAACACGTTAAAAAAATTATACACACAACAGATATGATTATTTTGCAGTAATTTCCAGACCATTCTGAAACCTTTGATTGCCACTCTGGCCCTTATGTGGCCTCGCCACTGGTTGACACACAACTAATCAAACATGTATACCATATATGGCATAGTAAGAAATATAATAACAAGTAAGAGAGTCAGATATGAGTGAGTATAAGTGTGTCCAAGGCCTTGTTCTTGTTTTGTCTAGGTGTGTCTATGATGTGCAGATAACATAACGGAAAGAAGTTACACAATTGCAGTCTTACACAAGAACAGTCAACAACAGTTTGAGAAATAAGAAAATATTAACACACCCTGTGCAGGAAACACACAGTAAGCACCACTAAAAACCAGAGTGGACGGCTACTAGTCAATGGCTAACGTCAACTGTTTGATTACAGACGTTCTTCAAAATATCTTCTTTTGTGTTTTGCAGAAGAAAGAAACTTGGTATAACTTTATTTTAAGGTGACATAGTTACGTGTTTACATTTACATTTACTACAATACAAACAGTAAATTATACATAATTACAAGTAACTAACCCCAAAAGCAAACCCTACCTGTATCTCTATAGTAATAAGTAAAGGTTAATTAATTAAAACCTTTTAAATATGGAAATGAGATATATGACAGCAGAGGGAGAGAATTGTACGGAGCGTATTGAATTTGGAGGCAAGGAGCCACAGGATATTTAACCCCTATCAGACGGGCATAAGTACCCGTTTACATTTGGCAAACGCGAATAGGATACATTTTTGCCTGTTATGTAAGTAAGTGGGGACTAAGTACTTTGAAAAATGGAAGATTTACAGAAAGAAGTGGATTTACTTAACAAAAAAATGGCAAGAACAAGGTGAAGCTTTGCTACTAGCCAGGAGGAATGCATTGATCAAGTGAGATCCACCTTCCTGTTGTCCCACATACCCGAGGATGATCAAGTTGAACTTCTTAAACAGCACCTTAAAGGTGAAGCTAACTGTAAAGTTTATACTGGATGAAACGGAAAATGATCCAGAAATCATATTTGAGGTGCTCCTTGGCACGTATGGCGACAGAACACCAGTTGGTACTCTACTGAGGGAGTTTTACGAAACCACTCAGAGACCACGAGAGACTGTTAAGGCATATACTTATGCTCTTCTGGAAAAGTTGGAGAGGGTTTTGAGAAGGGACAGCAATTGTGTACCTCAACCAGAAGTTGTTAGAACCTATAGAACCAATTCTTAATGCGCATGTGAACGCCATCAGCGTTTCTCACAGGTTCGCGTTTAAAGTCTATGTAGAGAGAATTGTGTCGTCTTAGCGGCCCCTAATTTAATAACAAATGATTGTTGCGACGGAAGCGAATCAATCATAACAAACCTTAGCTTGAAAATAACTTTACTAAAGAACCGCTATAAAGCCAAAACAATCTCTGTTACCTTAAATTATACGTTTATCTATGTAAAGCTGCTTTGAAACAATCTACATTGTTAAAAGCGCTACAGTATATAAATGAAGATGACTTGACTTTAACCCTCTTGGCCCTAAGGGTATTTTGGGGCCCTGAATATGTTTTGATTACCCTGTGTCACGATCCACACACAGGAAACGAGATATAGATCCAAGAGCAGTATTTATTAGAGAAATCCGTAAATCGTAAACAGTCCAGGCAGGGGTCAAAATCCATAAAAGCAGTCCATAAACAATAAACAAAACACGAACAGGCAAGAAACAGATCTCCAAAGTGGTGTGACAATATATAACGACTCTGTGACAAACACTGACCATACAGGGTATATATACACAGAACTAACAATGATAATGGGGAACAGCTGAGTGCAATGATGATGGGGAACAGCTGAGTGCAATGATACAGTGATGGGTACAGACAAGGATTGTGGGGAATGCAGTTCATAATGAGATGACACCGTGGGGAAGAGGACCTCTACTGGACACCCACGGAACACGTACCAGACACTGTGACACCCTGACATTTGTGCTTTTTTCAGTTGCTTAAAAACATATTAATGGCTAAAGTCTGATTAGACTGCACAAATAGAGCTACAGTAATACATGAGCAACATATACATCAAAATTTGTGGTTTTAAAAAAAAAAAGTTTATGCATGGTTTAAAAAAAAATGTGAGTCACTGAAATTAGGCCATATAACACATAGTAGCCTAAACATTTGCTCACAAGGCTGTTCAAAACTGGATCTTGTTGCCTAGAGTTTTTTCTTCAAAACAGTGTGAAAACCATCCTGACACCGTGTCCTAACCAGACACGATATGATAAGATTCCAGCGACAAATAATTTGTCTGTCCACACCAGACGCGATGCAACTGCGAGATGCGTAAAAATCAATAAAACCCACAGTTTTAAAACATTATTAAAAACACATATGCTACTGAGTTACTAAAACAATCTTTGTCAAATAATACACTTGTTTGTTAACAGTTTGAAGAACGTTCTTGTTTCCATTTGTTTAATTTCAAGATCTGAGGTGAATTATCCATTGTTGCTTTTACAGCTACAAAGTTGGAGCACTAAATGATATTAAAAATCACACTGCATGCTTTTAACATTAAATAAAGCACATAAAGAGTACCTGAGATTATCATTGCCACACTTTGTGTGTGTAGTTCCAGCGCGACATCGCAGAAAAAATAAATCGTTTCTAAAATAAAATTTTGCGTGTTGTATGTCGCCGTTGCGGCTGGATAGGACAAAAACTCTGATTAACATGGAAAAGATACCGTTTATCGCGTGTCGTGCCATCGCGTTGCGTGTAGTTAGGACACGCTGTGAGCACTCCTTCATATAAAGCAATATAGTCATTTAACTTTTGTAAGACACTTCTGTCAGAATGGCTGAATCATCATGAATAATGCTGTGATTCACACCTGAAGAGACAAAGACCCTCCCCTGGGAATATCATGAGGAATGTGACAGGGAACTATAGAGAATGACTGTGAGGAAACTTAATGATTGAACGTATTGTTTTCACAAAATTATTTTTTATAAACAAAGTTCAAGAGGAGCACGTTCAAATAATCAATCAATCAACTCGTCATCAAACAATTTACCATGTCTACCCTATCAGCATGAGAGGAAGCATATATATTCATATTCACTCTGTCAACTCACCTAACATTCCTTGACAGTTTTCAGCAGCATTTGGCTCCGCCCTACCTTCCTAACATTTACGAAATGAGCTATCCCGTCCAATGAAGAATCTTTCGTCCTTCAGGAATCTTTGCCGCAATCCTCTGGTGTTATCTCACGGGCATCAGGCTCAGACAAACGGATCCTCGCCACCACGGGCGAAACATCCGCGACCTTCTTCCGCGCATATTCTCTAAATCGAACCATTCAATAATTCCTGCAATAGAGAAATGGACAATAAGGCCCGCCGTGCACCACGCTTGCGTCCCGGCAATGCCGCACTCTTCACACGAAGAAACGGGCCTTCTTCCAGGACCAGGCCGCCGCAGCAGGCCCTCAGTAAGCCGCGCCACAGATTCAGTTCCGGCCGGCCAGCTCACACTCTAGACCCGCTGGCTCGACTCCGTGAGTGCTCAGCTAAAAACCTTCTCGTTTTAATGTCCCTGGATAAATTTCGCATCGCTTCAGTCGTTGAGTCACAAGCACAGTTATGCCATCTGGATATTCATTTTGATCAGGGGAATACGTTTTAAATGGTTTCTGTTCAAATTATTTGCCGTCATTAACGCGCTGCTTTACTCACACGGCTTAAACTCACACGTAAACAGTAGCTCGCACATAATATTACGTGCAGATTGCACGCACACAGAATCAAGAACCTATATCATTAACTCTGTCTTGCAATTTATTTACAAAAATCGCTTAGAAGCTTAGTTATAGCACAGATGTATTTTTATTTTTAACGTAATTTAAAACCAAAGCTTCACCATTGGTAAAAAATCTGATTCAGAACGAACATAATCGGCAGGTAAAGTGACCCATAGAAATGAAGAGAAAAATTTAAATAAAAATTTATACCAGCAGTGTGCTTCCACGGCAAAGTTAGTAGTCCTTAGTGATTTTCAAACACAATTGGATAAATTCAAGGCGCGAAATTCGATGAAAGCTCTTTGTCTTTCACCATAAATGAGTTTCTTTTGAACTTCACTAAATAAATGAACCAGCAACAGATAAAGGAACAAACGATCATCTAAATCAGATTGTGCTTTGCTGTTTGATGATCAAACAACGACTACAGTATCAAATCGATGCGTCAGAGGTGAATATACGCAGGTTATAAACCGTTTAGGCTTCTCATGTATTCATTCAAAATAAAATAAAAATAATTTAGCAATCGATCTTTCAGCCCCACACGGTTTCCGGTGAGCTTTGGATTCCAGTCACCCAGGATAAACCATGGGTCTAGCCACATCCATTGAATTCTGGGCATTAACTTGGATACAGTTAATTTCCAGGCTGCACTGCACGAGGAGAAATCAAAGGATTCTGGTCTCACCCACCTTCCCAGACATTTTAAACTGTCCTAAATGCGAACTGCTATCTTTGCTCGGCCACTTAAACTTCAGATGCGCATAATCCTGCAAGGCTGCCCTCTAAACTCTAAACCTACAAGCTCACCATATCCACCTTTCCCAACCGTTCCTGCAGGATCCCACTTGCTTCTCACATTGCCACAGCAGTGTCATCTCCTCTGCTCCCACAGGTGCTCCGTCTCTGGTGTTCCTCTGGTTAACCTTCTTCACGGTCACAGCAGTCTATTCTGCTCCCACTGGAGTCCAGTTTTTCTGGCTAACCTTGCCTTCACTGCCGCAGCAGTGATGTCCCCTCACGCTCCTGCAGGATCTCAGTTTCTCTAGCTAATGTTCTCCACTGCCGCAGCAGTGATGTGACCATCGGCTCCTGCAGGAGCTCAGTTTCTGTCTAACCTTCCTTAAACAATGGAACGGCCTGTCCTTTTTTAGAATAATCTGATTTCTCTTCCTGTGGATATCCAATTAATGTCATGTATTTATTATTTCTGAATTGGCTTTTGATAAGTTACTTGTTTAATTGGCATAATACATTTTTACCTGACAAATAAATGTTAAACCTTGATTTATTCTGCATTCTTCTGAAATCATTATTTATAGTACATTAATTTGCAGTCTGGTGTTTCCGCAAATCTCTGTCCATGATAGATCACACTTGAGGCACTAATAAATGGAGCAGTGGGCACTTTCTTAGACCTTCTAATTTCTGACTATCTATGACTTAGCATGGTGTATGCTGTAACTATTATAAAAAATTACGCCTACGAGTTAGCAGTGAGCAGCCGCTTAGGGTAAAATGGTTACACTGCTCCCTCTGACTATTTCATAAACTGGCGAGTTGTGATCGTGAGCGCACATTCGCGACGTGACGTCTCAAAGCGACTCTGAGTCCGTAATGAACGAATATTTGAAATTATGAAATGCTCGGAATAATCAAAGATCTAAATTTATTCATAATCAATATTTATGATTATTTTCTAATCAAAAACACGATCTAAATTTGATTATCATTCGAAATTTGAGTCAGATTACGCATAGAACTAAAGTAATATTGAAAACTAAATTCCAATAAATTAAGTGAACTTCACTGGAGCGCTGAAAAGACATACATGCATATACCTTTAGCCACCTTTGGATTCCGTTGTTGGGCCAATGGATGGTCCCTACACTATTCAGAGCTGATATTCACACAAACCACCCATTGAAACCACTTCTTGACGCCTCTCTTAATTCCATTCTTCAAGCCGTTTCACCCAGCACCCTCCAATCCTACTTAACCGCATGGAAGCATTTTAAGTCTTTCCACTTCACATACAACCTGCCTTGTCCCAATTTTTCTCTGCTCGCCATCACTTCATTCATATCCTATCTCAAAAGCATCAAGAACTGCAATGCTCTTCTGACTGGACTTCCATCATGTGCAACTAAACCTCTACAAATGATTCAGAATGCTGCAGCTCGTCTTGTCTTCAACTAGCCCAAAAGGGCCCACGTCACTCCTCTGTTCATCTCTCTGCACTGGCTACCTCTCGCTACTCGCATCAATTTCAAGGCATTGACACTTGCTTACAGATCTATCACTGGCTCAGCTCCCTCCTACTTTCACTCACTTCTACGAGTCTACATCCCTACCAGAAGCCTATGATCGGTCAACGAGCGACGTCTCGTGGTTCCATCACAGAGAGCCACAAAATCATTTTCCAGAACATTCTCATTCACAGTTCCATGCTGGTGGAATGCTCTCCCCACCCTCATCTGGAATGCAGAATCCCTGGCAACATTCAGAAGACAACTGAAAACCAGTCTCTTCCGTGAGCATTTAACCTCATAACCCAACCTACTCGCCCAGATGCCAGACAACCAATAACGTTAGACATACACTGGACACAGTGTCTTTTTTCGGTTTCCTCAGATGCTCAGAACTCACCATCACTTCCAGCTTTAACCCAAAAGTCCACCCCACAATCACAGATCTATCAGTGCTAGACAACGAAACCATCTCCTACTTCAGAAAGCAAAGTAAGACAGATCAAACCAGGAAAGGCCATTTCATATACCTTTTCAATCTCTCATCACCAATCCAACCATACCAAACTCTACTTGCTTTTCAGAAATTCACAGACTAAATCCCCTTCCGACCCACTTTTTGCAGATGACACCAACCACCCCGTCAGACGTTTCTGGTTTCAAAAACACCTTAAGTCTGTTTTGCTCCATTCAGGCATCCCAGCAGACCACTTTTCCAGCCATTCATTTCGCATTGGCACAGCAACCACAGCTGCCCAAAAAAGGCCCCTCTCAGCAGCAGATCCAAGCACTTGGCCGCTGGTCATCGGAGGCCTTCGAGAGTTACATCCGCTCAAATCGCTTCCATATCAAAGAAGCCCAACAAACCCTCATCAGCTAATTCTTTTGCCAACTCCTCATACACTCAACCCTACAGGCCACCACTTCTGCAGGAGCCACGTTCCCCATCCTACCTCACTTTTCTGCCACAGCAATGCTATTTCAGTTCCAGCCGGAGCTCAGATCTCCGTCCCACTCACCTTTCAAATCACAGTTTGAAAGCAAGTTTTTTCCAACACCCCAGCAGCATCACGTCTTCCTCCAACAGGAGCCCTTTCTCCACCAGAATGGCTCTCCAGTCAGTTAAAAGCAAGTCAACCAAGTTCTTCTACTACAGCTAATCTACTCCGCTCCCACAGGAGCTCCGTTACTCCGTCCAAACTTGTCCACTGCCGCAGCAGTGTCATCTACTCCGCTCCCGCAGGAGCTTGGTTCTATGTCCAAAATAGTTTTGGATATTTAAAAGCAAATTTAAAAGCAAGTTTGGTCCACTGCCGCAGCAGTGTCATCTCCTCCACTCCCGCAGGAGCTCTGTTCCCCACAGCAGTGTTTACTCTTCCATTCCCACAAGTACTCTATTATCCATCCTTTGCCATCAGATAGTTGAAAAGCAAGCCAAAGCAAGTTTGATCCAATGCAGCAGGGTTAGGGTTAGGGATAGGGTCAACTCGTCATCAAACAATTACCATGTCTACCCTATCAGCATGAGAGGAAGCATATATACAGTATATATTCACTTTGTCAACTCACCTAACATTCCTTGACAGTTTTCAGCATCCCTCCACCACCCCGACTCCTCACTCTTGGCTTGTTCTTTCACAGCCAGGAATACGGGGGGGTGGAGTACTCTGGGTTTGGGCCGAATACCGAGCCCGGAGCCCGCTCCTCGGACAGCACGCCAAATGCGCATTTATTCTATCTGACTTATTTGTAAGTGTGAACTCGTGAAATCAAGTTTAAGTTAAAAGTCTGACTATATATTTTCTTTACACAAAGACTTTATTTAAAAACTAAAAACTACACTACCATTCAAAAGTTCAAAAGAAGTCTCTTCTGCTCACCAATGCTGAATTTATTTGATCCAAAATACAGCAAAAACAGTAATTTTGTGAAATAGAAAACATTTATCTTAAATTTTATATTTAAATACATTTTAAAATGCAATTTATTCCTGTGATCTAACCTGAATTTTCAGCATCATTACTCAAGTCTACAGTGTCTCATGATCCTTCAGGAATCATTCTAATATGATTTGCTGCTCAAGAAAAATGTCTGATTATTATCAATGTTGTTATTATCAATATTATCAGTTGTGTACAAATTTCTTTCAGGATTCTTTGATGATCTGAAAGTTCAAAAGAACAACATTTATCTGAAATAGAAAGATTTTGTAACATTATAAATGTCTTCTTTATTGTCACTTATGATCAATATAAGGCATCCTTGTTGAATAAAAGTATTCATTTCTTTAAAAACAAAAACAAGAAAACAACAACAGCATTAAAAAACGTCTCAGGTTACGACTATATCCTATGTTCCCTGAGAACAGGGAACGAGACACTGCGTCAGAACGCTATGGGAACGCTTCTACGTGAACCGGTGTCTGAAACGCTTTAGTCTTTTTTTTATTTCATTTTTGTAAACTATACTTTAAATCACACTTAAAAATGCCTGAATGTCACTTTTTCATTTTCATTTGTCCTACTTTAGCAAAGGTGCTAAACTTCAGGGTGCTAATTCATGATCATAATCACTAAAGAACATCAAACACTGCTGTTGATTTTAGGAAATAATGAAATAGGGAGTTGAACTTGAGAACTTCCTGCACTGTTTCATCTCTTTTCTTATGCAAAATATTATTTATAAAACTGCCAATGTCTAAATATGATTTTAGCAATCGTTATGTGAAGAATTCTAATATAAATATAAATTAATAAAGTCAGGCAAGATGCAAAACTGCTATCCAAATCCAAGTCTAACATTTATTTTCACATTGTCATGACAAAGTTGTGATGAAATCCCTCAGTAACGATTGTACGGGTATCAGTATTCTCACATGTCCAACAGGGCTAAAAACTGCAAACCTCAATGAACAGAAAATACAAACAACTCATATAATACTGGAGTCCCTGAGGTTTATCATGATAAAGTTAAACTTTAGATACTTTTAGGCCCTATTTTGTATATTTTATTAGTGCCTCATACAAATGTTGCAGATATTTATGCATCATATAAAAAAAAAAAATTATAATATTTGATAATAAGTGTAACATTTGCACAGAACATTTTCTTTGAAGAAGCCCCAGTTAAGCAGTTCAAACTAAAGGTGTTGAGTAAACCTACCTCTGTGTGTGTGTGTGTGTGTGTGTGTGTGTGTGTGTGTGAGTGTGATGAATCGGTGGGATAGACATATACAGTATTACTTTTAATCAGTGGGATGGACATATACAGAATTGCTATAAATAGCTGGATTATTTTATCACTGATCATATCGTCAGTGAGTTGACTCTCAGGTTGTGAATAATGTTTGCACGAGGAATCATCGTCCTTCTCTGCGTCCTAGGTGAGTAATATAATGATTTCATTTACAAAACAACTGATGTTAGGATGTTGGTAATTTGCCACATGAGGACCTGCGATACACACTGATAGAGTCTAATTTGGCTCATAATGAACAGTTTGATTGTTTAGTTTGCACATTCTTTAGTCTTAATTCACCATTGCTAAAGACAAATGAAAAAAGTGACATTCAGACATTTTTAGGTGTGATTTAAGTATAGTTCACAAAAACAAAGGACCACAGTTCTGCTTTTGTAAAAAACAAAACAAAAAAAAACCTTAGACCATATTGACTTTCATTGTATGGGCCAAAGAAGAAGTTAGCATGTATGTTATTTGATTTCCTCTTGTCCTATCATGATAAACTTTAATCCTTGTTTTTTCTTCTTGACACAAACAGTGGCCATTTCTGATGGAGAAAGAGAGGTGAGTAAATTTACATTTACTCATCTAGCTGACGCTTTTATCCAAAGCAACTTACAATTGCTATATATGTCAGAGGTCGCACGCCTCTGGAGCAACTAGGGGTTAAGTGTCTTGCTCAGGGACACATTGGTGTTTCACAGTGGATTCGAACCCGGTCTCTCACACCAAAGGCATGTGTCTTATCCATTGTGCCACCACCACCCCTTATAAATAAAGGCGGTACTATACGGTTATCCGGACCACACCTGACCACACGTGACCACAACCGCTCTTGGTTGGTCGTAACCCCAGTGACGGGTAGGTTTAGGGGCGGGGTTGGTAGGTCATCACATGTGGTCCGGATAACCGAATAGTACCATAAAGGCTGTAGAATTGCTTTCCTCCAGGTGCAAATAACTCAAGGTTTTTTCTTTTTATGTGACAAGCCTGATTGCAAGGACGATTTTGACGCATGCACAAAGGAGTATTCACCCGTGTGTGGATCCGATGGAATAACATACGGCAATGAATGCACACTGTGTGCTGCCATCAAGTGAGTTTAAAAATGCATGTATTTTAAAATAAAGTACTGTAGGTTTAAAACAGTTTAGAGTCGGTCACTTTCAAACTTTAATCTTCAATTTAATCACTCTCTTTTTTAGGGAATCAGACACTGAAATCTTAGTCCAGAAGGAAGGCCATTGTGATCCAGAGAAGAAGATGTGGAAGAGGAGTGACAAAGGATGGCGCTGGTGGCGCCATTAGTAAGCTTGACAGACCTTTAGTCAGCTACTCATGTCTCATTCAGTATGACCTGAATGTGTAATGGTTTAATCCATAAATAAATGTTGCATATTAAAGCTGTTCTGTTTTCTCCCTCAAATCTTGGAAAGACACAATAAAATAGGTGAATATTGTAAGGAGGTACCCAAACCATATCTAGAGCAGAATATCATAAATGGTCTGGGTTTTTTTATTTTTTATTCCTGTTAGATTATTTGTCAGGTAGACTATCTGCATCCTCGAAGCTTTCAGTTAGAAACCGAGGCCGTGTAATACCATAACAATCAATTTTATTAAAGAAGGGTCATATTTATACACAAGATAAAGCAGATTCATCCACGATGGCCAGGCCATCCAGTCATATACTCAAGATCAACCTCTGCCTTATAGGGCATATTAAGAAATATTACAAGAGTTGTCAAGATGTTCAAATGTATGTGCGTTGAGTGTATAAGTGTGTCCAAGGACTAGTTCTTGTTTTGTTTGTGTAACGACACTGACAGTCCATCCGGCCAGATGCTCTGAATTAGCGAATCCTGATTGTTTCTCTCATGCTAAAACACATATGAGCATATACAAGCCCTAAATAACTAGCTTTCTGACACAATGACTACAAGTGTCTACAAGGAGGGCCTGGTTAATGTTTCACACGACTTAATGAAATCAACGAACAGGCCCCGGTTTGTTTCTCAAACTATCACGTGCTGCGACCACAATTCCCTTACTGTGTCTAACGTTTGTTCTTTGTGTACTGAAGGCAAATTACAAGACTTACCCCGTTCAGTTGTTTTGGACAACTAGGACTATCTTGCTTCTCTCAGCAAAATTATATGACGCCTCAGGCTGTCAAGTTAGTCTGCCCACAGAACTACCTTTGTTTTGGCCGAGTAACATGTTCCAATCAAACCCCCAACCCCTTAACATGGTACGCCACCACAAGATGCAACTGAGACATTCTAACACACACACACACACACGCACATTACCATATATGGACTTCCACTAGTAAAATTTCATTTTACCCTTCCTTACAAATTTATAAAGAGTGTTCCGGGTGATTTGCATGTTCCCCAGTGTGATATTAGAGTAGTTGGGTTTTTGAATTACAGTAATGTAATCTTTAAGTGCCTTTGTTCAACAAAAGAATGTATCCCTATGTGTCTATCTGTGTCACTACTCGTTCTTGGTATGGTTTTGATCCCCATTGCACGACGAAGAATATTTTTGATAAGAGACTGTGATAAACGTTATGGTTCCATGCGTTTTTAATTCCCTGAGCATAATATCATACTTTGCCCCCTCGGGATTCCACACGAGGGTCGGGCTACATTAACACCCACAGAAAATCTTCTGCTCAGAATGCTCGAAGAGGATTCGTCAACCACGAAAAACGGGGCGGTACACAGGACACTGATAAAAGCCTAAACCTTGAGTTTTCTCACGCTCTTCTCCCTCCTCAAAAACTTTGGAAACCCAAGTCCGGACCGGCTTCGGCCTGCTTCTCTTTTCTTCTTTTTTATTTCTTTTTATGTTTTTCTATAGTCTAGTGTCGTTTTCCTATTCGCCTCTGTTCATTCACGAGCTGAATGAACTTAGCCTGAATCATTCCCGGCAACTTCACCTCAAAGGAAGAGACTCTTTGAACCTCCCGCGCTCGCGCTCGCATGGAAGACACAGCACGCGCACGCCTCCCCTCAGACGACACGCAGGACCCTGCCTTCCTTCCTCATACAAAGAGAACCATATGCAATGCAAGTATCGATTATTGAATTGAACTTTTAATGTAATTTCTTTGTGGTCTCTCGAGGGTTACTGTCTGTGATTTTTGCCATAGCCTACTGCGATCTCTGATTGCAGATTTTTGCTTTCACTTCCGATCTCATCTCCCATCCTTCTCTCTCTCTCTCTCATCCGCTCTCTCATCCTTTTATGTCATTCTATCTTTCTCAAATTCTGATCATTTTATTCTCTCTCTCACTGTTATTCGTTATCTTGTATTGTTTAACTGTATTTTATGTACATAGACATATAATCCGTGTGTATTGTGTAGTTTGATATATTCCTTAGTTCGATGTATTAGTCCAATTATTAAATTCCATATGTCCTTGACTGACTCTGTTTTAATTGCCCATGTTACTTAGTCCCTGAAATGTTCGATCTTAGCTATATGCTTTATCTTGGTACGATTTAAGTAACCTAATTTTACAAACACAGAAAGTTGTCTTTTCAAGGCCTGGAGAAGATACTCTTTCTCGTGTTTGTAAGAAGGATAATTTTCCTTGAGAGTTAAGTTAATCTTACGTTCAATGTTTGCTGGACAAACAGATTGTTTGATAACTAAATTAATTCCATTAAAGTTATCCCATAACTTCGAGCTGAAATAAGACTATTGATGTATTAATGACGAACCATAACCCGTTATGGTAATCATTCATATATCAATCTAGTTCAGCTGCGATAAATTAATGTAACTGTAACATACAAAATATTAATCATATTCATGATTAATTATTAAAATTCCCTATAGATCATTTGAGCTAATATTAATATTAATGTACAACCCATTGTTGCTACATTTGAGTCTATGATGTGCAGATAACTTAACGGAAAAAAGTTAATATTAACACACCCTGTGCAGAAAACTCCACTGAAATCCTCAAGTGCGTTCCATTTGACCATAAGTGCCCTGTGAAGTGTACAAATGATAGTATTAATATATTATTTAATGAAAATACAAATTACAAAATACTCCAAAGTAATTAAATGCGTATTTCAAATACATGTAATTAATATACTGCCCATAACCATCTAAAGTGATGTTTCAATCTGAAGGGAGTGAACAAGACCCGTGTGAAGGCCCTGCAAACAGCTTAGGGAATACGGGAACATCCATACATCACTTCAATTCAATTCAATTCAATTCAAATTTATTTGTATAGTGCTTTTCACAATACATATTGTTTCAAAGCAGCTTTACAGAAAGTGCATTTCAGAAATGTACATAGAAAAATAAAGTTAGTTAATCATATATTAATTTAGGGCATAACATCGCTGGCGTCGAGTCGTCTCTTCACAGGCGTCGAGTCGTCTCTTCACAGGCGTCGAGTCGTCTCTTCCCGGGTGTTGGGGCATCTGAAGTCTCCATGAGAGGCTGGATACAAACAGACTTGGAATACACATATGACCCAGAGGGGCTGCATATGGAGTATCACTGGGGTGTCCAGCCGCAGGTGGAATATTTCAACCCCAGGGGTGGCAAGGTGGCTTGCCGAGGGAAAGACACATGCTCAGAGAGGCTTACAGTGGAAATACACATGTGGGGGTCGCCCGGAGGGGGAACCATGCACATGGAGGCACCTAGCCAAGTGCGAAAGCTGCCGGTGGCATAACTCTGGCGTTGACGTCGTCAGTGCTGGAGGAACTCAGGGCAGGGATCGGTCAACGAGCGACGTCTCGTGGTTCCATCACAGAGAGCCACAAAATCACTTTTTAGAACATTCACATTCACAGTTCCATGCTGGTGGAATGCTCTCCCCACCCTCATCCGGAATGCAGAATCCCTGGCAACATTCAAAAGACAGCTGAAAACCCATCTCTTCCGTGAGCACTTAACCGCATAAAAAAATAATAAAAATAAAAATAAAAACCTTTCCCTCTACAACCTCACTTATCGGTCCTATGCTACTCTGTATAATGCCTGAACTTCGTATCTGAGCACTTCTTGCGTTGTTTTTGTTTTTGCCTCTTCATGATGACTCGCTTAATCTAGTCCTAATTTGTAAGTCGCTTTGGATAAAAGCGTCTGCTAAATGACTAAATGTAAATGTATTAGGCTCACCTGAGGAGAATATCACACGTATCCCGTCCGTGGAGAGGAATGGCGAGCAAACGAAGACACCTGAGCAGAATCTAGTACCGTTGAAGCGAGTACATGAGAAGAAACTGGCTCCACTCGGAGATTATAGAATCTCGCGAATGTATTAGGTGTCGCCCAGCCTGCAGCTCTACAAATGTCTGTTAGCGAGGCGCCATGCGTTAGAGCCCAAGAGGATGCCACACTCCGAGTGGAGTGGGCCGTCACACCAAGGGGGCATGGTCGACCTTGCTGCTGGTATGCCAAAGCAATGGCGTCCACTATCCAGTGAGACAACCTTTGCTTGGAGAGAGCCTTTCCCTTCAGCTTCCCACCATAACTGACAAAGAGCTGGTCTGAGGTCCTGAAACACCGCGTTCTGTCTACGTAAGCACGGAGGGTGCGTACTGGACAGAGCAGTGCCAAGGCTGGGTCTGCCTCCTCCAAGGGCAGCGCTTTCAGGTTCACTACCTGATCTCGAAAGGGTGTGGTACACTGTAAAAAAAAAAACGTAGATTCTACAGTAAAACGCTGGCAGCTGGGGTTGCCAGAATTCCACCGTAAAGTTACGGGTAAAACATTTTTTTCTTTTACGGTTGGCAGCCATTGTCATTGTTGTTTCTACGGTTAAATCTGGTGCTGGAGTCAATGATTTACTGTAAAATAAAAAGTATTAACTTAAGGAAAAAACAATGTTTTTCCTTAAAATTAACAAGAAAACAACCTATAAAATTAAGTTTGTGCCACAAAAAATAACATCTTTTCCCTGTAAAATAAACTATCAAAAATGATAAAATACAATATTTTATTCTGTAAAAATTCCCAGAAATTATGAAAAAATGCTTTGCAGTTTCCCCTTTTTAATAATTATGATTAATAATAATTTAGAGATGACATGGAAAACTTTTATGAGCTATCAAAGGGTTTACCTGATGGAATATATGAAATATGATCACCTTTTGCTGGTTATTTCACAATGAATGAGCAAACTACTACATTTCATGCATACAAATAATTTTTAGGTAAAGTATTAAGCCTGCTTAGTAGTAACCTTTTTTAGAAGGAGTTCTTATAATCTGTCTATCCTGTAAGCCTAATATACAATGCATTAATTTATTAAAACTTATAAATGCAACACAAATGTCTTGTATACCTTGTATTTCAAATAAAGTATTTTATTTACCATCTTTGAAGTTGTGAACATCAAATATTAAACATTTCACTCAAATCACCAAAGACTGTCCCAATGAGTTTTCTTCACTGCAAAACCAGTGTTAGAAGTTGAGCATATATTATATTTTACATCAACTGTGGCAGACAATTTGCAAACACCTTTAACATAACTTTGAGAACTTTAAGTGTTATTGGTGCAGTTTGAACTACAAAAATGTTAAAACAAGTTAAATGTTCCTTGTTTTAAAATATGCAAATGCAGTTATAGGAAAACACTATTTTTCTATTTTAATAAAAGCTGATTTCAAGAAATTCCGGGATTTTTTTTTACTTTGACTTATTTTACACACAGAACTGTTCAGAAAAGCTGAAACTGTACATCTTTAAACTGCATCATGTAATTGAAAAAAAAAGGAAAACAAAAAAAATTTACACTTTCTTTTGAGAACTTTACAATAGTTTTTGATTTACAAAATTCTAGCTAGCGATGTACATGCAGCCACCTTTTTACATCATTAGAATGCACAATTACTGTAGTAAAATTTTAATCTAAGAAACTCCTGGAACTAACAAGCAAAAACTGGTACTTGAACAAATCTTGTTTAGTAAAACCCCAAATTGTTAAAAAAATTTCACTTACATTCAGAAGTATAACAATTGTTTAAACAACAAAAACATCTGTAACAGAGTCTGTAACACACCTTTATCACACTGTCCAAAACAAGAGGGGTTGTACTAGATCCACTCATGGTCAGCAATGTCTGAGATGAGAGTGAGGACTCTAGGATTGACTGAGAAAATTTTTTTCTTCTTGGATTCAACCTTGGTGCCTCTCTCAGGATTTATGGAAAAGAAACACCTTTATGGGAAAAAAAAGTGAGAGAAAGATTGAGAAAATTAACAACCTGAGAAGGGATATCAAATTGATACGTTTGATAAATCCCAAAAAAGTGTCCATAAAAACAGAAATTTTACCGTTGGAGGAACTCCAGTGTTGATCGTAGTTCCACTGGGTAGTGTATGTTAAAGCAGTAATAACTGCCAAACATCAGGCAGATGGCGGAGGTGAAGGTTGTGATGTGGTCGTTGACAATCTTCTTGTCGATGCTCAACATGAATGTCTCAGCAGCAAAGCAGGAGGAACCTGGGAATCAATGTCAGTTATAAATATATATATATATATATAATGCAGATACTTGAAACAAATTGGAGGATGGACCCTGCCAATATTGGTAGTAAACAAATAAAGAAATGGCTTGATAAAGTAATTAATGTGCCAAATAAAAAATATTACATAAAAAGTAATTATTAAACAATAAGATTGGAAATAAAAGGGAAAATTAAATAATAGTGCTAATTTTAAATTAAAACTGAAAATGATAAATATTGATCTGTCAATGTATAATAAAATAAGTTGGTAAAGTTTCTTTTTTGGGTGCTATATTTGGCACAATAATTAATCAAGCCATGTATTTAGTTATTTTTATTACCAATTAAGGCAGGATCCATCTTCAATAGTTACATACATCATAGGATGAATTATCATACTGGCTGAGCTTCTGAGGTTGTGTTAGCCAGTGTCTCAGTATGTAAGCTAGCGAATGTGTGCGAGAATGAATAAATGAGTGAATGTAGTGGAGTCCTCTGGACTACATAAAACGTTATACAAATTGTGGGAAATGATATAACAAAACTAAACTAGACTGAAAAGTTTGTAGCCAAACTTTAAGTTGGCTTGAAAAAGCCTAGCCAGACAATTTGAAAAGACAATTTGAAAAGCTAAAAGCTTGAAGGCTTTCAGTTTAAAATAGTTGTACAATGACTTTGCAGTTACATCAGAAAAAAAAAACTGTTGAATTTTGCTCCATTTACTTACCACAAACAATAATGAAGGGTGTTGGTGGCACTTTCTCCATCTGAACATCCTCTGCAAGGCTTGTCGTCTCAACACAGTGGAACAGAAGGTCTTCCTTCTCATCAAAATGAGCCAGTAAAAGAAGCAGCATCTCAATGACTTCTTGGGAGCAACCACTGGACTGACCTCTTTCAGTCTGAAGCTTGAGAAGAGCGTTCAGGACTCGTTTGCTTTTTTGTGCATCAACATATCTCAGGAACTTTAACAGACGTGCCCCTTTTTTGTCTACATTATCAAGGAAGTTTCCCATCAGATTTACACCAATCAGCTCTTGGAAATGTGCTGGCATACCGACTTCATTAAAGAGAAAGGGCCATTCCTGGCATAGTTTCTGGATGCTTTCCCCTTTGTTGATGTCTTTACGCTGCGTGTAATAGGTGCACTTGACTAGTTCTTTCACGACATCTGTACTGTAGTTATTTTTTAACATCTTCATTTCTTCTTTTTTTTCAAGCTGACTCTCCACAGTCTCCGAGAGTGGCAAATGCTTTGGCTCCCAGCTAATACATCCATAGGTGTCTTGAACACTTGCTCTTTGTTCGGCAGGTATTTCGTCTGTGTCGTCATCATGTGATGCTGCTTTGCGCTTTATAACCTTTGGTGTGTCAGGTCGCTTGACATTTTCAACTCTTGCCTGAAGTTGCTTCGACAGAGAATGATATCCTGGTCCAATAACGTCGCCATTAATCACATCTTGCAGAGACTTTGGATACCTTGCCACCATCCTTTTTGCTATCTCTCTTATGTTGTGTTTGGTAGGATTCTTGCAAGTCTTCATCATTTCAGAGACCACAATCCTTACCATTTCTCTTCGTTGTCTTGCACTAGGTCTTTTCTGTCTTTCCAAGTTCTGTATTAACTCCTCAGGGAGCCTCTGCCATGGTATTTCAAATTGCTCTAAGCAGTTTAGTGTTAATGGTGTACAGATTCCTGAAGATGATGTAGAGGTGGATGACGCTGGTGAAGAAGAAATTGAGGGTGCAGAGGGAAAGACAACCACTGGAGATGAATGCACAGATTTTGGTGTTGAAGTTCCGGAGACTAAAAAGAAGATATGAAAGCTTTAAACATTGAGCAATGCTTTTTCTGTTTTGCTAAATTACACACTGTATAGATGCATTTGGAGACATTAAGGTTACACAAAATAGTAAAAACTAAATGCAATTTGTCTAACAAGACTGCATTTTAAAAATTAACATTTTTGAAACCCCCTATTGCATAATAACAACATTTATTTATTAAGGAAATACTGATGATGACATCATCATTAGACTCATAAAAATTCATATTCTAACCTTAACACCATGTTAACAAGTGTGCCATTGGGTGGTGTGGTATTGTTCTATACTGACTATTTTGGGTCCAGGCAGCAACCAGTCTTCGGGCTTGTATGGGCTTTAACACTGGTAGCAAATCGTTTTCTGTGATGTACTTTAAATCATCTGTGGTTGCCGCACCAAGTGTTTTCAAAGTATCTTCAACGGACTTAACAAGTTGATCAGGAAGGTCCGGAAGCACTCTTGTTATCGCATCCCCTATGTTCTTCAGCTGTGATTCAGCCATATCTGTTAAGACACACAAACAAAGAGTTTGGTCTCTGGTTCAAATAAAATTAATGCATTCAGTCTGACAAGATGCTGTGCTTCAGTGGAATAATCTGGTAACCATTTTTCACATAAGATGACAATGGCCACAAGTCAATCAGTTCACTGATGAGTCTGCACTCTAATCTGCCGGTGTCTTTTTTTACTGAGTACATGTGGTAGTAAGAAATAAATTCAGCGTCATAAACTCTCATGAGAAAATGAAGAGCTGAATCATCCTTAACAAAGATCAGCAAAAGTTCACCAAACTCCACTGACTCATCATACTTCATGACAACAAACTGGCCCTTCCTGTAAGCAAGGCCATTGTACTGAACATCAACTGGAATCTTTGTATTCCTTTCAGTAAAACCAAAATGTAGGACTGCGTCTTTAACTTGCTCACTGTAAAGCTCCAATTAAAATGGTGAGCCATCTTTCATTTGCAATGCTGGAGGACTGACTGACCCAGCAGAAAGGAAGGCCTGGAACATTTGATGTCTCTCTGAAAGAGTCAAGCACAGATTTTTGAAATTTTTCAGATGCCTTGTGCATCTTTTGAAGTAACTGTGCTTGCTCTCAAAGCGCATCGTCCAAAGCCTGATGAGAGGGCCAAATTTTAGGATTAGCCCTGGATAATGTCGTAAGTAATGGTGTTTAGGTTTTAAGTTGGTATTAGGAAACAATTCCTTTCTGGTTTCCAAATATTCTTGGATGAGAGCATCCAGATAAGTAACCTGGGCCTTGGAAATTTGCTGAGCACAAATTAAGTCAACGATGTCCTTGAGCTGCAACGTTAACTGCCAGACATCATCTTGAGGGTTCTGCACTTTGTCTCCAATTATGAGAGGTAAAAGTCTCAAGAAGTTCCAATTTTGAACAGCTTGTCCACTCAGTTTCAATGTTTTTGGACTGACCTCACAAGGCTTGGATAAAGTGTCTGTTCCTTTGTATTTAAATTGCTTTATGCGCCTGTTCAGAATTGTGTAAGTGAACCATTTATTTCTGCAGATGAAATATTTGAGGTAAAGAGCAAGATCGTATGAGAGGACACCCTCAAAAATGTCATGACCGAGACATGGGGGCATGCCAGGTGTGCAAACATCAAAGTTTTGTAAAGAATTAAACACAGACCTGGGGTCTCATTTATAAAACTGTGCGTAGGAACCTTACTCAAAGTGTACGTGCGCCCGAAAGCCAAAAATGGCGTACGCAAAAAAATATTCAGATTTATAAAACCGTTCGTACGCCAGAACCTGCGCAGAATTCACTTTATAAATCCCAGTCAGCGGAAGATTGTGCGCACATGTGTCTCCACCCGAAATAACCATATATGGAGCTTACAACGCCTAGTTTTACTATGCATATCCTCATCTGCATATCATTTGCATATGATTATTCATCCACGTGATAACATTTACCGGTACAAGACACATTACATTAATAAAAATCAAGTAGTTGCCTATCCTTGCCTTGTTTTTGAATACATAAATCAAATAGTGTAAAATATATTTCAGAGAAAGTTTTTCTCAATATTTTCCACTGGCCGAATTGTATTTTTAATTGATTTATATTTTTAATGGAAACAGATAGGCCTTGGGCATTATTTGCACGAAACTATTTTCTCAGACAATCTGGTATTATCATGATAAGCAATTATCTCTGTGGTTAAAACATACAGCACGCTACAGGAAAAGTGTTCAAAAACATCGCATCCACAACAAATATTTCTATTGACTGAATTTGAATATAAAAATGTTGTAACTTCTAAGTAATGATTTTATGTTTAAGTGCTTAACTCCATTAATTTGAATGGCATATTTAATCTAAATGTTTATATCAGAAGTAAAACATAGTTTAAATCATTATTTTATTTATTTAAACTGTTATTTGCGTCAGTTTCACTAAACGGCCCAACGCGCTCGCTGGCGCGGACATTTAAGAAGGGATGGATATTTGCTTCAAGTGACAGGCTTGGTGAGTGAAATTATATTTGTATTATCTTTCTGTATATGTTTAATTTTCTTTAGATTTTCTGTCTAAAAGTGACCAAAAAGACACTTAACTCCAGCTCACCATCGGTGTCGCCAATTCCCTTTGTCTCCAGAATGTGCGTACGCACAGCTCAAAGTTTGTTTAAAGGTGCGCACATTCTCCCGTCAAGTTTGTTTTTTATAGATCACAACCTTTGCGTGGGAACTGGCGTACGTACGTTTCCAGCCCCGTTTTGTGCGTACGCACGCTTTATAAATGAGACCCCTGAACTTTATCCCTTGTACTTCTGACACGTCTTCTCTTTCCAGCTGTTCTGTGGCAGATCTATAGGTTTCTGGAGTCCTCTGGGGTCCACAGACTGTTGGATCAGCACCCTGAAATTCAGTTCGAGTTAACATACAATATCTGCATAAGTACACTGATGTACTGAAATTTTCTGTAAAACCCCCAATACAATGAGAGCCCAAGTTGTCTCCAGCAATGCAGTAGAGAGCTCCCTTCACAACAGTTTTGTCTGCCATCGTTATGCCATTCTCCTCTAGTACTTTCAAATCATTCAGGAGTTCTGAAAAAACTTTGTCATGGCCAAATTCCTTAAAATCCTTCTCCCTACACAGTAAAACTAGCTGCATGTGATCAGCATTTGACCGGGCATGGGGAGGAATGTTGAGTAGAGAGAAGTACACAGCCAAAACCTTGTGCTTCTTTTTAGCAGAACCAAGTGGGTTCACTACTTCAAACGCATCCTGGTATAGAACCAGCTTGAGACAATTTTGATTTTCTTTAAAAAATGTGTTTGACACAAACACGTCTCCATCACAACAGTCACTGAGAACATCTGATCTTGAAAAATAAGGATCCACTGACATGAGACCTTGCCAAAAACTAGATTCCAGTATATTCTTCAAAGTATTTAGCACAGGAACATAATAAGCAAATCTCTCAGTTCTGTTCTCGTCTCTGCCCAAGAATACTTTTTTTGGTTCAACATACTTAAACACATCTTTAAAGCACTGAACTCTTGAGTAAGCAGTTCTCATAGGTCCTGTGTGACAAGCAGAGAACAAGTCAGATTGTTTTACAGTGTCACAGATTTTTATAACATCCTCATCTGAAACTGACATATCTTTTAGAAGTGAGCTTAGTCTATTCAGTGTATACATTTGTCCCAATTCATGTATATTTTGTATTTCTTCAACAATTGTTTGAATGGTTGATGCTGGCAGAAGATGCTGTCCCTGTAGTTTAATGTAAAACATGCATACATTTCTGAGATACAGGTCACTGAAATTAGGCCCATACATACAAGGATTTTCTGTATCTGACACACTGGCAGCTTCCTGAATGGTGGCACTTGTAGTTGGACTGGCAGCTTCCTGAATGGTGGCACTTGTAGTTGGACTCTCTGACCGAGTATCTTGGTTTGAACCCCAAATCAGATTTTTTAAACATTTGTGTTTTCTAGACATATGGGACGTAAATGTAGATTTTACAGAGAACACACTGTTACATCCTGTCACTGGACAAGTCACATGTCGTCCCTCATCTATGTGTTCCTTTAAGTGAGCAATCAAAGCTTTAGTTCCCTCACACTGGCTTTCACATAGTGAAACAGTACAATTCAATACCGTAAGGGAAGTATCGTGAGAGACGGCTGCTGTACTAGTGTGGTGGCGGTAGAAGTGAGACTTTAAAGCGGCATATCCAGAAAACACCTGCTTACAGCTTACTTCTACACATTTAAAAATACACCGGGGTTCATTACGATGCAGTCTACAATGAAAAACATAAGCTTTCACAGACTGAACCGATTCTCCACATATGCAGCACGTATACATATTCCATAGAACACAGCCGTGAGGTTAGCTAACTTACAGCTCTAGCCTGGTATCATAAAAAGCTGAAAAAAAAAAACAGGCTGCCTTTACCTAAAGCATTAAAATGGAGTTACACTTATAAGACGGCCTACAATAATCCGCACGTGTCTGAAACATCCACTACTGGCGTTAGAAGGCTGTTTTTTGTGAGGTGGCTAAAGTTAGTGCTAACATTAGACCTAAAGCTAACATAACTTTGCGCCTTCGCTGTCTGCAACACAACACTGTTCTTAAATAAACCAATTTAGATAATTTTCTTACCGACGTAACTGAAGACGACCTGTGGTTGAGGTTAAATCCAGGAAAAACTTGTTGAAAACGATGATGCCGTGATGCCAAAGCCCAAAGTGATCAGAGCTGCACACAGTGCACAGACGTTAATTGCTGCAGTGCGCTGATTGGCCCGTTTGAATTCAGGCGCCTTGATGTGAAAGGACGCTCCTCCAGACTTCAGGAGGAAACGATTTTGGATGAGATACTTTCAAAACTATACAGTTCGATTTTCCATAAAAAATAGAGATATAAAATTATTTAAGTATAAATACATAAACAGAACAAGCAAGATATTATTATTTTAATGTTTTTGGGATCATAAAAAAGACTATTTTAAGTATAAATTTATTATACTTAATTTACTATTTTAAGGCTATTAAAGACATGTAAAGATTTAATTTTTCTCAAATATGACACTTGAGAAAAAAAGATGTTAATACATTGTACACTGCTTATTCTTACAGTCAACACAACCAATGTGTGAAGGTGAAGTGAATCAAGAATGAATTCATTGGATAGTGATTTTGATGTCTTAACAGTGCTATTTAATACATTATTATGTTGAAAATATTTCAAAAAACACAATGTCATATTATAGCATACATTCACAATCATACTTGCATTCAACAAATAAAACCTGTATTTTAATATAAATGTAAAAATCATAGTGTATTACCAGTATACATTTTTCTATTTAAAAAAACACCCCAATAGTGGATTACGGTATTGTTAAGTATTTTTTTCTGAGAAACAATATACAAATTACTGGTTTTCACAGATTCATTTATTTACGGGAAATTCACATTAAATCTACAGTTTTAGAATATTTTATAGTTTACGGATTTTTCCTGTCACAATTTTACTGTTCACCGCTGTTAAATATCCGGATATTTTTTACAGTGTAGGAACCTTGGGCACATATCCAGGCCGGGGTCTCAGGATCACGTGAGAGTTAGCCGGCCCGAATTCCAGGCACGCTTCGTCAACCGAAAATGCCTGCAGGTCCCCTACCCTCTTGATGGAGGCCAATGCAACCAGGAGCGCTGTCTTTATCGACAGGAACTTAAGCTCCACCGATTGCAGAGGCTCAAAGGGAGCACTCTGCAGGGCAGTTAAAACCACTGAGCGGTCCCAAGAGGGTACGAGGGGAGGACGAGGAGGATTCAGTCTCCTCGCTCGCCTCAGGAACCTGATGATCAGGTCGTGTTTTCCCAGAGACTTACCATCAACTGCATCGTGATGTGCGGCAATAGCGGCAACATACACTTTCAGGGTGGAGGGGGACAGCCTTCGCTCCAACCCTTCTTGCAGGAAGGAAAGCATGACACTGATCAGGCATTTCGTGGGTTCTTGATGTTTAGAAGAACACCAGTTGACGAAGAGGTTCCACTTCAACGCATAGGCATGTCTCGTGGACGATGCTCCAGCAGAAGTGATGGTAGCCACCACCGCTGGTGGTAGGGTACTCAAACCTGCCTCGTCCCATCCAGAAGCCACACGTGGAGGTTCCAAAGATCGGGACGAGGGTGTCCTTCCTCAGAGGACTTGGCCAGGGAGGTGCTGTCGCGAGGAGTACTAGTTCTGAGAACCAGGTCCGGTTGTGCCAATACGGGGCAACCAAAATGACCTGCTCCTCGTCCTCCCTGATCTTGTGCAAGGTCTGCGCAAGAAGGCTCACTGGGGAAAACGCATACTTGCGTAGGCCCCGCGGCCAGCTGTGCGCCAGTGCATCCGTGCCGAGCATGCCCTCGGTCAGGGAATAATACAGGTCGTAGTGGGACGAGTCGTGGGAGGCAAACAGGTCTACCTGCGCGTCCCCGAACTGATCCCAAATCAGCTGGACCGACTGGGGATGGAGTCTCCATTCTCCAGCGAGAGGCCGAAGCCGAGACAGCTCGTCGGCCGCCTGGTTCAGGTCTCCCGGGATATAAATGGCTCGAAGTGACCTCAGATGCTTCTGACTCCATACGAGGAGGTGGAGAGCGAGTTGCGACATATGGCGAGAGCGTAGACCATCTTGATGGTTGATGTACACTACTGTTGCGGTATTGTCTGATCGGACTAGTACGTGCTGACCCTTGAGCAGCGCACGGAAGCGGTGCAGGGCGAGACGTACAGCCAGCAACTCGAGGCAATTGACATGCCAAAGGCGCTGGGGTCCTATCCAGGAGCCCGCGGCAGCATGTCCATTGCACATGGCGCCCCAGCCCGTGGTGGAGGCATCTGTTGAGACAACAACATGCCGGCAAACTCGTTCTAAGGGCACTCCGGCCCGTAGAAAACTGAGGTTCGACCATGGGGTGAAGGTCTGACGGCAGGCTGGAATCACTGGGACTTGGAGCGTGCCGTGTTGCCATGCCCACCTTGGGACTCGATCGCGACGCCAAAGCTGAAGCGGTCTCATATGAAGCAATCCGAGCGGCGTTACTGCGGCTGCGGATGCCATTTGCCCCAGGAGCCTCTGAAATAGTTTCAGTGGAACCTCACTCTTGCCCTCGAACTGGTGAAGACAAGTCAGCAGTGACTGCGCGCGCTCGCTCGTAAGCTGGGCGCACATGGCGACCGAGTCGATCTCCATACCGAGAAAAGAGATCCTCTGCACGGGGCAGAGTTTGCTCTTCTCCCAGTTGACCCGAAGACCCAGATGAGCTAGGTGCCGGAGCACAAGGTCCCTGTGTTCGCAAACCTGGTCTCGAGAGTGAGCTAGGATCAGCCAGTCGTCGAGATAGTTCAGGATGCGAACCCCGTGTTCCCGGAGGGGAACAAGGGCTGCCTCAACGACCTTCGTGAAGACGCAAGGAGACAGGGCTAGCCCGAATGGGAGAACCGCGTACTGGTATGCCCGCCCCTCGAAAGCAAACCGTAGGAACGGTCTGTGTCGAGGTAAAATGGAGACATGGAAGTAGGCGTCCTTCAGGTCGATCGCTGCAAACCAATCCTGCGGCCGCACGCACTGGAGGATGCGTTTGGCCATGAGCATCTTGAACGGCAGCCTGTGAAGGGAGCGGTTCAAGACGCGCAGGTCGAGGATTGGCCGTAACCCACCGGATTTCTTCGGTACAATGACGTAAGGGCTGTAGAAGCCGGACTTCATCTTGGCTGGAGGTACAATCTCGATCGCACCCTTCGCCAGTAGGGTGGCGACCTCCGCTCTCATGACAGGGGCATTGCCACCGACCATAGTGAAGCAGACTCCCCTGAAGCGGGGAGGAGACCGCTCGAACTGAATCGCGTAGCCGAGCCTGATGGTTCTCACAACCCAGCGGGACAGTCTAAGAAGCTCTAGCCAGGCCTCCAGAAACTGCACCAGCGGGTCATTCGAACCACAGACGTACCGTCGGGGGTGCAGCGAGGTGGAATGACCGGCCCAGGCGAGGGTGGCATAGCGGCCCTGTGCAGGGGCACGGTCATTAGCCGCGTCCTGCCAGAGGAAGCCAGGGGAGGACCAGCGTCCCACGGGGGCGTGCTCTGGCAGGGGTCTGGCGTGGCGACAGAGGGGGATGAGAGGAGCGTGACCCGAGGGCGGCGCGTGCTGTCATCCGAGAACTCTGTGACAGAGGGGGACGATAGTGGCGGGACCCGTGGGCGGCGCGCACTATGATCCGAGAACTCTGTTACCCCTTTTCCACCACGGCAGTGCTGGTGCCGGTTCGGAGCCGGTGCCTACTTGCGAACCAGTTCTTTGTGTTTCGACAGCCAAAGAATCGGTTCTCGGCCAGGAAAATTGGTTCCAAAGCAGCACCAACTCTTTGCTGGACTAGAACCGTTCTTTAACCACGTCATGCTTACGTCGGGGGCTGGGGGCGGAGTTATTGTCAAACTTCTTCTCAAACGTAATCTCCTTCCGAGCAGCACAAATGTGTTCTAAACGTCTTCTGACCCCAATATAGGATCGCAAAGCAAGAAGAAACATTTGCAGAAAGACGATGCAGTCCGCCATTGTAATTGTTATGTTTGAATTTGGCGCAAGCGTTTCTAGGAAAGCTACAGAGGGTCGCAAAGCGGACGCGCAGCTCAGCTCGGCGCCGCGCAGCGCCACATCTTTTAAATTCGAACACATTATTCTCTAGAAGTGTACACACACCGGCTGCGCCTTTCGCCGTCTGTCCGCGGCGCCCAGCAACGGCTCAGGACCGTGTTCAAAATCAGCCACAGAGCGCCATTTAACGTTACATAGTTTTACATTCAATTTGCATGTATGTGTCTCATATCGTAGTAAATGTATACTGACTTCACCCTGTGCTGCAATATACATTTAGTTTTATATTCATTTACAGAAATCAGAAAATTGCTGATGTTATCAGATTTTCAGGTGAGAGATGTACTAGACGCGGCGCTGTGCTGCGCGTCCGACTCCGGTGTGCCTATGGCAACGTACACAGTGATGACGTCGTTAGCTGGGCTCTCTAGTCAGTGGAAAAACAAACAGGTTCTGAGAAGGTTCACAAGTTGAACCAACTTTGAACCAGCACCAGTTCCGAACCAGTTATTTTTTGGTGGAAAAGGGGTATGTGTGCTCAGGGTTGGGGGAACCAGTTCTTTCTTTAACCACATCAGGGTACTGCTCGTCGTTGGACGAGCAGCGGGGAGTGGAGAACAAAAGATCCTCCACCGGGGGAAGGAGTGGCCCTGCTACCATCTCCTGAGAAGAACTGATTTCCAACCCTGAGCAGCCCGTCTCAGGGGCGCCGCTTAGCCTGGCGTTTAGCGGGGCGCGGGGCCGGAGACGTCTGTGGCGCCTTCCTGCGCCCTCCTCCACGACGCGACCCGGGTGGAGGCTGCTGCTGGGGCTGTGCGGGAGGGGCGGGAGCCACAGGAGGGCGCCCTCGGCGGCGAGCAGGCTGAGGATTCTGTGCCGACGGCTAGGTGGAGGCAGCAGCGGGCCGTCGGGGCAGAATATGCTTAATCGCCTCAGACTGCTTCCGAAGAGGCCGGCCTGGGATGTGGGGGTGTCGAGCAGACGAGTCCGCTCGGCCTCCCGCATATCAGCCAGGTTCAGCCACAGGTGTCTCTCCTGGACCACAGCTGTGGACATCACCTGACCCAGGGAGCGCGCGGTCACCTTCGTCGCTCGGAGAGCAAGGTCGGTGGCGGCACGCAGCTCATCAAAGAGCCCCGGGTCAGTCCTGCCCTCGTGCATGTCCCTGAGCATCTGGGCCTGGTAGACCTGCAAGATGGCCATGGCATGCAAAGAGGCGGCTGCCTGTCCTGCAGCTCTGTAAGACTTCGCCACCAAAGTAGTCGAGAATCTACAGTACAAAGTAAACATATCTGCATGTTGCCGGCATACTTCCTTATATACCCCCTGCGTGGGGCGGAGATACGCTATGCAAATTCCGCAGACCCATGGCATTTCATTGCCATTGGCTCGTTTTATATACTCGAAGAGGACAGGCTTTCTAAGCGAAACCCCATTCGTCGTCATCCGACGTAACTCGGAGTGACCACGAAAGGGAACTCTATTTACCTCGGGACTAGCATCCCGAGATGACAACAGAAAAGCAGATGGGAAATAATTAGCATAGCTGCTGTTCATAATAGTAATGCATTTGATCCGATTTAACTGTAGTATAAAAGGTAAGTATTATGTCAATGCTTGGCTAAAGAGATGCGTCTTTAATCTAGTTTTAAACTGGGACAGCGAGTCTGAGCCTCGAACAACATCAGGAAGACTATTCCAGAGTTTAGGAGCTAGATGTGAAAACGCCCTCCCTCCTTTAGTGGACTTAGATATCCTAGGAATGACCAGAAGCCTCGAATTTATTGATCTTAAAGAGCGCGATGGATTGTAGGGCAATAGAAGATCCGTTAAATACACTGGAGCTAAACCATTTAGGGCAGTAGCAATACTTTATAATTGATACAGAACTTAATAGGTAACCAGTGCAGAGATGATAGAATTGGTGTTATATGATCATATTTTCTTGACCTAGTAAGAACTCTAGCAGCTGCATTTTGGACTAACTGTAGCTTGTTTATTGAGGATGCAGGACAACCAGCTAATAAAGCATTACAGTAATCTAGTCTCGAGGTCATGAATGCATGAACTAACTTTTCTGCATCAGAAACAGATAGCATGTTACATAGCTTAGCAATGTTTCTAAGGTGGAAAAAGGCTGTTCTTGTAACATATGAAATATGATTTTCGAAAGACAAGTTGCGGTCTAGTATAACACCCAGGTCTTTTACTGTAGTGGATAAAGTAACAGGACATCCTTCTAAATTAAAGTTGTATTGCAAGAGGTTTTGTGGGCAGTTTTTTGGACCAATAAGTAATAATAAGTGTTCAAGTCCCTAGCCATCTTACCTGCCTCGAGAGAGTAGCTGAGCCTGAGTGGGGGTATCTGGCCTGGAGGTGTGGCCGCGGCGGAGAGGTGGACGCGGCCTGGGAGGCTGCTGGTATGGTGGCCGTGTTGTTGCGTGTCCAGGGCCGGTTCAGGTGCGCTCCGTCCTGTTGCTTCTGTGGATTGCGGAGGGTCTGCGACCGGTCGAGGCGGGTTGGAGTATGACCACCATGGAGGAGCCGTATCAGGAGAGCAAGGCTGGCTTTTGTTTGGCCGGCATTGCATTGCTCCAGCTCTGCAATACTCTTCCTTGTATATGCGACCGGAGGATCATACAAGTTTTGCTTCTCGTCTCAACATCACTCCCCAGTTTGTATGGACAATCATTTCGACATGCGCTATTATCTTCCACCGGTGGGTAAATGACTTTAAGTTTAAACCTATGGGCACGAGAGATGCCACTGTAAATAAGCGCCGACAGTCCTCATTAAGACTCTTACTCTCTGTTCTTTTATTAATTGGAAATATTGAACTTAACCCTGGTCCGGGCAAAAATGCCTTTATGTCCACTTTTCGATATTTCCTGGGATTTTATACTCATGTTTTAAATAACACTCTGGGCCTGGGTTTACATGCAGGTGTCCCACACATGGATCTATCTCAACTGCAGTGCATTCAACAACCTGTAAGCACATCGATTATACCTCAGTTGCTATTTAAATCTCCTTCTGTTATTCCAGGCTTTAATTTGAAACCTGTTAAAGTACAAAAAAGATCATTGTGTCTAAGGAATCCAGTTACTTTATGCCAGCTTGGTAGAATTAGAGGCTTCAAAATTTGTCATCTAAACATGAGAAGCCTTGTTCCCAAACTGGATGAATTTAAAATCATGCTTGCCCAAACTAAGGCTCATGTCATGGCAATATCTGAATCATGGCTGACTCCTGTTATATCAGATTCCTTTCTTGCGATTGAAAATTTTTCATTATATCGTAGAGACAGGACTGATAAGATTGGTGGTGGTGTTGCTCTTTATGTAAACAAAAAATATGCACATTTTATAGTAAAACATTCAACAGTTTCAGAGTCACTTCAACTAGTTGTTCACTTTACAAATCAATTCTCAGTTACTATTATTTTCACATACAAGCCTCCAAATGTCAGTCCAACTGCATATATATTGCAGTTCTCTTACGAGAGGTTCTCTCGTATTGCGTAAGTTGCTTACGCATCGGGAAAGTCTTCTTTCTTCGAGATCTGAAGCCAAAAATTATCCTTAATTTTGTATTCATTGTCAACGCAGTGCGGCAGCCGGCAGACCTAGGCAGGCTGTATAAGCGTGCTCATTGGCTGCTCGGCGGCAACTGCTTAAGCCTATCAGTGAGCGCTCTGATACGCAGCCTCCAATGAGGGCGCTTTGCGCCCTCCACACCCTTCTAACCGTCAGAATGGGTGTGGCCAGCGTGTATATAACCAGCGCTCACAGGCTAAATATCTGATTTTCTTGTCTTCAGCGAAGCTCTTCGCATCGCTGGATCTTGAGAGCCGCCGCCGTTGAAACCAGTGACCAGCAAGCTTAGGACAGCGCCTGAGGAAGCCGGCCGTCTTCGCCGCCTTCAGCCGTGTGTGTTCGCTCCGCGACACACTTTCTCTGTATTCTAAAAGAGCACGAGGCGTTTTTGTAAAAACGCCTCGTTTTTCCTGCGGCTCGTGCCGCGCCCCGCTCAGCAACGGAGACCGCCACCTCTTCTGCGCTCTCTGCCTGTTCCGCGGGCACACCGCCACCGCACTCTCTACGGGCGGCTGCCCCGAGTGCGAAGAGCTTTCAATGTCGACCCTGCGGGCTCGACTTGAAGCTTTCGACCAAGCTGTCGCTCCGCCTGTCCCTGCCAGGCCGCGCAAGAAGAAGCGCCGCTCGCAGAGACCAACCGGAGACTGTTGTGACTGAGGAGCTCGCCGGAACCTCTCCCTCGAGCTCTCTCTCCCTCTCCCTCCCGGTCGCTCAACCGCCGGCTCTCGCCCGCGCCGCCGCCGCATCAGGGGATGAGGCGAATGTGATAGATACCCGTACTCTCCCTCTGTTCGAGCCGCGCAAACTGCGCCGCTCACAAGGGATGGCAGAAGCGGACGGTCTTGGAGCTCTCTTTACGTTACAAGAAAGCTACTCCGTCCTCGCGCGTCACTCACCGGTGAAAGGGGAACAGAGTGTTTTCGTCCCGCCGTGGCTGGACTATAACCTCCATTTCTCACACATTTCTCAGTCCCCTCTTAAGTTCAGGCGACTGGAATTGTTACTATCGCAGTTTACGAGCCTGTTATAAATACACGCACGCCTGAAAGCAAACGCCATAATGTATTCTCCCCTGTGGCTCAGTGGCGGAATCTTAGACTTTCACGCTAGAGACCCGGGTTCGATCCTGGCTCTCGCGGCAGATAAAATTTATGCTGTTCGCTTCTCCGAGCTCGCGGCCAGTTTTTCTTACATACAGAAAGCAAGCCCGCTCTCTCCCTTGTTGGGCCGCGCAGATTGCGCCGTTCACAAGGGATGACAGAGCGGACGGTCACGAGCAACGTTCAGCGCGCGCGCCTCACTCACCGGCGAAAAGAGAAGAGAGTGTGTTAGTCCCGCTGCGGCCGGACAACCGCCAATTCTCACACATTTCTCAGTCCCCTCTTAAGTTCAGGCGGTTGGAAATATTACTATTGCAGTAAACGAGCCTGTTTTAATACACGCACGCCTGCAAACAAACGCCGACGCGACACATGAGGTTTTATATGCTCGCGCTAACCGAAAGCTAATGTGTTTTCCCTGTGGCTCAGTGGCAAAATCATAGGCATTCGCGCGGGAGACCCGTGTTCGATCCCAGCTCTCGAGCTCGCGGCCAGTTTTTCTTTCTTACAGAAAGCGAACCCGCCTCTCGCACCACACCTACTCATGGTGCTCGAGTATTTATGAGCGTCTAAACACGAGAGAAGAAAAGACGGTTAAGTCCCGCAGCGCTGCGGCTGGACCACCGTCAAAGCTTCACGCTCTGTCAGTCCCCGTTGCCACGGCTACTGCAGCTGTTTACCTCGCAGTCAACGAGCCGGTATATCTACCCGCTCGCCTGCGCGCAACCGCCGTTCTCACGGCAACCCAGAGAAATTTCAAAAGAGCATAATGTCTGGTTGCACGGCTGACGCCGTATGTGTTTCAAGTGCAGTGAATGTGCCCACGTTTCTGTGCTCACCCCTGTACACAAGCACTATACATCCCGTGTCTCTCACAGAGCCCACTCTCATAAAGCAGGCAAAAGCCGCTCTAGTGTTAAAAGTAGGTCACGTGTCCACTTCTCCATGCCCACACCTACTCACTGCCCGCTCTGTCACACGGCCTCGCACGACCGGTCATGTTTTGAATGTAAGTCCTGTGCCCGCCCTCGAGTGCTCACACATACTAACGAACATTTTCGCCCCCGATGCCGCCATCGCGCGTCGCGCCTCACACTATATGTTCCCCGTCCAAAGCCACCAGGACACTGTGTGTAAAACGGCCAGCTATCGCTGCGTGCGATCCGCCGTATCTAAGCACCAAGAGCGCGCGCGCCGTGCCCGTCCCTCCGTTTCGAGCTCTCGAGCCCGCGATGCGCGGCGATCGGAGCCCGGAGGCCATTCTGCCCCTGGCTGCACACGCAAAAGCGTGGGAAGCTATTCCAGGCGCATCAGAATGGGTGCTAAGCACAGTAAAAATGGGCTATACTCTGCAGTTCGCTCGCCGCCCTCCGCGCTTTCAGGCGCGTACCGAGACGAGAGTGAATGGAGAAGTAGCACATCTACTTCGAGCAGAAATAGCACACTTCTGTGCAAAGGGGCTATAGAACCGGTTCACCCTTCTATGAGCGAGTCAGGCTTTTTACAGCCGTTATTTCCTCGTTTCCAAGAAGGACGGAGCTCTCAGACCGTTCAAAATGCTCACAACCAGGCAGATCCTCGCGCAGATTCGCCCGAGGGACTGGTTCATCTCTCTCGATCTGAAAGACGCGTACATTCAGATCCAGATAATACCCCGTCACAGGCCATTCTTGAGATTCGCCTTCGACGGTCAGGTATATCAATACACCGTCCTGCCGTTTGGCCTGTCTTTAGCACCCCGTACATTCACAAAGTGCATGGACACGGCTCTCGCTCCCCTGAGAGGGCAGGGAGTGCGAATTCTAAACTATCTGGACGATTGGCTGATTTTAGCACAGTCAGAGGCCGAACTCATCCGCCACAGAACAGTGCTTCTCTGCCACCTAGAAAGCCTGGGGCTTATGGTCAACTGGACCAAGAGCTCGCTAGTGCCCAGTCAATCAACCTCTTTTCTGGGTTTGGATCTGGACACTGTAGCGATGACGGGCCGCCTGTCGATCCATCCTTCCGGCCGGGCAGCACCGCACCTCTCAAAACATTTCAGAGGTTGCTGGGTTGTATGGCCTCAGCTGCAGCAGTGCTTCAGCTGGGTCTCTTACGAATGCGCCCGCTACAACGCTGGCTGAATGCCCGAGTGCCTCACAGAGCATGGGCTTCCGAATCAGAGTGACTCAGAGCTGCGTTTCAGCACTGAAGCCCTGGTTAGCGGCCGACTGGTACCAGCGGGGAGTGACAATGGGAGCTATCTCACACCGCAAAGTTATCTCGACGGACGCTTCCACCTCAGGTTGGGGCGCTCTTTTCAAGGGCAAACCGGTTTTAGGCCTGTGGTCAGACCAGGAAAAATGCCTCCACATAAACTGTTTGGAGATGATAGCGGTCGAGAACGCGCTCAAGCGCTTCCTCCCATTCATACAGGATCACCATGTGCTAGTCCGCTCGGACAACATGTCCGTGGTATCCTATGTGAACCGACAGGGCGGTGTCAGATCCAGGAATCTGTGCAAGCTGACAGAACGCCTTCTCGTGTTCTCGCTTTCAGGCGTTCAGAGCAGCTCTTTGTTTCCTTCGGCGGACGCACCAAGGGTCTCGCCGCCTCGAAACAGAGCCTGTCCAGGTGGATAGTGGACGCGATTGCAGCAGCTTATGCCTCCAAACACCTGCAGTGCCCTCTGGGTATCAGAGCCCACTCTACTAGAGGCATGGCCTCGTCGTGGGCCTGGTCCAGCGGAATTTCTATCCACGATATTTGTATGGCAGCAGGCTGGGCCTCCCCATCAACATTCGTGAGGTTTTATAACCTGGAAGTTCCCGCCTTACAGGCAAAATTATTGTCAGTATAAGTGACATGTATGCTCTGCCCAGTCTCTCATGTGCAGACTACGTTCACATGCTAACGATACTTCTGGTATATACTTAGGGTGAAGTGTTTTTATACTCAGACCGGCTGGGCCGCTCTGTTTCTCATTCCCCTCTACGCGCTGTTTTACCGGTGCTGGCCCGCGCTGCTGGCTGCCCGTATTCCACTATGTAGCGCGGGGGTTTATTCTCTTCATGAAAGACCGACTATGTCGCTCTTTTCTTACCCTAATGAGTGCTTATGTACTGTGTGGCCTCGCTCTGCCGGCCCTACTGTTTTGCACTACTATATGCTTATAGACCGGCCGCGCCGCTCTATTTTATAGACTGAGTGAAGTGCTTTGTGCTGTGCTGGCCCGTCTCTCCGACCGGCCACATATTCCAGCAGTATGTTTTCCCCGGTCTCCCTGGGATTCATGGGCTGGATGCTCGGCGCACACGGCGTTGACAAAGGGTTCCCGATGCGTAAGCAACTTACGCAATACGAGAGAACCTCTCGTAAGACAACATACTCGGTTACCAATGTAACCTCTGTTCTCTCTAGAAGAGGGAACGAGTATTGCGTAACCTGCCGTGTCGCGCCACGAGCTTTTGCGCTTCAGACTGCGAAAACCAGATATTTAGCCTGTGAGCGCTGGTTATATACACGCTGGCCACACCCATTCTGACGGTTAGAAGGGTGTGGAGGGCGCGAAGCGCCCTCATTGGAGGCTGCGTATCAGAGCGCTCACTGATAGGCTTAAGCAGTTGCCGCCGAGCAGCCAATGAGCACGCTTATACAGCCTGCCTAGGTCTGCCGGCTGCCGCACTGCGTTGACAATGAATACAAAATTAAGGATCATTTTTGGCTTCAGATCTCGAAGAAAGAAGACTTTCCCGATGCGTAAGCAACTTACGCAATACTCGTTCCCTCTTCTAGAGAGAACCGAGGTTACATTGGTAACCGAGTACGTTTTCTGACTTAATAAAATCTGTTAAAACTAAGGAGCTTGTTATTCTTGGTGACATTAATTTGAATTGGATTGATAATTCATCTAAACTTTTGAAAACAACTGCCATAAGATATGGTCTTCATCAATTAATCAAAGATCCCACCAGATTTGGTAAAACACGAAATTCTATTTTGGACCTTATTTCACTAATCAACCCTCCAAGTATGGTATATCTGGAGTGATAAACACAGCAGTTTCAGATCATTCACTTATATATGTCATTAGGAAATGTTTTAAACAGTCAAAACGTCATAAAAATAATTACATTAAAAAAGTACCAAACTCAAAATTGTCTCAGTTTAATGCTGAATTTGCTGATACTGATTGGAGTAATGAGATGTCTTTGCAAAATCCTGATCATGTTTTGTCAAATTTCCATAGAAGAGTGGAGACAATACGTCAAAAAATTACTACTACCTGTAAAATACATATTAGGCAAAATACAGTACCTTGGGTAACTCCGGATATTTTGCAGCTTTTAAAAAAGAAGGCCTCCTCTCTGAAAGCCTACAGATCACTAAAAACACCTGAGGCTAAGATTATTTTCACACAGTTTAGAAATAAGTGTAATTTTGAATTGTACAAAAGAAAACAGTTCTATTTTGAAAATCAAATTAATCGAACGGTTTCTAACCCAAGAACATTATGGCAAACAATTAAATCTATAACTGGTGAAAACAAAATAAAAAATAACAACAGTTTACCAAATATCCATAAATGGTACTCTTCTCACTGATCATGATAAAATTGCTAATTCTTTTAATTAATATTTTATTGCATCTGTACAAGAATTATCCTCTAGATTTACTGTTCCTGTTTCTCACATCAGTACCAGCAGCAGCTCAGCAATTCTCTTTTTCTGAAATCGCACAAAATGATTTAACTAATATTTTGTGTTCTTTGAACGCTTCCCATGCTTGTGATGTAAATAATTTAAACATGATTTTTCTTAAAACTCATGCCAGCACTCTTATACCACTTTTTCATCATTTAGCTAATCTCTGTATTAGGCAATCAGTATTTCCTGCCTTGTGGAAAACGGCTCAGATCACACCGATTTTTAAGTCTGATGATCCAACCAATGTCTCCAACTACCGCCCAATTGCAATTCTCCCAACTGTTTCAAAGTTACTTGAAATTTTTTTATGTAATCAACTAATCAATAACCTTGAAAGTAATAACCTGCTCAGTGATTGTCAGCATGGCTTTTGACCCTTGCGGTCATCTATGTCGGCTTTGCTGCTTTTTACTGAGCAGATACGTGAGTCTTTAAATAAGGGTCAGGTTACCGGAGTTATATACATTGATTTTCGAAAAGCCTTCGATACAGTTAATCATCAAATTTTGTTAAATAAACTTCTTTCTTTTCATTTGTCCTCCTCCGCAATAGATATGTTTATATCATATTTAAGTGACAGATCTCAGACTGTAAAAATCGGCTCAGTAACATCACAGCCACGAGTGTGTTCTATGGGAGTATGGCAGCATTTTTGGTCCTTAACTTTTCCTTATGTATATTAATGATCTTCCTTATGTGCTTCATTTTTCTAGTTCTTTGTTGCAACACGGTCTCACCCCTATTCGTCACATACTGCCGTTTGGTCATTTCCCCCTCACGTCCAAAGGGCGACTTTGAGAATATCATCGGTCTGCGGAACATAAATGGGCGTTTTTTTCCCTAAACGGGAACACCCCCCGGCCCTTTTCTTCTTCTCCTTCTACGAGGAACTGTCAACATCCGGTCTAACATATGTCAAAATAAGGGTTGTACATTGACGTTAGCATTGAACCAAACATAGGAAAGCAGGAACTTAAGTTTAGAACTTACTGAACGTCGCAGTAGCAGTAGCAGTTGAAAATGTTGGGTTGTGCAGTGCATTGTTCTACTTGTCAAATAGCTTACATGCCCCCTTACGATAAAAAAAAAATTCTGCAGAATAGGCTACTGCACCTCAACACAGTTGTAGTACAGTTGTAGTACTGCTGTAAGTGCAATAATTTGGATACGAAAAAACTGCATTCATAACAAATACTACTACAGTGTTACCACTGTATAGCCTACTTAGGCTACTGCACAATGCAATATTTTGGACACGAAAATACTGCAGTACTGTTTTCCTGTCACACTTTTTTCAGTCACAGATCAGCAAGGAAAGCATAGCTGTCTTATAACCCCAATCGGATACCAGGCTATCCGTGGATCTGATACTGCTTTGCATTCAGAAGGACTTAGATTAATCTCCACAATACACCAACATCAGTAATATAATTTTTATAATATTCATAATATTCCCTGTGTATATCCCAACAACAATGGCCGAACTGAAGTATGGATTTTAATATCACCTGGGCATTGAGCAAATTTGTTTAAGATACGAGGAGCATTTATTTACAATCAGACAGCATAGTTCACAAGGGTTCCCTTATTTACACACACTAATACTTGGCTGAATATGGATATTTTCAATAAAGACACAAAGACCATTTATTTTACGTAGCAAACTTAAGAAAACTTTGTCATGCAGTATAAAAATACAATGTAAAAAAATAAAATAAAAATAAAAACTTAACTTCTAAATACAAACTAACTCTAAGTTATAGCCTATCAACTAACATTAACTATACAAACTAATATCAACTAAGCTAAGTTACCCCTCAAACAAAGCAAACATTTGTAGGCATTAATGTCTTGCATGTGGTATAACAATGTCTTGTTATAGTGTGTTTAACATTGTGTTTGTGTGTGTGTGTGTGTAACTACAGTGAAAGGAAGACGTATGGAGAACATTAACCAAACTCAAATGTATTCGTATACTATTGCTGCTGCTTGAACTTGCGTGTTCAACAAACAAGCAACACGGATGCATACAATTTCTTACATCTTTACTTTGAATGAAGTTTAGATGGAAAGAAAAAATGTGCGTTGCTGACATGTTTTTAACTTTGCCACAAAAACACGATGACTAGTTTTGTCAGTATTTAACTTACCTAAGTAATCATAGATTATATATAAAACCAATCTAACTCCGTTTTGGCTAGCTGAACCTAGAACTACGGCTTATGTCGAGCCTATAACGTTACCCATGCTATGCCATCGTTATCTAACTTGCTTGCTTTCGTTATCACCGAGGAGGGTCCGACCCATAGACTGTAAAAAATGGTCCGACCACACTCTAACACGACGCTGGAATTGCTCAAACTGTACAAATAAATAATACTTACGGACATAACTTCTCATGAAACAAATACGCTAACTCTTTGACGTAGCTTCTACCATAGAAAGACTCGTAAAGACGTTTACCTTATTCCCAAAAAACGGAAATTCCCAGAAGGCATAAACTCTTTCTGATTGGTTGATAAAACGCTACAGGAATGCCCATTGGGGAGTTTCTGTGGCTCGTCTGGAACGCCCATGCCGCAGTCGGATCCTCCTCGACGTTGAGGGTACCCGCTATTCGTCGCTTGATAACGGAGAGGGTCGTCCGATAGATTTGTACGGTGGCCGAGAGGTGCAAAACAAATCACAATTACAAAAACAAAATAACAATTCAGAAAACACAATAACAATTCAGAAAACACAACGACATTTCAGAAAACACAACGACAATTTAGAAAACAAAATAACAATTCAGAAAACACAACGACAATTCAGAAAACACAACGACATTTCAGAAAACACGGAAAAGGTAGGTATATTTTGAGAATGACGTACTTATCGCTGAATGGACGAGACACCTGTCAATCAAGCCAGAACCGGAATCAAGCGATACTGTCTAGAAGTACCGGTAGAAACAAATCGTACCCATCAACGTGCCATGGAGCAAAGTTCGGTCCCGTGGAGTGATAGGTAACGTTACCTAACGAATCTACGACGTGTCCTTGTTCTGTCCCTGGTGGGTTGAGTTCTTGCAGCAGCCGCATATGTCATCACGTTTAACACGCAACTTCTGCAGAAGTAGGCTACTAACCACATTGTCCGGTAGCCGAACAACTGTCCTGGTCGACGCAGCTTTTAATGTAGTGGTATGTTGAAAAATGAAATAAAAGAGAGCATTGCAGTGATGGCTTCTTTGTTGGTGTATTTACTCAGAATGAAGCATAAGAGAATATGCATAACAAAAGCTCAAAACATACATTCTCAACATGTATATCACATTTTTTAGAGTAATGACCGTTGTAGACATAAGTGACTTTAAACATTCCATCACACTAGAAGGAAAAATATGATCAACAAGCTATTTAACACTCTCTCTGTGCAGTTCGCATGCTCTAGCTAGCCCCAAAATGACGTGTGGCAGCTGGTAGTAACACTCTAATCTCATGCTTTTTATAAACAAAATAAGACTGAAACAACATCATGTACTCTCATACACTCAAATAACATCGACATAATGACCAGTTATAATGAATAGCGGGCTATCGCGCTAATCGCGAAACACTCATGCTAACCATGTGCTCAGGCATACTAAACTCATGACACACTATTAATATAGTAAATATTATGTGGTATGTCGCCAGCATGTCCACAATCACGGCACATGAATGTCCTTCTTCAAAGTAAAGTTTATGTGTTCTATTTTCGCATAGCAAAACAAAGTTGATCACAAATTTCTTGATTGACAGGTGTCTCGTCCAATCAGTGATAAGTACGTCATTCTCAAAATATACCTACCTTTTCCGTTTTGTATGAATTGTCGTTGTGTTTTCTGAAATGTCGTTGTGTTTTCTGAAATGTCGTTGTGTTTTCTGAATTGTTATTGTGTTTTCTGAATTGTCGTTGTGTTTTCTGAATTGTTATTTTGTTTTCTAAATTGTCGTTGTGTTTTCTGAATTGTTATTTTGTTTTCTGAATTGTTATTTTGTTTTTGTAATTGTGATTTGTTTTGCACCTCTCGGCCACCGTAGATTTGAGTGCAAATCCCTCATCTTTGAATTTTGACGAAAAGGGGTTATCCATCCAGCGGTTTGCCTGCGCTGGAAAGTATGGTTTTAGGCGATTGATTTTATGCTGCAAATGTGTATTTTGCAGTAGCACGCGGCGCATATACTGTTACAATCATTCATTGGTGCGGTGAGCATACATTTTCGTGGGGCAGAATTTGAAACCCTTGTCTGAATCGGTATCACGACTTTTTCCTTTCTCTTTTTTATTTAATTTTGGGCTACATTAAAATTACATAATTACAGGACTTTATATTTGCTGTATGCTTAAAATATGCCTTAATTTAGGTGGGATATTTTATCATTTTCGATCACATAGTTTGATCATTTTCCCCTCACGTCCATAAGCCGACGTTGAGGGTAGCCCCTATTCGTCGCTTGACAACGGAGAGGGTCGTCTGATATTTGAATGCAAATCCCTCATCTTTGGATTTTGACGAAATGGGGGTTATCCATCCAGCTGGAAAGTATGGTTTCAGGCGATTAATTATGCTGCAAATGTGTATTTTATAGTATTGTGCGGCGCATATACTGTTACAATCATTGGCGCGGTGACCATACATTTTCGTGGGGCAGAAACCCTTAATTGTCTAAATCGGTATCACGACTTTTTTCTCTCTCTTTTTTTTTATTTTTATATAATTTTGGGCTACATTAAAACGACATAATTGCAGGACTGCATATTTGCTGTAGGCTTAAAATATGCCTTAAATTAGGTGGGATATTTTGCCGATGGTATTTCAATTTGCAATTGCTTATGTGAGCCTACAACTTTGCTTTTTTTGCGACAAAAAAAAAAAAAACCCTATAGAACTTTCATCTCAACGCTGATTATGAAATTGTAATAAATGAATAGCCTACTGCAGAAATGTTTATATTGCTTAATATGGACATATCCTTTGGCAAAGAGATGGATGCATTCTGGGAAGTGGTGTGTTTATTGGCTACATATATGTGTTTCCTTCACTTAGACATTTATGCTGACCCCTTTAAAATTATATTAAAAAATATTATAAAAAAATATTAAGACTTTTTAATTATGATTGATATTTTGGCGCAGTTTTGTGCAACACGTCGCTGTGTGCGACCAAACACGTCCAAAATTAATAAAATTGCGAGTTTATAAAAAAAAAAAACATGTTGTAGGCCTATATATATCAGGAATTCAGGATACCGTCGTCGGTGTATGAATGAATGGGTGAATGTGAGGCAATCTGTAAAGCGCTTTGGTGGTAATGATGAGTCTGTTGCAAGCGCTATAAATAAATGCAGTCCATTTTGATAAACTCATAATTTTATTTTGGAAGTGTAAATGCTTATTGAGGGATTATTGGGGATATTATATATATATATATATATATATATATATATATATATATATATATATATATATATATAACATTTATAACAGTTTAAGTCTGGCAAGGCAAAGTTTATACAAGTATCCTGATCATGTTATTCCTGTTTGTATATCCATTTGAATTAAGGCAGAACAAGGATGTGTTCAAAATATCATGAACCCTAGCTCACACAATGACTTCTTTTTAAAGTCATTCATTTTTTATGATATTGTGATTGCATGAATGAACAAGAGCACCATTTACTTAACTTCTTAGCCTAGTAGTTATTCATATTGTAATATGTAGTTTGGTGATCTATTCTTTTTTGATTTGTTCTTCTCTTTCTCTGCAAGTTCCTTATTCCCTGTCCTTTAAAAAAAAAAAAAAAAGCACTTTATTACACCGAAAAAAAGTCACTTTTAAGAGCCACATTTGTCTTGTATCTTGTAACTCTCTCTACTGTTGTATTGTGTTCTCTCTCTCTCTCTTGCTGTCTTACTGTCTCCCCCCTCCCCCTGAGTTTTTGTTGTTTGTTTGTTTGGGTTTTTTTTTTTTGTCCCTGTGTGTTTAAAGTGTGTTTATATTTTGTGCCATCTCTGATCTTGAGATGGACCGTCTCCTGAATGAGATGAGTGACCTTGTTGATCAGGCTGAACATCAAGCTCACCTCCAACAGCTCATTGGCATGCACCAGGAAGCAGAACCATCCACCAGTCAGCCTTCCACTAGTAATCCGTCCACCAGCTGGCCATCAAACAGCAAGCAAGATGTTAGGTGGATTAAGAGGGACAGTGATGGAAAAATTATTTACGGCAGGCCCAGATCATCCCGGAAACAAAGCAGGTACGATTTTTTTACATTAATGTTTATTAAAATGTAGACTCAAGATCTAGTTTTGCATCTTAGAAAGGTATACAACATGATCACAAGTCATGGGTCTGAATTAGAATATATCTGAGGTTATTATTACGTACCTGTGCCTAGCATCAGGTAAAGTTTGTGTCATTGAGTGTAAAAAGCAACAGCTTTTTTGCTACAGCAGGTCTCAGTCACAGCCAGAGTCGAAAGACTGGTGTCTCTCATGTCAGGGCTCCGGAAACCAGTGCGGAAATGACCAGTGACTTTCCTTCCGTTACTGCAGTGTGTGTGATTTATTTTGACTTCACTGGTTCAAAACAGTATGTTCATTTATTATAAAATCGCCATTGTTCAATGCTATTCTATTTGTTATAATAAACTACTGTTTTTAAAATATTGTGCATTGTTTTAACAGAGTCCTTCCTTCAAGAGCTTAAACACTCACTGGGTGAGGACATACATGAAGATGAAACGGCACTTCAAGCCTCAACAGACTGGTCGACCCGAAAGAGCCTCATATCAGGGTGGTGGGAGAAAGAGAGACCCCGACTGGTCAACACCATGGTGGCTCGACAACATGCGGCAACTCGGATCTGCCAACATTGTGGAAATGGTCCAGCCGTTATCCATTGTTGTGACTGCCGACCACACCCATTCCTCTGTGGCCAGTGTGATGTCAGGGTCCACCAAGGTCAAGTGTTCCACAACAGGGATTCGATGACACGTGCATTTTTTCATCCATTGCCTCCCACAACTTGTGTTGTGGAGAGGGCTCTAACCCAGTGTGGTAAGTTGTCATTTTTAAGTCACATTCTTAGACTTGACTGAAAAACGAAATACTGTTTTCTGATAGGTCGATGAAGCTGTCAAGTGCATCTTATTTAAAATAGTTGCCAGTAAATAAATGTTATTCTTTAATTCTCATCCATGTGTTTTTTTTTGTTTTTTTTTCAAGAGCTTCTTGTTCCTTTGGAGCTGCCAGAGACAATATGCGGTTGTCTACAAGTATCGTCCAGTGTCATCGCAGGACAGTCCATAGTTGTGGTTACAATGAATGGTAAGAAGAACTTTATGGGTTTGGGTGGGGGTCACTTCTGTCGAATTTTCTTTTTGATTTTCTCTGATTTTCTTTATCATGGACGGAAATCCAGAGTTGTCAATAGGTTGTGTGTTGATTAGATTGGCTGGGCCCACCTATGTGGAGGAAAACAATTAACCTTTGTTTGAATGGGGATAGTTAATTTGCCTGACAAAAGTGTGACTTCCAATAGAGTGCCTTACAGAATGTTTGTAGAAGTGTCCTCCTGATCCATCCTTAGTCAAATGTTCCCATATCAGTTGTCAGAGTGACACAGTTTGGTCTGTCAGAATTAACTTTGTGTATATATTTCCTTCTTTTTCCAGGGCGATATGATCTCAGATTGCCTCAGATTATATGCAAAGCATGTGAAGCCACTTATTGGAGTCCTGGAGTGGATGACCTGATCCGTAATGACTACTGGCCTGCCACTTCTCACTATTCAACTGTGTACGCAACAGATGTCCTTTTTTCTTTTGAAGAGTTGAAGATGGCTGCACCAGGGATGTCTAGCCAAGCATTTCTTAGAATGCTGGATCAACGCACTGTTCGCTTTGGCCGTGTAAGTATTTGTGGTAATAATTGCGTAACTCCATATATAATACTATGAGGGCATGATGATGATAGTACACATGAACATTTGCACTGTTTAGGAAAAAAGTTGTGTTAAAATTAGACCCTTTATAGACAACCGTAAACTCATGTTCTCTCATCAGCAGTTTGCACTGAGACATTTATGAAAAAACAGGTAATTCTGAAGATCTCGAATTCAACTCCATTGGCTACCGACTTTGACATCTTCTCCCCAATATCATTTTCTGATCCCAGAAGTGTTCCCTTGGATTAATGGGCCAAACATTGCACAGGCTTACTTCTAAACAGTATGAAGCCATTGTAGCCCTCTTTGCGTATAACAATATCCTGTATGTTTAATGGCCAGGTCCCCCAAATACACCAGTGTATAGTGTATGAGTGAAGTTTACACATTGTTTATTTCCTTTGATATGTATTCTAAGGAGTGGTAACAAAGTTTGTACATCCCAAAATGTATCCATTTAGAACATTTTACTTAAGTGTAGTATATTGTTTAATTTGATCCTTTTTACTGTTCTCTTTTACTGAACTCTTCTTTGAAACAGAGCGGAAACATCACAGCAGACAGCTTCCGGAAAAGCTTCTTGGAGTGGGAAGCTGTCCGATTCGAAGTGGACAAATTATGCCAGGAGGACCACTTTGACTGCCCAGCTTGCAGCCCAGACATGCTTGCAGTATCCGTTGATGGAAACCGCAAGCACTACAGATTCGAGAGTGCAGCAAGGTACTGTGTGTGCATTGACGGTCCATTACTTTGAAAGTAACTGCTGTGAATTCAAAATCATATGAATATTTAAAGTTAATATGTATCTCTTTTATTTAGATCGGAGGAAAAAGCCATCTTTGATGGCGTGTTCATCGCGAATGATGATGACGTCGCAAAATTCGTGGACTATGTCCATACCTCAACCAGTCATGTAAACTTGCACAACTTCACTATATTTACCTATAAAACACCACGTCCTACAGAGGACTTTGTTTGAACAAGTTTGGACTGTTAACCATCTTCCATGTTTTAGGTCTCTGGAAGAGGTGTCTGTGGAGGGCAATGGTCAGCGGCGCGTGAAACGTCTCAGAAGTCCTCAGGAAAAACAGACGAGGAGGGCCTGGAACTCGCTGTATGTCGTCATGGGGTTCTCCTTCGTGCCCTCAATATGTTCAGGGGGGAGATTTTTGCCTACCCCCTGTACCTCCAAAAGCAAATGGCCTGTAAGCCAGTTAAATTTTTTGCAATGGATGTGGCAAGCAAGTACTGGCCTTACCTCCAGAGAGTGACAGAGAAATGCCCTGAGCTTCAGGATCTCCTCACCATGAGGCCATTTCTTTCTGTTTTTCATGCCAAAGCTCATGATTTCAAATGTGAGGGAAGAAAAAATTATTGTCCATGACATTTTCTTTCCCTGAAATCCTGCATAAGATTGTTGCCACTTAGGTTTTCTTTTTTTGTTTTCTTTTTTAAAGGTAAAATGGAGTGGAGCATATCAGGAGGGGGCTGGTTCGACTCTTGGGGAAGAGGTGGAGCAGTGCAACGCCTTCCTCTCAAGGATTGCTGTTACGACAAAGCACATGTCAAAAGCAGGTAAGGTAACCAGTAAATTTTGATCCTGGTGACAATGGTGAGCCACTTTGAGCTCATGCATATATGCTGACTCTGAAAATATAAAGCTCAGAATATTCAACATAAATGGATGGATCGATTACAATACCATCATCCTATTTTATTTGCCGTGAGGATAATAAGGAAGGGCAGTGCGATATAAAAAATACACATCAGAGTACCATTCACCTACTGTCCTGCCATAGTGCTCTATGCCATTTGACTACTGTCCTGCGCCACTGTTTCAAGCTATTTCTTCAATATCCTCTGCTATTTACCTAACCCTTTCATGGGACAGTAATCAAATGGCACAAGACAGCAGATTAGTCAAGTCAAGTCATCTTCATTTATATAGCGCTTTTAACAATTTAGATTGTTTCAAAGCAGCTTTACAGAGATTGTTAGAGATTAGTAGTTCCATAGTACTGTACTGCAAGTTATTATCTCTGAAAAGTTTGTGATTCAAGTCTGCACAGTTTCTTTTCCTACTGCTACTGGAAAGAAGGGTGATGATCTCATATTTTTTATTTTTGCAGGACGCATAGACATGCTGACGATCATGGCCATGCGCTGGAACCAACAAAAGTTTGACAACTTGGCTTCTACCCTTGCCCGCCGATATCGGAAGGTAAAGACACCAGTTTTCCCTTATGCAAAATGCATAGCGATATTGTAAAATAAAATATTAAATGTTCATACCATATATATTGATAGTCCACGTATATACGAATATACTGTATATTTAATTAGTGTTGTATGTGGTTTTCTAATAGTGAATGTACTTCACAATCCTTATCAACAATTGTCAAAGTTGTAGGCGTTTCCCTCATTGTCATTTATGTTTGAAGGCCAAAATAGCCCTGCAATGCCAGTTGCATAACCTGGAGGCCATGAAAACGGCAATGGACATCTCAGACAATCAACTGGAGAGGTGGATCTTTGATGTCAATGAGTGGGCAGAAGGTAGGATATACTGTTTTATACTGTTTGATATGGTGCTTGATGTATCACTTCTGACTAAGCTTGGCTGTAATTCCAAAGAGGCTCATTGTAATCGTAGTCAAAGAGCACATACTCTGATTGCTGATGATGTGTGGACAAGATTATCCCCATGGGGACAATAAAGAACCTAACTATACTCAAACTTAGCAACAAGTGTAGCCTCTCAGTTACAGAGAAATATGAAAAGATTGTTGAGGCTTTATTTTGCTCATACAGCAAAAATACTTTTTTCATGGAATCAATAAGCATATTTCTTATCTCTTCATTGCTTCCTCTCAGCAACAACATCCCCAAATGATGCTGATGTTGCCGCTGTTGTCAGCCGAATAGAGGACGAGCTGGTGGCAAGTGTTAAGAGGAGGTCCCAGCGTCTTTATAAGGATAGTGACGGATGCAAAGGACGTGCCCGAATCCGCAGAAAGATCAGGGAGGAAAAAAAAAATCTTAAATTCTGTAGTGGAAAAGTATAACACCTTGGTTCCTAATGCAGAACAACTGACATTGTGAAATAGTCACATAGTAGGACAAAATCTGTCATGCCTCGATTGTAACCCCAGAAAATATTTAAATACTAATCTTAATTACAACTGACTTATGTTTCATCTATGTATTTCAGACTCTGTAGATCTAAGGACAAAGAGGAAGGCGTTCGACATTGTGATGGCAGTAAGGAGACTAGAGGAGGAGAAGAGGATTCTTATTGCAGAGATGAACAAACATTGGAAGTCTCTTTGCACCTGTGCAGACACCCTGAAGCAGATGTCATCCCAGCTTTCTAATGTGACATCAGGTATGTATTTGTTATACTTGGCATACATTACAATGTTTCTGAATGTTTCTAATTAATAAAGGCTCAATGTGTTTTAACATGTAAGGTGAGACGTGGGGCCTGCTTCAAGATGGTATCCGAGGTCTACAGAGCTTGACGATGAAGAACAAGGAAGCAAGCAACAGCCTGGCAAAGCATGCAAAGAAATGTTATCTTCAAGTTCTGACTGAAACAGAAATTAACTTTGATAGTGATTCTGAGGAGTACCATACCAGCAGTGACTCTGAGCAAGACTAAACATGGCCAGAGTCCTATTTTTATGCTGTTGTGTGCTGGGGAGGCAGCATTAAGAAGAGGGCCACTGGGACAGGTTGGTAAGGAAAGCTGGCTCTGTGTTTGGCATGGAGCTGAGGTTAATCATTTAACAAACTGAGGATAATTTGCAGTAGCAGTCTTCTGTCATGCTCAACAACGAGGAGGTCCTTTGTCTCCAGGGCAAACCAGCAACTCAATGTCACAGAAAAGGTTAGGGGAGAAATGGACTTTTCAGCATGAGTCTCACCCTGCGACAACCATCACATCACTTTGTCTATTGTCTAGTATCCACTATCCATTTCACTGTCTTACAGGCTACATTAGCCCCTCTACACATTCTGGGCTGTGGTTCCAACATTTACCCCTGTTGGCTTGAATAATCTTTTTTCTTTTTTATAAATATATTTAAGGTTCTGTTGTTCTATTTATTTGATCTTCTTTGTATTGTTTTTGTTAAGCAATACTATTATGCTCACACTCTTTTTTCCATAGTCATATTAAACATGCACAGCGTTGCACTGATTAAATCCCTGCAATGTTTACTTTTGCACTACCACCACTGCAAATCACTCCATAGCTGCCCATCATGTATCACAGGGTCAGTCCCTACCAGGCCTTTGTAATCACACATCAAAGCCACAGTCTATTGCTCATCTTTCAACCTACACACAACCCTATATGCATTATATCATGAAGCTATTGCACAACTGCTGCAGCCTCAAGCAACATTATTTAAATTTTTAATTGAGGTAGGTTTAGATTAGGCCTATAGTTTAGAAATATTTAGTTTACATTGGGGTCCCCTATATCTTATGCCTGAGGATAAGAGCTCATACTTGGCATGGAGAATAAAGATTTAGGGTTAGGGTTAGGGTTAGAATAAGTGGGGACTGAGTATATTTCATGAATAATGCAACATTTTCCTGACAATTAAGACCAGAGGCCTTTGATCATGAAGACATAGGCCAGATTAAACAGCACATCAGGCCACATGTGGCCCACATTGCACAGCCAGGCCTTAGATTTCCTACCACTGTCATAGGCCTTAGTAAACCGCCCACAGTCAAGTAATTCCAGGGTGACCAGATCCATGTCCTCAGAGTCCCAGCACGTTCCATATTGTCAGGGAAACATAGGAAAGTCTTGAGAACCTACCTCTCCCTGGTTTTATGACAAGAAAACATTAGACTTTCAAATTATAATGATGGCCAAGCTGGAAATGTTCCTGGCTTTAACAATTTCTCAGGCTCATGTCTCCGGTCTTTCTGATCTCTGAAGTGTTTATGCACATACACCTTATGTCATGCACATACTGTATGTTAATTGTTGACACAGAGGATGAAAAATTTGTGTGATTTCAATTCACTTTCATATTTTTTGTCATAGTTCTTTCTTGACCTGAAAAATCATTGCTGACCCATGTACCATTGATGGAAATTGATAAATGTGCCTCTTCTCTTCATTGGGAATGTTTGAAATGTCTTGAGAACTCTCATAATTGTTCTGAACAGACAACCATGATAAAAAAAAATACAGTGTTGTGTGCAAGCGATCAGAGGTAAAAAAGGATGCAGTCTTTCAGTAATACATCCTGATGACGGAGGCTTCTGTCACCAGGGATAGGAGCCCATTTACTTTGCTCCAAAATTACCATAAATACTGACAAAATTTTTCACGATCAGTTAGTATAATGCCAATTTGGTACTTGTTCTGGTTGCTTTAGGCCATTGGGTTTTGGCTTGCTTAGTTTGGCTTGCTAATCTGCCTTAAGGTGGACGAGGACATAATTTTCTTCTAGAAACAAACTTTGTTGTATTATTTTCATGTTATCACTGTGAAGCTGCTTTGATACAATCTGTATTGTAAAAAGTGCTATCTAAATAAAGGTGACTTGACTTGACTGTCACTACATGCAACTTTCCGCTATCTTACTTTTCCCATCAAATATACAGCACAAAGTCATGACACATTAATTATTCAGTGCAGTCAATGATGGACAGACAAATCATAAAATGTAACAATAGTGAATTTAATTATTGACAAATATATACAAAACAAATAGTACACCAGTATAAGTATTAGTAATAGTATTAGTAACAGTATTAGTATTAGCGAATTTGCTGGCCGGCTCCCATGTGTCATCCCAGACTCTGCCACTGTAAATAGTCCACAAGTCATCTTACACACAGCATATACAGTACAGCCTACAGCTCACAACTAGTCTTCAGGCTCAAGTTTGAAGATATGTCATCTGAAGCTGAAAAATAAAGGTTTACCCTTTTTCTGTTGGATAATTTCTTTTGGTTTATTTTAAATGGCGTTTGTCAAACAGCAGTCATTTTGTTCCAAGTGAAAACTACTGGACTCAGTCGCTTGGACACAGTCATCCCTACAGTCAACCCTTTGAAGTTCTGCATCGGGTTAACCACATCAGAAATGATGTGGTTAAAGGCCTCTATGTTGATCACAGAGGGGTCAGCAAAGACGCAATGGCACCACAAAGGCATCTGCGTCACATCTACATGGAACTATGAATTGGGCTTAAGACCCCATCAGAGCTGAAGTGGACTAGAAAGTGATCTGCATTATCTTTAAGTGAACTCATAATGTGAACACAAAGAGACAAGAGTTGTTTTTGGTTCATTTGACCGCACAAGCCATTTTAATTGGACTACATTTGGTTCATAATGGGAGGTTTCACTTTATAAAAATAACTGCTGTTTGGCAAACACCTTTTAAAATAATCCAAATAAACAAAATAGAATTAGCAAATGTATAGGGCAAACCGGTTAGAATGCATTTGCTTCAGATGTCGTATGACCAAACTTGAGCCAGATGACTTCATGACTTGAAGGCTGGTGTGCACATGTTCTCATGTGGTCTCAGTTCAGTTCACTTTAAAAGGGATCCGAGTATGCTTAGATAGTTCCTTGTGCCCAAAACAATTATCAGTCCCACTTTCACTTCAAAGTTCACTTTGAAGGCTGAAAGGGACCAGATTTTAAAACACTAAGACTGTGTGTGGTTATGGATTAAATGACATCAGCCATCACTTACCAGGAAGAGCAAGGTAGCCAGCGCACTTCGACCTCTGCTGCCTTCCCCTGCAGACACACACACACACACACACACACACACACACACACACACACACACACACACACACACACACACACACACACACACACACACACACAGTTCAGTGATGTTACTGTAATGATTTTACCATTCAAATAATGATGTTTGTACTTAGCTCTATATACTGCCGTTCTTACTTGGAACATCATTTAGTTAACAAGAGTACTTATGTATTTTTTGTAAGCTCAATAAAAAATAAGAATCTGTTGTCACATTCCATTTGCATTGTTGTTTTTGTTTAGGATTTACAGTATGTCCCTTATGAAAAAGAAGTAAATTCAAGTTTTCTATTAGTATACTTATTTTAAACAAACAATAAGAAAGTATACTTTTAGTCAAAATTGTATATAATTATAAATACACTTTATGTACTTCGTAGAAATACACTTAATTACACTTAAGTGTACTTGACTTATACTGAGTGAAAAGTCCAATTATATTTGGCCTGTACTTGTACTCTATCTTTTTATCAAGATATACTTAAAAGTATAATTAAGTATTTAAAGTATACTTGGCTTGTAGTTTGTTAACTGTTTTGATCGAGTAGCCTAATAAATAAACTTTTTTTTTACATAGTTTTCATATATAGTCTTATGAAACTTATGAAAATATTGTTTAGAATATTGACATAAAACATATGTTTCTAATTCTGCATATCTGAAATTTTGTGTTAGCTAGTTCACTGGCATCGGTACATCGGAATTTACTTTAATTCTGCTTTACTCTTTCCTCACCATTGACTGAATTTTCCAGCTATCCATGCTTTGACTGTTATACGGTAGGAAGGATGCGCTATGACACATCTTCTAATACAGAAACTCTGGATCAAAACACAAGAGAAGAAGAAGCTGAACCAAGTGATAGTAGATTACTCACTCAAATGTAAAATAACGTGATCATCAAACATGAAACAGCTTGTAAATCAAAACTGCTTAATGTTACCAAATGAAATGAAGCATAACACATGACTGTGAAGCTTTGGGGTGTTGGACTCGATCTACTCCATTTGTGTTTTCCTGTTTTGATCACCATTCTAAATCTGATCAAGGCGCAGTCTTTGACAAAAATGTGATTTTCTCAAATTCTTTGTTTAAAATGTTGCCTTTATGAAACTTACCGACATTCAAGTGTTGATAAAAAAGGATGCATGAAGCTAATAAAATGTTTTTAAAATTAAAGTACAGTTAAAGGTATTTTTCAAGTATAAAAAATAATATCTACATTTGAACATAGTAGTATACTGCAAGTGCAAAATAATATATAAATAGTATAATTTTATCTTCACTTAAAGAAAACTTACAAGTATACTTGCAGTATAAACTACTACTAAACTAGTAGTTTACTGAAAGTACACTTCAGTGTGTACTTTCATAAACTAAAAAATGTACTGCTGGTTTTAAAATAGTAAACTAATAGTATACTTATAAGTTCACTTGTAGTAAAGATGCATTAAAAATAAGAAACCTAGTTGTGTGCTTAGTTTACACTTGTAGTACACTTAAACGTATACTTTTATATACTAAAAGTGTGCCAATTTAGTCCCAAGCAGTATTGAAATAGTACACTTACAAATGTACTACAAGTACACACTGATATTAGTATACTTATTACATAAAGTATACTTACAAATATACTTGAACATTACTTAAGTATGTAACCCAGGTCATTAACTCGGGTCACTAATATTAATAATTAGTATTCTTTTATTTATATCACTATAAACAAATAGTAAGAAAAGAACAACACAAAGTAAAATTAATTTATTTCATTATAAATAATCCAAAACAACTAAATCCTTAATGGTGAGGTGAAAGGTTAGCTCCGCCCCTGTTGGAAAGTTTCCAAAAAAAAAGATCGCGTACAAGCAGAGATGAGAGAGAGTGAGAGAGATACCGAACGACACGAGAGACACGAGAGATACCGAACGACACGACAGTGATAGCAGAGTAAATGATTTGAGAATAGCTGCTTAATAATCCAGCAATAGATCGTTAAAAGTGAGAAGTGGATTTATGTTTGAGTTTTGAGAAGTTCGTTGTGAACCTGATTGCGACGAGAAGATAAAACTAACGTGATAGGATCAATCTGGCGATCTTTTTCCTTGAAACTTTTTCTTCCTTTTGTTCTCTGATTTATATTTCTTCTTGGTGAGTACCGATTTCTTTATAAGAAATGTATTTTGGGAATGTGGATACTGTTTTTGTAATCTTAATGTGTACATTGAAAAAAATGATGAGTGATGTAAAAAAAATTGTTTGAAAATGCTTTAAGTGTTTTTGATATAATATGTTAGTGCATATAGTTATGTTTAAATGTTTGAAAGACATACTTTTTGTTGAGATTATATTTTTCTCTATTGTAAAGTGTGTGCCATGCGGTGCTAGCTTTGCTAGCTCTGCATATAGACTCTAGTGTGTAAGCACATGGTGACTAGCATGTATTTGTTTCCTGTATCCAAATAATTGAAACAGACATTTTAGTAATTTGAAACTGTTTATTTGAATGAGTTTAAAGTCCGCGTGAACCGGAAGTTGCAAACGACTTTTCTCCAGTGTTGTGACGTATTTCCCAGTGAAACGGAATATTGAACAGAGGGCAGGGTTTTACTCTAGCGCTCCTCCTCTCCATCTCTGCTCATAACAGACTAACGGTTTGAGGGGAGCGGTTAAGCGTTTCACAACCCAAGTCCTCAAACCTACGTCATCAGGGAAGGTCCTCCAAAGCAGAGGGGAGGGGCATTTTCAGATTTTGATTAAAGATTACGAAGCCAAACATTTTTTTTGTGTGGATTGACTTGCATGGATGAATTGTTCACCACAAAACGATCAATTTAGGCAAACAAAGTAAATATGGTCAATTTTGATTTCATGTGGACTTTAACTGATGATTGTTTTGGCTTTGTTTTTGCAAGGCCGGGTTTTTTGTGTTTCTTGTTTTATTTCTCTCTTTTGTGAGTTCTGAATTGCTGCTGTGATCTTGAATTCTGTCCTGGCTGTGGATCCTTATCCCTAGTTTGGACTGGCGAGCCATCCCATATTCTCGTACCTGGAAACAGAGCAAAAGAGTTGTGACAGTTGCAAGAAAGATTTTTCTGATTGGTAGGACAGACTGCACACATTACGTTTTTTTTCTTTTTCCAAATTTTTCCTGGATTTCCCTGAGGACAAAGTTTTTTTTTTTTCTTCTTCTTCTTCTATCTTCATGGACTGAACTCATTAATTCATTTTTTATGAACATTCCTATTTTTTGGCGGGGGGATTTGAAATTGAGACATTGAACTTGAAATTGAGACACCGAGGTCAAATTTCAGAAACTGACATTGGGAATTGTTGACTGTTTCTGTGTTTATCATTTATCATTTCATTTATTTCAAATACTGTGTGTTACTGTTATCCATTTCTTTTTATTTTGTTTTATTTCATTCTGCCAATTTCGAAAAATACAACATATGCAAGACAACAAACAAAGAGAAAAGAAATACACTTACCTTTTAATTAGCTACATTCCAGTATTCCGAGTGGTTCATTTATTGTATTAATTTTTACTATCATCTTTGCTAATAATTGCTTCTGTGAGTCGATCTGAAAATCTTCTGTTTCTGGTCCATGGTTTTGATTTTGTAGGATCTAGTATCGAGCCGGGTGCTACATATACTTCATAAAATTAACTTGAAATATACCTATTTATCGTAGCACTTGTGATAGGGTTGATAACTACTGCTCAGTGTTACTGTTTTGTCACATGTGGATTGAAAGATGAGACAGACATGAGTCAAGAGATAATCAGACAGCCTAATGAAAAATGTTGTTCTACATCTTACCCCATTCATCCGTCTTTCCAATATCTTATCGTATGGATACATTTGTAAATGAAAAATTCATTGTTCTTGTGTTTTGTTCATTTAAACTTGTTGATTTCATTTAACTATGTGATAGCATCTGACCGTATGTTTCTGTGAGGGTTTTCTAATAGCTGAAGCAGGGACAGGAAGACAGGGTAATAAAATACTTATACCTGAGCATGAGAAAGAGTTTGGTTAGAAGAATACAGGGTTATTTAACTAATAAACGAAGCACCAGGCCCTCTCCTGAGGGAAGAGGAGGCAATTTAGGTCATAAGTGAAGGCCTTTTGGCTTCTCAGGGACAAAGAACAGTGTGACCTGCACAGGGGGGTAGAAAACCAGTCCAGGCCAGTTGAAGATAGGGGGTATCTTTTGGAAAGTTACAGAAAACTAAGTAGGTGTGGTCAAGATGTTAGAAACCTGTATAAAATGTCTTAGTTTTATTATGTTTGGGGGATTTTTTGTTTTTCATGGCTGGGTGGCTGCGGTCTGTGAAAAGAATCCTCAGAGAATAAAGCCTTTTCTTCTTTATTACAATTTTGCCTTTTGAGTGTTGTCTTACACCTGTGATGCTGTTTTTCCAAGTGAGATAAAAATTGCTATTACAGCTGGTGTCAGAAGAGGGATCCTGTGCGGACGCTTCTTCTCCTGGTCCTGAGAACGGATTTGACGGGAAAGTGCACAACCTCGGCAGCAACAGGCGGCCGTCTCATACCTCGACGGTTTGAGATAGAAACTCAACAGATTACGGGAGAGAGAGCAATACCGCATTCAGGGCCAGTGGAGGAAGCTCCCACCAGGAATATAAAGAATCCGCGGATTGCGGGAAAAACAGAAAAAAGCATCTCTGGGTAAGACACGGCAAATTGTTTTATTGAAGTTGAGTGTAATTTGATAATTGTGAGTGAACATGAACCATGTTGGCTGGGTTTTGCTTTTTGGTACGAGCGAGAGGTGAGTCAGTTAATCACAAATTTTTATGGGGAGAAATTGATCTGACAAAGCAGACCAGTTTCTGCCTCACTTAGCTCGTTAGTGGACAGGGGATCCACTGGTGATTCAGAGAAATCACAGCTGCTGAGATGATTACGTTCTACTCGAAATTTATGTAAACCTTAGAGAAAGTTTAAAACAGGATTAAGAAGTTTCTGGGTGATTGTGTTCTACTCGAAGTTTTACCACATTGAATTGAGTCAAGCGAATAAGCGCACGTGGGGGAACTTTGAGTGGAACGTAATTACAAGACCAGGTTGAATTAATCAAGTAAAAAGACTTGAGCAAGCGAATAAGCGCACGTGAGAAAACTTTGAGTGGAACGTAAACAAGCAGAGGTCCGTCCGATCTCGGAGTAAAAGATCGGGTCTGTCAAAGACGTTTGACAGATTCTGTAAGACACGTGTCGAATTGTGAAATCCAGAAAGGAGGAACTCAGCCAAAAATGGGGTCATCTAACAGTAAACCAGATCGTTTTTACACACCTATTTTGTGTCAAATGAAAAATTACGGCTAGAAATGCATGCAAGAAATTGAGAAACGGATAATTGTTTAACAAAAAGGTTGTTGTAGTCGTGTTCAGCATGTGTGTAAAACTGTGAACAGATAGTAGTTTGTTGAACTAAAAAAGATAGGGAAAGATAGAATGTTTTTCCTGATGGAAATTATAAACAGAGAATTGTTGGATTGCAGATAAAAGAGAACAGATGCAGAAGGAACTAGCATGTAGGGGAAGATAGAGTTCGTGGAACAATTTATGAACGCCTGTTAAGTCAAATTAAGTTAAAAATGGTATGTTTTTAGATAAAAATAAGGCATTGAGTATGATTAACAGGGATTAACATGATATAAAGATGAACAAAAGTTTTATTAAGCAAAATGGGAAACAATTTTATTTTACTGGTAAAATAGTGATGTCTAGAGAATTTTCATAACAAGAGTTGGAGCAAGCAGCTATAATGGCTGCCTGTGCGATTTAGGGATTGAGAGATGAGTAATATGATATTTAGTTTTTTTGTGGAACAGCAGAGATAAGTGGGACTGAGAAAATATGGATAACGTTAAGTTGATTCTGCAGCCTAACCATTTGATAGAGGAATACTGTTTCAACACAGTTTTAATGAAATTGATGGCATATAGTACAAATGTTTATACTTTATGAAGAGTCCTGAAACAAACAGTAGGACAGAAGAGAGCAAACGCTGTAAGCAGCTGTGCCCTGAAGCTTTGACTTCAAAGAAATGTGAAGTTTAGAAAGAAAATGTTTAGTGAAAACCCCTGAGAATATGTTGAGTGATTTTCATTGCAACTTATGAAAATGAATGTGCTGCCAATAATAATGATGAAGATTATGATTTGGCTATTGTGATTGAATCCACACTGGTGGACTGTAAAAGAATACAGAGAACTGCTTATCAGTGGCTCTGTTTACATTCCTGATTGGGACACACTGCGTCAAGGGTGTGCAGTAAGTTGGAGCTGTTTGCAAGCTCAATGATCAAACTATAGGTAAAGAGAGTTTTTTTAATTGTGGTCAGTGGGGCCATTTAGCCCATAATTGTAAATGGACACTCAGAAAAGAAAGTGATAACGTGAAAGTGACGTGTATTAATGTGGGTTTTTGAAAGTAGAACAGTATTTAAATGGCGATATTAAAGTTTTCGTCTGAGAAAGAACTAAGAATGTGAATGCAGTGCTAAAAGAAAGTGAAGAGAACGTGCAAGGGAGAAAAGAAAGTTAAAGGAAAGTTAATAGATGGAAGTCGTAAGAAGATTGAAGATTAAAAGAAGGTTGAAAGATTTAAGTCTTAAGGGAATCCTTTTAAAGGAAAGAGCTAGTGAATTGATGAATGCAGATTGATGTAAAATTACAGATAATGACAAGTTGCAAAATATTCTAAAAGTACCGTTAACTAAAAGGATGATTGTGTTTTTAATGGAATACTTTAAAAGGGTTTAGATGATATAGAGAGACTAATCTGACAGATTATTTACAATGATAAATGCAAAAAATGCATCACAAGCGGAGAGTGCTAGCCGCCTCAAAGTTAGTGTGAATCCTAATTGCAGATTGATAAACTCCTAGAAAAAACATTGAAGTAATTGAGAACTTGACAACTAAAATTGAGATGAAATGCGAAACGTTATTAAGAACTAGAATAATTATTATTCTTTCTTTAAGATAAAATAAGCAGAAGCAGTATTACTGGATTAAGAGTTGCTAAATGTAAAATGTGTGTCTGATTAAACAAACAGTTTGTTAGTGTTTTGAACGTGGAGGAATAGTATTGACCATGAAAGAACTAGGAGCTGATGTTTTGCTTTAAAAAGATAAGCGTGTGATTGGCTGAAACAGTTTGCTTATTTGAATCTGGTGTGCGGTGGCTAAAACGTCCAGTGCGACAGAGACACGATCTGAGAGGAAATTTGTAATGTGATGTCTAAATTCCCTGATGTGGGCAAAAGACAAATGTAAAATATGGTTGTTTGAAAATACATGTAAATTCTGGCAAAGATGCCTTAAGCTGGGCTAGAGTTAAGAGATGGTAGATAAAGTTTGATTTTAGAAGTTTATGAGAGTACAGTGTACCAGTCCTGAATGCCTCAGAGTCTCTCTCATTCAATGTCAGCTGAAAGCTGTTGTCTGAGCCTGTGTAAGGCACATTGTTTTAGTTGAAAACCATAGACATGGATGTTAAAGGAAATCATGCTACAAGGCAGTTCCGATTTCATACATTTAAAGGGAAATTTGTAAATGTTTTAAAAGTAAAACTGAATGACTTTAAAGAAGTCTTAAACGATAGAAGTGACATTTTTGACTAGTTTAGGACCAGTAACTTCTTTGTCTGATTTTAGTCTCCACCATGAAACAGGGCTGATGGCTCTGGCTACAGATGTAACAGTACACTGAATGGACGTTGTGATAACTAAATTCACTGAGTGTAAGCTCAGTATTGCGATTTTGCTGATTTGAAGATGTTTAAAATATTTAAGTGATTAAATACTGTTGTTATTAACCTGTCTCCCTGTGTTAACACTATTAGGCAGTCCAGAGTGCTCTGGTGACTCTTGAATGTGCCTTTCCTAAGCTCCAGAACTGATTATGTTGAAGAAAATGGTCAAAGATTCTGTTATGGGGAAGAGCGGTTACCAGTGTGCACGAAGTGATATCACTCAAAGACGGGTAAGATTCTCTAGGGCCAGAGGTCAACCTAAGACAGAGGGTCACGCCGACACTGGGTATCTGCAGAATGGCGGTGTTTTATGTGAGTTGGGTATGAGAGTGGTGCTGATTGACTGAGTGGCCACCAGCATCAGCAGATCATTGAGAGGCCAGATGGGCTGTGAGGAGTTACGGCATGTCTGACCCAGAAAATGTGAGTTCCTCTATATACCACTTGCAAGAAACCGCATTCATTGTATGGCTTGTTTTTCATTATGACAAGTGTTTGCAACCATGCCAGGGGACAACACCCTGATGAAGATTATAGATAAAGAGCTGATGGGAATGGGCTTTCAAGAGCCAGCTGAGACCGTGAGGTGATTGTCATTATTTGTTGTGGAGACAGTAACAAAACTTAATTTATGTCAGGAACATGATGTTGGTTGCCTTATGGGCAAGGGAAAATATTATAGAAGTTGATATTGAAATAATATGTCTTTAAGATATGTAAGAGATGTTTTGTAAGTTTTAAATCCTGAAGGTCATTAGACGTGGTGGTGGCTAAAGGTGAAGACAGCTTTTGTAGATTCAAGAAAAGTCTGGATAAAGGTTAATGGTCAAAGGTTATTGAAATGAATTTATTATTAGATTTTGTCTGAATTACAGTCTTAGGAGGCTGTTGAAAAGATTATTTGTTTATAGTGAGAGAGACTGCTTGAGTGAAGGAACGGATGGTATTCTGTCAGTCCTTCTGTTATCGGCATGCTAAAGCAAGTTGAAGCAAAATAATAATGAGTCAAAACAACCCAGCTGACTTTTCTAAGAGAAAATGAATAATGAACAAACGGGCTTTGAAACTGGTAAAGAGACCATGTAAAATTAGGTAAAGGCTACAGGAAAATGAGAAGTTTAAAATCTTATTTAAAATTTAACTATGCTTAGAGTTAAAATCAAAGATATGAATATGAGAATATGAGCGGTTCATAGTCAGGTATGTGTGTGTGTTGGATGGTGACAGCATTGTATGTTTTATGAGTGTTGATTCATGTTTGGTATGCGTTGGTTTAGGGAAGCTATTCTGTCCCCATAGTGTGTATATTGTGTCATTAACCTCTGGAATGAGTTTTATCATTACAGATGGGTTAAGGCAAATGACAAATTTGAAAGAAATTTGGTCATCAAGCCCTGTAGATTATTGTGAACAGAGAGAGAATGTTGTTTGACTGATACTGACCAAGTCTGTACACGACGACCTGACCTGATAGAAACAATTGATGACTTTGACATTGGAAAATGTTTGTAGATGACTGACTTAAGAGACCAAATAACAGGCCTGAAAAGCAGTGAGACTCAGGGCCAGTGCCCTTCAAATTATTAGATAAGAAGATGAGATTGTGGCTTACGTAATGTTTTGTTTCAGAGGCAGAGAAAGATGTCTGGGGGAAATTTGGCTGAAGGACAACATTTGGGTTAGTGTTGAAAAGTTTGTTTACCCAAACACCATTATGTTAAATTGATGCAAGAAGTTTAAGTGCATCATGCATCAAAAGGGGGATGGTAACAATTGCCATACCAAGGGGTTCAAATTTAAGGAATGCAATTGCACGGGTAAGTGTGCTAATACCAGGGACTGTTTCAACAAGGACCCTGAGTGCTCAGATTCGGCAGCAAAGGACGCGGGAGCACAGCAGACAAAAGAAACTACATGTACTTCACTATCTGACAATAACCTCGACGATTGTTTTTCTTTACAGAGCATGCAGACTTTGATGCAGGTCAGAGTGTGCCCAGTAAAATAATGGCTATGGATGAATTTGGCTAGCTATCCTAGCTTGAGTTATTATTGTGGCAGAACAGTGCCACACCTTGCGCAGCGAATAACTTAAAATTTTCCCTTTGCAGAATGTCAGGATGGATTGTGTCGAACAGAACTGATTCTGTTCCAAATGTATAAATATTGTTTTGTTAACATGAGCGAAGTAGGTTGAGTGTTTGTTTAGTTTTTTTTTTTTCCATTTAGGGTTTTCAGTGCTGTTGAGTAAGCAAAATTATCTGGTGACAATATGTTTCAGGCTGTTGATTCAACCGGTCACACCAAAAGGGACGACCGGCTAGACGAGCGGTCAACAACAAAATAGCTAGGGTCTGCATCCACAGGTGACAGCGGGCAGGAAATGGTTCATTCCAATGGAGGTGCAATCGTGATCTAAGGAAAAATCTTGTGAGGTCTAGGGAAAATGGTTGGAGAGGGTGACATCTGGGTCCGTCCAAGCCTCTCACCTTAGACTACACCAACCAACTTCAGCAACCCCAAACGTCAACGCTGCAGAAAGTGAGGGATAAAAGGCTTGTGCTAGTAACGGCCTCCTTCGCCGACGTTGGAAAAGACCAATGCAACGTTTCGCAAAGAATCACCCTGGTGAAGACGGAATGTTCATGGGGCAACAAGATGGTCAACATGCCTGGAGGAGGATGTGGATCAACTGAGGGTTTGAGTTCAACAGAAGAATCTGTTTTGTGATGATTTTGATGATGTTATTTGATTAAATCAAACTAGGGCATAGTATTGATATAGATCTAATGATTTGATTGGTGCAAATGTTTTCAGGAAAAGTAGAAAATAATAAGCAAAATAAGGTCGGTCTGTAATGGAAAAGTAAAAGTTAATTTTTAACAACCACATTGGATAGAATGGATAAAATCATAAGACTTTTTTTGGTTAGATCTTATTAAATAGGGTATTAAATAGAGCTTACTAAGTAAAACCATTGCCCGATTGAATTAAAAGTTAACAAAATACGGTTAAGGAAATATGTAGATGGGCGTGGATTAATGGAAAGTGCTGAATGTAGGCTGTAGGAGTTATGATTGTATGTGTTATTCTGATAATTTTGTTATTCATGGGGGGAATACGAGAAAATTGGAATGTCTGTTCAATTGGCGAAAATGACAGCCTATCCCAAAGGATGAACAAAATTAGGCAGAGGAGGGAAAGTAGAGAATCTATTCAATGTAACGAAAATTGGAAGGGTTTTTATTTATTTTTTTATTATTTTTTTTCTTATTCCTCTTACTTTCTAAATTCTTTCTTTCTAAGGACGATGATAATGTGTAAAGAAGGTTAAAAACAGTAGCCATCCGTGTTACGAGGTGGCATACAAGGACAGGGTTTGAATTGAGGGATAATTTTTTATCTACTTTTTTCCTTTTTCTTTGTGTAATAATTCCTGAAATCAACAAGGGGTGTTGAATTGATATGTGTTGAACTGATGTGTTGTTTTCCTACTAAATATAACCTACACTTTTTCTTGTTTATACTGAAATGACTGGGGTCCGATCTATAGTATTGGGGATGCAATAACAGTGCTTATTCGTCTAGCCCGGTTTCAGAATAAACCTTTACTTGCTTGCTATAACAGTGAGGGCCTATCCTTACAAAAACAGCCTAAGCTTATTTCACTTTTAATCCTTTCTTTTCCTGCAAGTTTAAAGAAGAGTGATCAGGTATATGAAAGTCAGTAATGAGGAGTATAACTGTGATGTAAAGAAAAAACTTGAAGTGATTGTACTCTTGGGGATTCAATAGTAAAATGGGCTTGATTAATTTTAGAAAGTAGAAATGAATTTTTATTATTTTGTTGGTTATCAGGGAATGATAAACAGGGGGGAATTGTAAATGAAAAATTCATTGTTCTTGTGTTTTGTTCATTTAAACTTGTTGATTTCATTTAACTATGTGATAGCATCTGACCGTATGTTTCTGTGAGGGTTTTCTAATAGCTGAAGCAGGGACAGGAAGACAGGGTAATAAAATACTTATACCTGAGCATGAGAAAGAGTTTGGTTAGAAGAATACAGGGTTATTTAACTAATAAACGAAGCACCAGGCCCTCTCCTGAGGGAAGAGGAGGCAATTTAGGTCATAAGTGAAGGCCTTTTGGCTTCTCAGGGACAAAGAACAGTGTGACCTGCACAGGGGGGTAGAAAACCAGTCCAGGCCAGTTGAAGATAGGGGGTATCTTTTGGAAAGTTACAGAAAACTAAGTAGGTGTGGTCAAGATGTTAGAAACCTGTATAAAATGTCTTAGTTTTATTATGTTTGGGGGATTGTCTGTTTTTCATGGCTGGGTGGCTGCGGTCTGTGAAAAGAATCCTCAGAGAATAAAAAATTGCTATTACACATTGTCTGTTGACTGCATTTGCAACCTTAAATGACAAAGGCAAAAAAAAGTTTGGTTAACTTAAAATGGGTCTGAGTTTGCTTGAGGTGTTCATATATGAGTCAATGTTCTTAGTTCACTTTGAGGGCTGAAAGAGACCAAGTGTGAATACACCCTGAGTTTGGTCCAATTAAAGGGGGCTACATGCAAAAACACCTTTACACCCAACACATGGCTGCTGATATACACATGGGGTGCAAAGAATAGAAACAAATATACACATAACACTTAACAAATATAAGAATGTCTACTTGCTTTTTGTTTTCTTCTTTTTGGCCAGGGTAGCGGGTGGGGCTTGTGTGGCTCCTGTACCTGTGGCTTAGGGGTGCAAGGGGAAAAGATTAAGAATTATATATTCAGTATCTTGGGGAAGTGGCTTAATTAATAGAAGGGGGTGAAATTCACATTGGTTAACTTATTTCAGTGGTTCTCAACTCCAGTCCTCGGGACCCGTTGCTCTGCACATTTTGTATGTCTCTTTTATCTGACACACTCAGTTCAGTTCATGGAGTCTCTCTTAACGAGCTGATGATCTGATTCAGGTGTGTTTAATAAGGGAGACATACAAAATGTGCAGAGCAGCGGGTCCCGAGGACTGGAGTTGAGAACCACTGACTTATTTTATATTAATACAATGATTACAAAACCATGGGGCCTATTTACAGATGGGGCGCAAGGCAAGATTACTTAGGCTATGTTCACACTTAGCGTCTTTTTTCAAACTGCCAGCATCTGTTCCACATTATAACCCTATGGAGTAAACCGTTTTTTCAAAAAAGTCCTGAGCGCTTTTTTAGACGCCACCGCCGGCGTCTTTTTCTGCAGCTCAGAGCGTCTTTTTAAGTTGAAAAAAGTTAAACTTTTCTGAAAAGAACGCCCTACGTCAAGCGCCTTTTTGACAGCTGACCAATGACAAGCGAGTAGTGAGACCTGTCGTTTCCATAACAACAAGAACAACAAGAAAAAATGGAGACGGTGCCGGTAGATAAACTAATCGTCCTTGTTTCGGAGCACAAGGAGCACCATACAGTTTCCTCCCCCGTATAATGTCGTGCACCCACAAACGTCTTTGTGAACCAACATTCTCCTCCCCGGTAACTTCAAAAGCCAACGCAAGAGCCAACTTTCTCTTTCTCGACATTTTTTGCATCACACAGCACTAGGCTACTGTTGCAGCTGTTGTTATAGCAACAAAAGACGCGCTCGGCTGCTATTTGTAACCGAACGCTGCACGCCGTTGTCAACTTTTTCTTGTCAAAAAAGACGCTAAGTGTGAACATAGCCTTACTTTGTCTTTTCTTTAGTTGAGGTTGAATGGATGGTGGGGCTCGTGTGCCTTGGCCTGAGGTGGATAGTGGGGCTTAAGGTGCAAGGGAAAAAGGTTAAGAATTTTATATTCAGTATCTTGGAGGGGTGGCTTAATTAATTTAAAGAGGTGAAATTCCCCATGTGTAACTTGTTTTATATTGTGCACTGATTGCAAAAAAACATAGGACAAATTTACAGATGTGGTGCAATGCAAGATTACTTACTTTGTCTTTTCCTGGGTGGTCGAGGCTCCACATGCTGCTGAGCCTGAGAGTCGACCGTAAACAGTTCAAGTATAATAATTTGCTGGTCTTGCGGGATTAGCTGGTCTATGGGCAGGGGCTGGTCTTTCTGGGGCTGGTCTATGGGCAGGGACTGGTCTATGGGCAGGGGCTGGTCTATGGGCAGGGGCTGGTCTATGGGCAGGGGCTGGTCTTTCAGGGGCTGGTCTATGGGCAGGGGCTGGTCTAGGGGCAGTGGCTGGTCTATGGGCAGGGGCTGGTCTTTCTGGGGCTGGTCTATGGGCAGGGGCTGGTCTATGGGCAGGGGCTGGTCTATGGGCAGGGGCTGGTCTAGGGGCAGGGGCTGGTCTATGGGCAGGGGCTGGTCTATGGGCAGGGGCTGGTCTAGGGGCAGGGGCTGGTCTATGGGCAGGGGCTGGTCTATGGGCAGGGGCTGGTCTAGGGGCAGGGGCTGGTCTATGGGCAGGGGCTGGTATAGGGGCAGGGGCTGGTCTATGGGCAGGGGCTGGTCTTTCTGGGGCTGGTCTAGGGGCAGGGGCTGGTCTAGGGGCAGGGGCTGGTCTAGGGGCAGGGGCTGGTCTAGGGGCAGGGGCTGGTCTATGGGCAGGGGCTGGTCTATGGGCAGGGGCTGGTCTAGGGGCAGGGGCTGGTCTTTCTGGGGCTGGTCTATGGGCAGGGGCTGGTCTAGGGGCAGGGGCTGGGGCTGGTCTAGGGGCAGGGGCTGGTCTAGGGGCAGGGGCTGGTCTAGGGGCAGGGGCTGGTCTAGGGGCAGGGGCTGGTCTAGGAGCAGGGCCTGGTCTATGGGCAGGGGCTGGTCTTTCTGGGGCTGGTCTATGGGCAGGGGCTGGTCTAGGGGCAGGGGCACATCTGTTGTGAAGTTAGCAAAAATATAAATTCAGTACACATTGTCAAAGAAATCAACGACAAACACTAATGATCTATACATAAAACTTATCTTACCATTCAGTTTGATTACGAAGTCATATGCCCTCTTCATGCTGGTTAAGAAACGTGTGTTGTTTTGCGTTGGTGGCAGATGCGTGACTACATCTGCCATCAACTTGTGCCCTTGTGCCTCTGGCTGATAAATAATATGGGCATATAGCCCAAGGCAGAAAGTTTTTGGACCTGAAATGAGACAAAGAAATTAACACATTTCCAATATATTATATTGCTACATTACTACATATATGGCAGTCCATCTACTATTTAAAGACCTAATCTTGCAAAAAATATTTGTTAACGCTTTCAACAAGTATTAAGTATGTGATGATTAAAGACATATTGTAAAATTAATACATAGAAATATTCATTCATGAGTATTTCTTAAATTGCAACTGTCAGTGCTCGATTTTGTTTGAAAATAATTAATCAGATGTTATTACAGTAATGAAGATGGCGTCTACTCCACACTGACTTTGAATCAGAAACAGAGGGCAGTTTACTTGGTTTATAAACTAGGTAGTATTTGATTCATAGTTCATCCCTATCCCTAGTCCCTACCATCAGTTACACAGGTATTTTAAAGATAAGTGTAGTTTAGAATATTGCCTACTTATGTACATACACCAATGTATTTGCGAGATTTTTTTTCACAACAGAAGTACACCTGCATAAAATTTCATACTGACAAGATGTGCCAACTTCCAACATCCAGGCAGGAATGTGAATTCTGGTACACAGCACACAGCATGGCCACTCAATTAATGAAGCATAAGCATTTTTACTTACAGCTATTTTGGGCAGAGGCCACCACCCGAGATGCATTTTTGTTTTTGATGACCCTCTGGCCCCAGTCATCATTAATTTTTGCAGTTTTTAATAACCGCTTGCTTGGGAGTGTGGCAAAACAAGCACTGCAGGTTTTGCGGTTGGCCTGCTGACAGACCTGGCAGCTTGGGCAAGGCCTGAATTTTGGCTTTGTCATTCTGAAATGTACACACATACAAAAAATATAAATATTAAATATCATACAGGGATCCAAACACACACAAGTACAAGAAAGACAGAGCTAGTCAGTCTATTAGCATGTGTCATACAGCAGTAGGCTATGATTAACGTATAACTTTTCTAACATTATCAAAGATAATACTAGATCTGGATGTTTGCAAGCTGGCAAATTATTTAAGTGCAGAAAAGGTGTGAAAAAAAGTCGCCAAGCGATAAAAAACCATTTTTGAATACTGACATTCCTCACAAAACTTAAGTTTGATTTACTTAAACTTCATGCCAGCAGCAATCTTTATCTTATAGGTTGGCCTATATTGTGTTTCATTTGGTGCAATAACCAGGTATTATGCCAGTCTCTAATCATTAAATTGGTAAATTATGTATACTTAAAACAACACCAACAAATGAATGTATATTCTCTGATCCCGACCTTTACACTTTCAGTTGATTACAGTGAGTGAAGAAGAGGCAGCAACCCAGGTCCTCCGTCCCTCTAAAAAGCTACCACCACTCAGATGGTAGGGGAGAGAGAGAGAGAGAGAGAGAGAGAGAGAGAGAGAGAGAGAGAGAGAGAGAGAAAAGGCTCGGAGGGCTTTCTATGCTATAAAGTCACGATGTGGACACTTAAAATTACCCATTAAAACCTGGATAAAATTATATAATTCAATAATAAAACCAATAATTTTATATGGATGTGAAATTTGGGGACCAGTACTAAATTGTAAAAATTGGGATAAAACATCAGTAGAAAAATTACAATTGGAAATTGGCAAAAATATTCTCGGGGTTCACAGAAACACGTCCACTGCCGCCTGTAGGGCTGAGCTGGGCCTGTACCCGCTGAACATCCAGATCCAGAAGAGATGTGTTCAGTTCTGGCATCACCTCCATCAGTCTGATCCAGAGTCAGTGCAATATAAAGCCCTCCTCGCCAATGAAACCTCAGCAGAACCTCATCCTCTGAACACACTCGCTCTCCAACTCGTCCATCAGACTATACTCCCCATCAACCCCAAACCTATCATTAACCAAATCCACAAACATCTAAAAGACACTCATGATGAAACACTAAAAGCACATTTTGCCCTCCAAAATAAACTCCAATGTTACTCGACCCTCAATAGAACCACTAAATTGGCCAGTTATCTATTTATTAAACATTTTAAAGAAAGACAAATCCTCTCCAAATACAGATTAAGTGACCATGATCTAGAGATAGAGAGAGGAAGACGTAGACTAACATGGACAGAGAGAGAGCAGAGGATCTGTAGACACTGTGACCTACAGCACATCGAGGATGAGGAACACTTTCTGCTCTTCTGCTCCAGATACTCCAGTATAAGAGAAACCTTTCTGCCCAGATTTGAAATCTTGATTCCATCGTTCTCTGAACTGAGTGACGCTGAGAAAATGTTCTTCTTACTGGGAGAAGATGATAGTACAGCTGCACTAGCGGCTAAATATGTGTTAGCTATTCACAACGCCAGAGTCAGCTAATTCTCTAGAGAGACCCACTGTATTTATTCATTTATTAGGATAAATTGTGTTTATTTATCTGTTTATTTATATTTACTATATGACATGATCTATACATATATGTTTTGTTTGTTTGTTTTATTATTTATATATAATATGTTGATGCTTTGGCAACATTGTGTTACACAGTCATGCTAATAAAGCTCATTTGAATTGAATTGAATTGAGAGAGAGAGAGAGAGAGAGAGAGAGAGAGAGAGAGAGAGAATAAACAATACAAATAAGACAATAAACAAGACAAATATGGCTCTTAAAAGTGCCTTTTTTTCGATGTAATGAGGTGCTGTTTTTTTTTTAAAGGACAGGGATTAAGGAACCTGCAGAGAAAGAGAAGAACAAATAAAAAAAATCGAAATAGATCACCAAACTACATATTACAATATGAATAACTACTAGACTAAGAAGTTAAGTCAATGATGCTCTTGTTCATTCATGCAATCAAAATATCATAAAGTCATTGTGTGAGCTAAGGTTCATGATATTTTGAACACATCCTTGTTCTGCCTTAATTCTATATTATATATATCCCCAATAACCATTCCCCCAATAATCCCTCAATAAGCATTTACACGTCAAAAATAAAATTATGAGTTTATTTCCACACAAAAACACATGTTGTGTATATGTATAGCCTATGTATAGCATATATATATATATATGTATATATTAGGGCTGGGGGAATTAACGCGTTAATCTTTGCGATTAATTTGAAATGTTTAACGCGTTAAAAAAAAATAACGCAATTGACGCAGCAATTTTTTTTTTTTTTTTTTTGCCTCGTTTTAATGATTTCCTGTTGCGTCTGCTATTAAAAAGGCTGAAATATGCCGTCCCGCCCCTCCATGTTCGGCGATCAGGTTTCATTCTCGGGCAGCTTTCATGAGCGGGTCTTTTCCGCTCGGTATGTGCGTCGCGCTCTGTGCTCCGCGCGCACGCGCGCGCGTGTGTGTGTGTGTGTCTGTGTGTGTCGGCGCGCTCAGTATGAGGTGTGATTTGTGCATTTACTTTGCAAACTAAGCAATCATCGTGTCAATTGTCGCGTGCCTTGCCGTGACCAATGACGTATGATATCGTGCGTGAGAATGAACGTCTGGATAAACGTGTGGATGAACGCCTGGATAACGTACGTGTGGATAAACGTCTGGATTAATTCTTAGGCTATATTCTATTATCTTTACTATTGTACCTTTTTAATTTTGGATATGATCATAACACACACGTTTTCATGTTTTTGTGGGTTGGGCAACAGTGTAGACTATTAGTAATCAGTATAATAATAATTAGGCTAGTATAATTATATTTACCCAAGATTTAATATAGTAGGACTGCAACAAGTGTTAGCTATATTACTTAAGGCGGCCAGTTAGAAAAAGGTAAATCAATTAATTAAATCTTGCAGTTGGTATTTGACCGATTTTACTGCCTACAGCAATTTTATAAAACTAAACATTTAGTAAACATGTCTAAATGAAATGCCTAGGTTAAAAAAGGTGTTAAAAATGACCCAGAAACTAACCCAGTGATGTGTTAATATCACTGAACTATTGCTATGTTGTGTTAGTATAGTTTTGACCAATAAATTTAACACAAATATAAATCGTTGGATTATTTGGCTAAAATTTTGCATTAACCAGTATGTTATTGTTGTTGTTGTTGTTGTTGTTGTTATTATTATAGTCGTGTAAATACTTTTTCAAGTTCAGTGCACTGACAATATTTACATTCAGTTAGAAGTAGCAAACCATTTTTTTTTTTTTTTTAAATGTATTGGTTGCAATTGTACAAACCAAGCAATGAAGACACAAAAAGAAACACGCTGAATTCAAGTAAATGTAATTACAAACTCTCATAAGCTGACAGTGTGTTGAGGATACACCTCCAGGAACAAACAAACACAGGATGAACGCCCAAAATGTAACAAGGCAAAAGAACAGGTAGCAGTCTTTAATTGGGCTTGTTAGTACGGTGACGCATTGCTGCCACATATATAATTTGTTTTCCTCTCAATTATGTCGTAATAACGAGATCTAATGTCGTTTTATCTTTTCTCGTAATAACGAGATGCTATGTCGTTAAAACGACATATTTTCTTGGCCTTATAAGGACATGTGTAGTCATGTACAAAATATGCCTTTATCCACATAAAATTTATAGCCAATCATTTTTTATCACTTCAACGTTCAAAAATCTGAAGCAATAGCAGCCCCCAATGGACATTCATGTTAAAATATCAAATTCTGCACACACCTTATTAATAAACCATACTATCCTACAGAAAACCAGATGAGCCCAGAATATGAACGCAACGCATTTAATTACACGTTAAGCGTTTTCCTCCCATAGAAACCCTTTATTATAAAGAAAATAAAGGTGTCTCTTAACGTGTCTTTCGAAGCCGGTGCACAGCAAATCCTTTAAATGGTATTCAATGTAAAAGAAAAATGAAAAACATAAGTAGGCAATAAAATAAACAAATTATTGTGGCATTTATTAGCCCTTAAACAATATTTATTTTAAAGCCTAAACGAATTTGTTTAAAGAAAAGGCTAAGTGTTTCAGCCACCCTTTTCAAACTGGCGCAAGAAAATGCAACATAATTTGATTTGTTAAACATGAAGAGGATTATCCGTCTGGCATGGCTGCTCGCTCTAACGTTAACCTAGATAAATGTTCGCTATTATTAAGCGCATATCCAGTGTTTGTGCGGAGTGTGGAGCGCGCGCTGAATGACAGAGGCGCCGGTGCCATCACTCGCATTTTCCTATCAACAGTGGAAACAACTTAAAATACTCCATCATTTCTGGTCATACAGAAAATAATAATACATCAGTCGCAACTACTTTTATTTGTGTAAACTCACAACAAGAAGAAAACGTTGTGCTTTTGTAAAATAAAATAAAACGAACAGGGCGCGCTTTCATGATCTCCGTGAATTGGAGCGCGTCTCAAAAATAAACTGAAAAACAGTGTATAGACAAGCCTCACAGACATGAGAAATATAGCTATCTATATAAAGCTTATAAAAAATGTCCACCAACGAAAAACATACGGTAGGCTACCATCTGATTATGTAATGCTGTCCGTATGAAAGGCGCATCTAGGCTACATTACAGCGGAGATGTATGGAGATATGTTTGCTGGCAGCCTACACTGATTTAGAAAAGGCTAGTTTATTAATAAACAGTTAAAATGCTTCGTTATTTTTTTCAGACACATTTATTATCATTAGCCTACTTTTGCGGCAAGTTTTATGCATGCGCTTGAACGCATATATATATATAATAAAAAAAATAAAAAAATTACAAAACATTTTCAACCCTAAAACTTCAAGAAAATCAATGTTAAATATCTGGACAAGTTCTGGGCCAGATTTTAGGTTGATGTCTCAACAAATGAGCTTTAGGAAAGATTGTATTGTGCGCACTCGCAGTACCAAAATTTTCCACTAGATGACATCCAGACTCCACCGATGAGATCTTCGACTTCCATGTATGGTTTTTAGTGATCTGGGGTCTCATTTATAAAGCGTGCGTACGCACAAAAAGGGGCTGGAAACGTACGTACGCCAGTTCCCACGCAAAGGTTGTGATCTATAAAAAACAAACTTGACGGGAGAATGTGCGCACCTTTAAGCAAACTTTGAGCCGTGCGTACGCACAGTCTGGAGACAAAGGGAATTGGCGACACTGATGGTGAGCTGGAGTTAAGTGTCTTTTTGGTCACTTTTAGACAGAAAATCTAAAGAAATTAAACATATACAGAAAGATAATACAAATATAATTTCACTCACCAAGCCTGTCACTTGAAGCAAATATCCATCCCTTCTTAAATGTCCGCGCCAGCGAGCGCGTTGGGCCGTTTGGTGAAACTGACGCAAATAACAGTTTAAATAAATCAAATAATGATTTAAACTATGTTTTACTTATGATATAAACATTTAGATTAAATATGCCATTCAAAATAATGGAGTTAAGCACTTAAACATGAAATCATTACTGAGAAGTTACAACATTTTTATATTCAAATTAAGTCAATAGAAATATTTGTTGTGGATGCGATGTTTTTGAACACTTTTCCTCTGGCATGCTGTGTTTTAATGTTTTAACCACAGAGATAATTGCTTATCATGATAATACCAGATTGTCTGAGAAAATAGTTTCGTGCAAATAATGCCCAAGGCCTATCTGTTTCCATTAAAAATATAAATCAATTAAAAATACAATTCGGCCAGTGGAAAAGATTGAGAAAAACTTTCTCTGGAATGTATTTTACACTATTTGATTTATGTATTCAAAAACAAGGCAAGGATAGGCAACTACTTGATTTTTATCAATGTAGCCAAATGTGTCTTGTACCGTTAAACGTTATCACGTGGATGAATAATCATATGCAAATGATGATCTGCATAGTAAAACTAGGCGTTGTAAGCTCCATATATGGTTAATTCGGGGAGGAGACGCATGTGCGCACAATCTTCCGCTGACTGGGACTTATAAAGTGAATTCTGCGCAGGTTCTGGCGTACGCACGCTTTTATAAATCTGAATATTTTTTTGCGTACGCCATTTTTGGCTTTCGGGCGCACGTACACTTTTAGTAAGGTTCCTACGCACAGTTTTATAAATGAGACCCCTGAACCTTATATTTTCATACTATTCCAAATATGTATGAAGTAGACATCCTATTCAGAAATAGTTAGGGCAGTAATGTTAATATTTGATTTGAATTCAATCTCTAAAACACATAAAAATGTACGGAAAGAATCAAAGCCCGAGTTATAGTTTGCCTCCACATCACAAATGAAGAATCTATTGGTATTTATCTACTGCTGTCATTTCTTTTGATAATTACTTGTTTGGGGTGCTCCATTTTTAATTTAATTTAATTTTAATTCTGTAATGGTACAGTATGTCATATTACACCTCTTTAGATGCTATCTTCAGTCTAAAAATATATTTAATCAAGTAAGAATATTAAAATATACAGAAATACAATCCAGATATACATCAAAATAACTTGAAGGTTGCAAAAAGGAATGCAAGAATGATTTAATGTAATTTCATAACCGTTCTGAGATAGTATTTTTCATGTCGTGTATGTTGACATTTAGTAGGCTACACTATGATTGCCCAAAGAATTCACATTTAACTTTTTAATGTTAACAAATGTATAGGTAATGCAGAGGAGTACTGTGTGCTTTGCAGCATGCTGCAGACGAACCCAACGAATTGAAATGGTATACAACTTACAATACACACACCCAAAAATCATTAGTTTAACTTTATGTGCCATGTTTTTAGGGCCCAAGCCCTGAAAGGGCGAAGGCCCTATTGTTTTCCTTAGGATTATTTATTATTATTATTATTATTATTTTTCTTACGACTATTCAGGCACTTTTGGGGCCCTTAACATGCTCGAAAACTCTTGAAACTTTGCACACGGGTCAGAACCCGCGGCCATCAGGGCCGGGCTGAAGCTGGTACCCGGGCGTGGCAGGGGGGCTCGACAGCGGCCCCTGGAACGGGGTCCGAAAATTTGGTCCATAAATCAAACATGCTTGCATGTAATCATCAGTTTGAACGGGTCACAAATGAGACAAATGAGCTAATTTTCTGTAAAAAACAAGACATAATAACAGAGCCAGTGTTACTTAATGGTCAAGTTGAAACAGTGGGAACTTTTAAGTACTTAGGTACGGTTCTTGATAATCACCTGAGTTTTATAGAAAATACAGATTTTATTTACAAGAAAAGCACACAACGTCTAAGTCTGCTCAGAAAATTGAACTGTTTGGGTGTCAGTACTAAGATTATTGAGCTTGTGTATATCACACACATTGAAAGTGTTTTAACTTTTCATCTTTCTGCTTGGTTTGGCCATTTAAACTGTAAGCTTAAGAAAAAGCTTAACAGGATAGTGTTAATGGCTAGTAAGATAGTAGGAAAACCACAAAAACAATTGACTCAAATATACATTGACAGAATGAGTAAAAAAGCAAGAAAGATCACAATAGATCGTACTCACCCCCTCTCTAGTGAGTTTGAACTACTGAAGTCCGGGAGGCGCTTCAGAGTGCATCTGGCTAAAAGTACTTTTAAAAAATCCTTTATTCCGAATGCCATTAGTATCCTTAATCAAATTAAGTGACAACAACAAAGGAGTTAACTTTATGTATTTAAGTATATTTATCTTCATCATGATTTTTTATATTGTATCTTTTATTTTTTAGAAATATTCTCTCTTGTACGAGTTGTTGTTTGCATGTCTCTTGTATTTGTCTTTTCAGTCTGGTGAGCCAAAGAAAAATTTCCACTTCAGTGGACAATAAAGATTTATTCTATTCTATTCTATTCTATTCTATCATATGAAACTCGGTACACATACAGATCTCATCGGGCCGAACAACTTACAACTTAACAACCTATGTTATTAGCTCCGCCCAACAGGAAGTCGGCTATTTAGGGTTGTTTGGAAAACACATACAGTGGAATGTGAAAGACTCAAGACATTGAGGATGAATTATTGACAGCGGATTTTTGATATCTTGAACGGGTTGGCCGTGGCGAGGAAACAAATTTATTGCGAATAATGGGACACAGGAAGTGTGTTATAACTTCTGCACACATTAACTTATCTTGATGAAACTTCACCTTCACCAAAGGCACCAGGGTGGCTGTGCCCCCGGCTTGGGCCCGCAATCGCTGCCTGCAGCTATATTTAATATATATATATAAAAAATATACACAAAATATACACAATCTATATACAAAAATATATACACAAAAATATAGCTGCAAGCAGCGATTGCGGGCCCAAGCCGGGGGCACAGCCACCCTGGTGCCTTTAGTTACACTAAAGGCACCAGGCTGGCGGTGCCACCGGCTTGGGCCCGCAATCGCTGCTTGCAGCTATATTTTGCAGCTATATAAACTGGTGATAATTTAGAGTCAATGATTAAATACATTCAATGACTGCATGAATTAACATTATATTCTTTTGTAACGTTAAAGGAATTTGTCCTGTAGGTAAAGTGAGTGGTCTCTGTGATCCAACGACCATATTTCCCCTCTGGTTAATACATTCGAGGTGTCTATTTGGACCACTGCAAATAGCCTACTTGTTGGCAGAACTAACTACACTAGGCCAGTCTACCCTATATGTGGAAAAAGTCACCTCTTTAGTCAGCGGTTTCTGTGGCGTAACGTGTAAAGGGAGACCGGGGTTCTATTCCCACTGACAGCGCTTTTTTTTTTTATAACTTTGCAGTTATTAAATGCATTTGTTTTCAATAAAAATGATTTGACTTAAAATTCATTTTAATTTGTTTTATAAATCTAATGATCTACTGTCAGTTATATTGCAGGATGTTTAATGCACAACAATACTGATGAGCAAATAGTAACGTTATCTGTCACTATTTATAAGTAAATAGCATCTAAATGTCTACTGAATCCACAACTGTTGCTATTTACACTTGGACTTGGACTGGCTGCCCCACAGTTTACGTGGTCCGCCTGCTGTAGTGATTCTGTAATGTTTATGTGTCGTATGATTGTGTCTGTGTTTAAATGTTGAATAAAGATTTGTAAATTGTCATAGGCTACTGGTGCTTTGTTTTCTGCTTTTGTATTTGCCTTATTGTTATAATATAATTGTTAAATTTGTGATTGTTACAATATATTGTTGTTATTAAATTATTTTTATCTGACATATGTACACATATGTGTATTAATTATTTCCAGTCAAACTGACATCCCGACTTCAAGGAGCATTCCAGAGTCTCTCATACCAGATTGATGCTGGCCCACTCGGAGATTACTCCAGTCATTTTGAAAAAAAAAAACAAAAAAAAACAATAGCCACAGTATTTAGTATTTAGCCTTTGCTAACTTTATTATTCATTGTATTTATTAAAGTTGAATGATGTATGGCATTTATTGGCACTATTATGTATAATTATTGACACCCCACCGTGGACCTCACTAATTATTAAACCCTGGCTATGGCCGTATCCAGTGTTGTATGTACATATGTTAACATATGCTATACATGTGTATATAGCCTGTTATAAGAGGATGCCAACTGAACGCAGTCTGTAAAAGTTCTTTGAAAGTTTAATAAAAAAATTCTAAGAGCCATCGTAGAGAGCAATCCACTTTTCCACGTTACCGGAGACAAAAAAACCTGCATGAGTAAACGGGATGAGATGACACAGCATGACACATCACTGACATCACAACCAACGTATAAATGCATCATTGACTCTAAAGTTTTACGCTTACCTATGTACATGCCAACGTAAAATTACGATCTCATTCACGAACGTTACGTGTGACGTTTGCATAGGTATTTGCTTACCTAACAGCACATCATCCCTCACGGAAAGAAATGTCGTCTGATGTTTATATATGTATACAGCAACGTGCCATCGCATCACAAATGCAAATGAAATCCTAAATAGAGCAACGCTATTGGCTGTTGTGCGGTCTGACGCGACACCCGAACATATACTTCGTATTTACGCGTACAAACTGTGCGTGTTAATGCGTCCAAATTTCACGCGTTGCATATAATAAGTATTGTCCCCAACAATTGGAAACGAAGAATGATTTCTGAAGGATCATAAGACACCAAAGACTGGAGTACTTGCTGATGAAAATTCAGCTTTGCATCACAAAAATAAATTACATTTTAAAATATATTAAAAAAGAGAACCATTATTTAAAATTGTAATAATATTTCATAATATTACTGTTTTTTTTTTTTTTTTTTTTTTTTTAACTGCAGGCTTGATGAGCATAAGAGACTTCTTTCAAAAACATTAAAAATAGTAATGTTTCCAAACTTTTGACTGGTACTGTATATATATATATATATATATATATATATATATATATATATATATATATATATATATAAAATGATTATAAAATGTATCACTATTGCGAGCAGGGTGCCATCAAGATCCTTGGACCAAATTACAGAAACATCCGATAGTTCACTCAAAATTCAAAACATTCTGTCTACATTTATTCACCCTCACGTTATTTCAAACATGCACAAGTCATCCTAATTTTTAAGATTTAACATATGCTTTTTATTTCTTTTCTTAAATGTGAGCAATGGTAACAGAACTAATTTACATCCTGGGATCAATCAATTATATTTTTTATCCAATTTATTTTCTACAAATGTGATGCATCTTACCAGGTTTCAAATATAAATAAATACTGTAGGCTTATGTTATGAAGTCTTCACCTCAATTAGGACCAAATAAAACCAGTCAACCCATTAACATGGATAATCCATCTCTACATCTCCAGATAGATGGATAGTCATCTACATCTAGATCGATAGATAGGTTCCCTAGGAGGAGTCTTTCATATTCCACGGTATGTGTTTTCCAAACAACCCTAAATAGCTGACTTCCTGTTGGGCGGAGCTAATAAGAGTGCGTAAGTTGTTCGGCCTGATGAGATCTGTATGTGTACTGAGTTTCATATGATTACATGCAAGCATGTTTGATTTATGGACCAAGTTTTCGGACCCCGTTCCAGGGGGCGCTGTCGAGCCCCCCTGCCACGCCCAGGTACCAGCATCAGCTCCACCCTGATGGCCGCGGGTTCTGACCTGTGTGCAAAGTTTCAAGAGTTTTTGAGCATGTTAAGGGCCCCAAAAGTGCCTGAATAGTCGTAAGAAAAATAATAATAATAATAATAATAAATAATCCTAAGGAAAACAATAGGGCCTTCGCCCTTTCAGGGCTTGGGCCCTAAAAACATGGCACATAAAGTTAAACTAATGATTTTTGGGTGTGTGTATTGTAAGTTGTATACCATTTCAATTCGTTGGGTTCGTCTGCAGCATGCTGCAAAGCACACAGTACTCCTCTGCATTACCTATACATTTGTTAACATTAAAAAGTTAAATGTGAATTCTTTGGGCAATCATAGTGTAGCCTACTAAATGTCAACATACACGACATGAAAAATACTATCTCAGAACGGTTCTGAAATTACATTAAATCATTATTGCATTCCTTTTTGCAACCTTCAAGTTATTTTGATGTATATCTGGATTGTATTTCTGTATATTTGAATATTCTTACTTGATTAAATACATTTTTAGACTGAAGATAGCATCTAAAGAGGTGTAATATGACATACTGAACATTAAAATACTGTACATACATTACCATTACAGAATTAAAATTAAATTAAATTAAAAATGGAGCACCCCAAACAAGTAATTATCAAAAGAAATGACAGCAGTAGATAAATACCAATAGATTCTTCATTTGTGATGTGGAGGCAAACTATAACTCGGGCTTTGATTCTTTCCGTACATTTTTATATGTGTTTTAGAGATTGAATTCAAATCAAATATTAAGATTACTGCCCTAACTATTTCTGAATAGGATGTCTACTTCATACATATTTAGAATAGTATGGAAATATAAGATTCAGATCACTAAAAACCATACATGGAAGTCGAAGATCTCATCGGTGGAGTCTGGATGTCATCTAGTGGAAAATTTTGGTACTGCGCACAATACAATCTTTCCTAAAGCTCATTTATTGAGACATCAACCTAAAATCTGGCCCAGAACTTGTCCAGATATTTAACATTGATTTTCTTGAAGTTTTAGGGTTGAAAATGTTTTGTAAAAAAAAAAAAAAAAAAAAAAAAATTATATATATATATATATACAACATTATGTATTGTATACATTTAAAATGTTCATAAACTTAAACTACTTTAACAACTTTGTTTTACTTTACTAATCTGAGAAGTGTACCCTTTTAGTACCCTGTTAGTTCGCAGTGCATTAAGTAATGTTAACAACAACTTTTGATTTTAATAAATATTAGTAAAGGTTGAAATTAATTTTTTTTAAATTAATTTAATGTTAATTTTTAAATTAACATGTAGAAGTGCAGTTCATAATTAATTCATGTGAACTAATGTACTTATATAATGTCTGAAACCTTTTTGTAAAATGTTACCAAAATTACAATTGGAAAAAAAAAAACTGTGTTTTTTCTCTCTTTCTTTTTTTAACTTAAATGATAACTATTGGATTATAATAACTCACCAATTATAATCCCCTCCTATGTAAAATTTGCCATCGATAATTCCATGCTGTTTTGCTTGGGTTTAATGATAATACAAGAGACCTAAACCACATAGGGACAAAGGCATGAGCGAAGAAAAACAAGGCAATTTTATTTGTATCTAAATTTTGATAAAACTGCCATTTAAAAATATTATTTCTATAAGTTCTACAAAAAAGGACAAAATAGATAGGCTGAATAACCTGATCTATGGCATGTTAAATGGTGGTAGCCCAGTCTATGAACAGTAGCTAAACCCCCCTAAGCCCACAGAAATGGTTAGACCCAAGCCTTCAGCAGCCAATGACACTCACCCGTTCAAACTGATTTTAACTCGTATTTCACGCGTCCTTTTCGCCTGGTTGGAAACTTCACACACGTTTGTACTGCCTGTTTGGGTTAACTGTTTACACGGCAAAAGCGTGCGTTTTGTCCTAGTCAAAACACACGTTTTCAACGCCCATTTTTGTTATTATAAACGCGCGTCAAAAACGCGCGTTTTCGGTTACCCCAAAGCGCACGTTGCAAACGTGCGTTTTAAATAGCAGATCACGCGTCGAGGACGCGCGTTTTGATGCAAAAACCGCGCGTTTGTGACGCGCGTTTTCAGTGACCACAAAGCGCACGTTAAGAACGCGCGCTTTTATGGCAAATCGCGCGTCAGGGACGCGCGTTTGTCTGTCAAAACGCACGCTTTTGACGTGTCAGTGTGCAATCAGACGCCTGACCAGGCGTTTATGAATACTTTGGCTTGCCATACTTGCCATAGTGCTCCGCGCGCGCGCGTGCGTGTGTGTGTGTGTGTGTGTGTGTCGGTTCGCTCTGTCGTTAACGGCCCAGCAGCGGCGCGCTCTCCGTTCCGTGTGTGTGTGTGTGTGTGTGTGTGTGTGTCGGCGGCTCTGTCGTTAACGGCCCAAAGGCTTCAATCATGTACTAAGCACTGGAAAAGTAAAGTCCACTCAAGTAACGTGAAATTTCTCTGTTGACTTCTGTTTGCTGAGCTGGTATAGTCATGCTGGGCAACAATGGTAAAATGACCTGCTCTGATCACATGCTCTGGTAATAATAGCTTTGTAGGACTATATTTTGTTTTAATAATTAATAAAATAATAATAATAATAATAATCTGTTAAATTGATTATGTTGATTGATTATTGAAAAATAATAATATATTGATATATTGATGTTTAATATTTTAATATAGGGCTATTTTCTGTTCCTTTTTTTCCCCTGTGTTGTTTAATTAGGTGATTCTAAGTTTAAATATTGATGATTACAAGATTGGGGGAAGCGCAATTAATTGCAATTAATTACAGAAATTGTGCAATTAATTAGTTAATTTTTTTTTAATCGATTCCCAGCCCTAGTATATATATGAAGAGTTCAGATGCAAAAGCCTCTAAGTGCCATCTGAAAATTTCTCCTAGAATGATAATTTTTTTAAAGCTTGTATATTTAAGTTCAGTAATTTCACTTAAATGGCAATTAATAGGTAATGTGCATTGCATTTAAGTGAAATTCTTAAACTTAAATATACGAACTTGATAAAAATGACCATTCTAGAAAAAAAATTCAGATGGCACTTAGAGGCTTTTGCATCTGAACTCATATTATATGTAATATTAATAAAATTATGAGTTTATAAAAAAAAACATGTTGTAGGCCTATATATATATATATATATATAGGCCTACAACATGTTTTTTTTAATAAACTCGCAATTTTATTAATTTTGGACGTGTAAATGCTTATTTATTTCTCTTGCTTATGAGACTTGTGTTGTAAGCGACTTACCGTGGTGGAATCGCGCTGGGCAATGGTTTCTGCGATGGTCATTGGTCGCACACAGCGACGTGTTGCACAAAATTGCGCCAAAATATCAATCATAATTAAAAAGTACAGTCTTAATTTTTTTTTATAATATTTTTTAATATAATTTTAAAGGGGTCAGCATAAATGTCTAAGTGAAGGAAACACATATATGTAGCCATTAAACACACCACTTCCCAGAATGCATCCATCTCTTTGCCAAAGGATATGTCCATATTAAGCAATATAAACATTTCTGCAGTAGGCTATTAATTTATTACAATTTCATAATCAGCGTTGAGATGAAAGTTCTATAGGCTTTTTTTTTTTTTGTCGCAAAAAAATCAAAGTTGTAGGCTCACTATAAGCAATTGCAAATTGAAATACCATCGACAAAATATCCCACCTAATTTAAGGCATGTTTTAAGCCTACAGCAAATATGCAGCCCTGCTATTATGTCGTTTTAATGAAGCTCAAAATTATATAAAAATCAAAAAAAGAGAGAGAAAAAAGTCGTGATACCGATTTAGACAATTAAGGGTTTCTGCCCCACGAAAATGTATGGTCACCGCGCCAATGATTGTAACAGTATACGCGCCGCACGATACTGTAAAATACACATTTGCAGCATAATTAATCGCCTGAAACCATACTTTCCAGCTGGATGGATAACCCCCATTTCGTCAAAATCCAAAGATGAGGGATTTGCATTTAAATATCAGACGACCCTCTCCGTTGTCAAGCGACGAATAGGGGCTACCCTCAACGTCGGCTTATGGACGTGAGGGGAAAATGATCAAACTATGTGATCGAAAATGATAAAATATCCCACCTAAATTAAGGCATATTTTAAGCATACAGCAAATATAAAGTCCTGTAAGTATGTAATTTTAATGTAGCTCAAAATTAAATAAAAAAGAGAAAGGAAAAAGTCGTGATACCGATTCAGACAAGGGTTTCTGCCCCACAAAAATGTATGCTCACCGCACCAATGAATGATTGTAACAGTATATGTGCCGCGTGCTACTGCAAAATACACATTTGCAGCATAAAATCAATCGCCTAAAACCATACTTTCCAGCGCAGGCAAACCGCTGGATGGATAACCCCTTTTCGTCAAAATTCAAAGATGAGGGATTTGCACTCAAATCTATCGGACGACCCTCTCCGTTATCAAGCGACGAATAGCGGGTACCCTCAACGTCGGCCTTTGGACATGAGGGGGAAATAATAATAATAATAATAATTTGTTACATTTATATAGCGCTTTTTCTGAGACCTCAAAGCGCTTTACATAGATGAGGGAATCTCCTCAACCACCACCAATGTGCAGCATCCACTTGGATGATGCGACGGCAGCCATATTGCGCCAGAACACCCACCACACACCAGCTTACTGGTGAAGAGGAGACAGTGATGAAGCCAATCAGTATATGGGGATGATTAGGAGGCCATGATGGACAGAGGCCAAGGGGCAAATTTGGCCAGGATGCCGGGGTTACACCCCTACTCTTTTTCGAAGGACATCCTGGGATTTTTAATGACCACAGAGAGTCAGGACCTCGGTTTAACGTCTCATCCGAAGGACGGTGCTCTTTTGGCAGTATAGTGTCCCCGTCACTATACTGGGGCATTAGGACCCACACAGACAACAGGGTGAGCACCCCCTGCTGGCCTCACTAACACCTCTACCAGCAGCAACCTGGTTTTTCTCAGGAGGTCTCCCATCCAGGTACTAACCAGGCTCAGCCCTGCTTAGCTTCAGTGGGCAACCAGTCTTGGACTACAGGGTGATATGGCTGCTGGATATGACCAAACGGCAGTATGTGACGAATAGGGGTGAGACCGTGTTGCTTTGTTATATGCTGATGACACTGTTATTTTTCTGTCTAGTCAAAACATTGACACAATTAATTACAAACGTAATGCAAATCTGCAGCATTTACATAATTGGCTGCAAGATAACCATTTAACACTTAATATCAAGAAAACAGAATGTATGTATTTTTACTCATCTAGGAGACAGCTATCCATATCCAATCCCATCACCTTTTCTAATCAAAAGCTCTCAATTGTATCCACGTATAAGTATTTGGGAGTCTCTCTTGACTCACATCTTACTTATCGTGAGCATGTCCAAACCCTAACCAGGAAGTTAAACCAAAAGTTATTTGTTTATAGTAAAATTAGACCATATTTGTTGCTTTCTGTTTCTAAAACATATCTTCATGCCATCATGTCCACTTTGTCGTATTGTTTACCTGTTTGGTCACTTACAACAAATGAGATCCTTGAACCAGTAACAAGACTCTATAATAGAGCCTATAAGATCCACAATAGGCTCCCAGGTTGGACTCACCACTGTATTGTACTATCTTTGTGTAATGCCTTGACATTTCAGAACTATAAAATAAGTCATGGGATAAACTTGTATTATCAAATCTTAAATGGACACACTTCAGCAGCACTGACTGCATTGGTTCCAAAACTCAGCTCAAGGTCCGAGCGCACTACGAGATCTGTTACAAATGGACTTCTGCCTTTGCCGGCTTTTAGGAACTGCTATGGACAGAGATCTTTTTTTTTTTTTTTTATGTGATCACTAAAGCCTGGAATGAGATTCCACAGCACATCAGATCTATAACATCAATAAGACTATTTAAAATTACATTTGCTTGCCATCTAATGGACAGGTATGTCTGTGACCATTGAGATGGCTTCATGGCCTCCCCCTGGTGCTCATTCTCTTGGTTTGTGTGTTTGTTGCTGTCTTGTCTAGGAGTTTTGTTGTGTATGTGGTATTTATGTTCTGCAGAACAGGAACCTGCTGAAAATCAGTTCCCTTTCGTAGTCACTCCGAGTTACGTCGGATGACGACGAATGGGGTTTCGCTTAGAAAGCCTATCATCTTCGAGTATATAAAACGAGCCAATGGCAATGAAATGCCATGGGTCTGCGGAATTTGCATAGCGTAACTCCGCCCTACCCTGGGGGTATATAAGGAAGTGCGCTAGCAACATGCAGATATGTCTTCGCTGAGGAGCCGAGACTGAACTCAGGCGTTCCAGCGGTACAGCGGAAGTGGCAGGGAGACGTAACGTCTCCGTTCCCTACTCAGGGAACGAGGGTTACATACGTAACCGAGACGTTCCCTTTCGTGGTCACTCCGAGTTACGTCGGATGACGACGAATGGGGTTCCCAGTGTAATCACGCCACTTCTCGACTGTCTTCCAGTGCCCTGCGTAAGTCTGAGCTCCCTGTCGTGAGTTTAGCACGGACGAAGGACTCCTACTTATCACAGGAATACCAAGGTACACTGGGAAGCATATATCAGTGGAAATATGCAATCATGCCCTGCCCGAAGGGGGGGACTTAAGAATACACATATGACCCGAAGGAACTGCATATGGAGAAACACTGGGGTGTCCAGCCGCAGGTGGAATATTTCAACCCCAGGGGTGGCAAGGTTGCTTGCCGAGGGAAAGACACATGCTCAGAGAGGCTTACAGTGGAAATACACATGTGGGGGTCGCCCGGAGGGGGAACCATGCACATGGAGGCACCTAGCCAAGCGCGAAAGCTGCCGGTGGCATAACTCTGGCGTTGGCGTCAGCAGTGCTGGAGGAGACTCAGGGCTTATTAGGCTCACCTGAGGAAATATCGCACGTATCCCGTCCGTGGAGAGGAATGGCGAGCAAGCGAAGACACCTGAGCAGAATCTAGTACCGGCTGGTTGAAGCGAGTACATGGGTAGAAACTGGCTCCACTCTGAGGTTATAGAACCTGGCGAATGTGTTAAGTGTCGCCCAGCCTGCAGCTCTGCAGATGTCTGTTAGCGAGGCGCCATGCGCTAGAGCCCAAGAGGATGCCACACTCCGAGTGGAGTGGGCCGTCACACCAAGGGGGCACGGTCGGTAAGCCAAAGCAATGGCGTCCACTATCCAGTGGGACAACCTTTGCTTTGAGAGAGCCTCCAAAACTCACTCAGACCAACAAAACACTTCATATATGTCTAAAAATAAGCTCGTTCCACCAAAACACTGGCAATATACATAACACACTGATCTAGAAAAACACAACAGGCAGAAATGCATAAATGATTAACTTATTGTAGCAGTATGAGTTAACTCATAACAAGCTGGCGTTCTTTTGGCCAATCACTGCCACAGGCTCCCCCCATAAATACAGGTAGTAGTCCTTCTGACTGCCCTCTTGCTCGCTGGTGACGGAAGTGCGTCATACTTCCGGGTCACTCACTCCGTGCGTTGCTCTGCTGTGCTACAGGTAAAGTAGCGGCTTTGTTGTCTTTGCCCTTATTCCATTGGTATCGGCTTCCGTTATGTTTACTATGCATTGAACACTTATAGATCTCCGGTTGGCGGGCCAGTCCTTTACTCCGTCGTTCAAAGCATTTAAAAGCGGATGTTACTGAAAGCTGCCTGTACTGTTTGTACCCTTTGAGCTGCCTCCTCCTGGGTGATACAAAACGCTGCTTGATCGGTATGTAGGATACATGGTGTAGTATTTATTTGTTTGATTTGGGGTTAATTCACTTTTTTTTTATAAATAACAGGAACCGGGCTGGTTCAACTGGAGATTGACGTCAGCCACAGAGCATTTATTCACTAGCTGCTGTTTTGCCTGGATTGCTGTTTGTTTAACGCACATTTTGAATATTGTACAATCAACCTTAACGTCATCTGATTTCTGCACGTCCGTCCTGGAGTGTTGCTTGCTTAACGTGTATATTTTGAACATTGTATCATCAACTCTACTCGATCGCTGCATGCCTGCCCTGGACAGCTGTTAATGTGTACGCTTTGAACATTCATACCAGCACTTTTACTCGATCGCGCTACCTGCTCGTCCTGGACAGCTGTTTCCTTGTGTGTTTTGAACATTACGTACCAGCAACTCTAACGTCACTCGATCACTGTACAGCTGTTTTTTTAATGCAGATTTTGAACATTGCATCATCAACTCTACTCGATCGCTGCCCGCCCGTTCTGCCTTCACGGCCACTGGGCAATCACGGCCACTGGACACTCACGGCCGTACGTTTGACTGTGCGAGCCTCTAGTTTGACGTGGGCCAGTGTTTTAACTGTTTGGATGCAGTTGAAGGGGTTGGCTCTTTACAGTTATAATTTGAGTTAAGTGTTTATATTTCTTTTCTATTACTTTGTTTTCAATTTAGTTAATTTGTGCTTCTAGTTTGTTTCTTTATCAGTGATTTTGTTTCTTTATCAGTGATTCTAGTTGATCTCGTTAGATAAACTAATCCAGTTAATAGATTTATTTATATTTTGTTTTCTTCTGTCTTATTACTGAATTCGTTTTCCTTGGCCAAGGTTTCATTGTACTTTAATCCATGTTTATTTTGTCTTTCTTTGTTTGAGAAGTGTCTTAGAATTGATATCCTATTTTTTTTTGTGGACTGCCTTCTGGAACCATTGTTGGTTCTGGCAGTTTGGCTATTTTGTGATTAAGATTATTTCATTTTGTTTTTTTTATTTAAATATTATATTGACTTTTCTTTTTTTCTGTTGAGTGAATCCCCCTTGATCGTGTGTGTCTGTTTCAGTTGCTGAGAGCCGAAGGTGGTGGTGTTGGTGTCTGGGTGGTGGTATCCCCCTCCTGCGTGCTGTGTTGTCTACCCCATTTTCTTTGCTATGTTCACTGTTTTTCAGTGTTTGTGTGTGTTCACGTGGTGACCTTTCCTGGGATTCCTTCATGCCTTGTGACTCCTTTCTCCTCCACTGGTAAGCCTCAGCAGCAAGTATGAATGTGTTCTGAATTGTTTTAAATTATTGAATAAAATTTGTTATCTCTTTTAAAAATTGAACCTCGTCTCTGGCTGAATTGTTTACTTACCTGTGTGTCCTTAAGTGAATCAATAGTATTGTAATTAGGAAATAAAGAATCATTCTCTGGGTGAAATTCCCAGGGTGGCGTAGTCGGTGCTTTTGGGGCAGGTTCCACTTAGACTATAACCTCCTCAGTACTGTTTGGCTCTCTGTATCGCCACATTATCTTTCAAGTTTGAATGGTTTCTCACATGAATCAGTATTTATTTTGTTATGTCCATGTCAGAATGCAGCTGTGTTGGTTCTGTTGTTGTTTCTGCAGTCTCCTCTTCCTCCTTTAGGATTGGTCCTGGACGTAATGCAAGGCTGTTGGTTGTTGGACTAGAGAAGAGACCCGGACTGTAAATTCCTCTGGATGAAGCTCTCTGTCTCTTTCATTGCTCTTGACTGACTGTTGCTGTGCTGTGTGATAGATGGTGATTTCTGTGCTCTTCTTTGTGTTTAACTGAGTGCTGTTGCACACTTTTGACACAGTTTGCCCATTATGTGAAAACATCAGTGTCCCGTTGATCATATCTGTGTTCCTTCTTAATTATTTGAGAAGCCGAGTGGGGAGAAGCTTTTGTAGGCCTTAAGTCCATCACTTTGTCTCCTGTTTATTGGTTAAATAAGGAGATATGTCATTGTATGTTGTTTCTTTTATTTGGTTTGTAGGGAAGTTAGTTTTTTGTGTGTGAAAGTTAGTTTCTGTTTGTTTATTGTTTTGGCATTAGCTCACCCCTGAAAATTTTGCTGCCAAATATTTTTTTGTTGTCGTTTCTTTTCTTTTTTTCCTTTTTTTTTTGTTAAAATTGAAAGAATATTGCTATGAAAATAAACCAAAGAACACGAAAAGAAAAATAGGTAACTATTGTTTTGTCATTTATGTTACAGCCTGACCTAGACCAGGGACCGCGACACATTTTAGGATAATAAAAAATTAGATCTTTCATTTTACTGACTGTATTACAGCATAAAGAAAGATTTTTTTTTTCCAATATCTTTACAAATAGGAATTTGTGTGTCAAAAATAAAAAGACAACCATTCCTGAAGAAATAATAATTACAACAAAAAAGCATCAGCAAAATTTACATTTATGCATTTGGCAGACGCTTTTATCCAAAGTGACTTACATTGCATTCAAGGTACACATTTTTACATTTTGTCAATTCTTGCTTTCCCTGGGAATCGAACCCATGACCTTGGCGTTGCTAGCGCCAATGCTCTACTGTTTGAGCTACAAGAAAGCACAAGATCCAATGAGCCAAATGTCAGGAGTGTTTCTGTGTAGAGTTTGTATGTTTTCTCCGTGTTGACGCTGGTTTCCTCTGGGTTTACCTCACAATCTAGAGACATACAGGACAGGTGAATTGGAGATTTTAGGTGTGAGCGTGTCATCCCTGTGTTGGACCGGCCATTTGTCCAGGGTCTTTTACTGCCTTTGACCCGAGACGCTGGTGTAAGACTGTAACCCTAACTCTCTCTTGCAAAATGAGCATCCCCACCCAAAACGCAATAACACTGAGTCAATCACCTCAGTATCGTTTTAATATACATCTCCTTCCCTTCACCTCCTCTTCCCCCATCTCTTCTCTCTCTCATTCGGAGATCACCTGAAATTTACCCAAAACTCTTGATGTCAACAATTATCATTCAACACTATACATGTTTAGTATAATTCAAAATGGTTCTTGCTGAAGCTCAAATATGCTGTGTAACACACAAGAATGAGCCTTAATGGTCCTGGAGAAAGCTCAGACGTTCCGCGTAACACAAGAATCAGGGCTGGACTAGGACAAAAAAAATCTAAACTGGCCCACAACATATAATCGTAAACACCACCCATCTTTGCACGCCCTTGAATATGTATACCAGATGGCCAGTCTGCCCCTGAAAAGAAATGAAGTTCATTGGTTCTTGAGAAAGCTCAGACTTGCTGCGTAACACGAGAGTGAACCTCATTGGTTCTTGAGAAAGCTCAGAATTGCTGAGTAACAAGAGAATGAACATCATTGGTTCTTGAGAAAGCTCAGACTTGATGCGTAACACGAGAATGAACATCATTGGTTCTTGAGAAAGCTCGGACTTGTTGCGTAACACGAGAATGAACATCATTGGTTCTTGAGAAAGCTCAGACTTGTTGCGTAACACGAGAATGAACATCATTGGTTCTTGAGAAAGCTCGGACTTGTTGTGTAACATGAGAATGAACATCATTGGTTCTTGAGAAAGCTCGGACTTGATGCGTAACACGAGAATGAACCTCATTGGTTCTTGAGAAAGCTCAGACTTGATGCGTAACACGAGAATGAACATCATTGGTTCTTGAGAAAGCTCAGACTTGATGCGTAACACGAGAATGAACATCATTGGTTCTTGAGAAAGCTCAGACTTGTTGCGTAACACGAGAATGAACATCATTGGTTCTTGAGAAAGCTCGGACTTGATGCGTAACACGAGAATGAACATCATTGGTTCTTGAGAAAGCTCAGACTTGTTGCGTAACACGAGAATGAACATCATTGGTTCTTGAGAAAGCTCGGACTTGATGCGTAACACGAGAATGAACCTCATTGGTTCTTGAGAAAGCTCGGACTTGATGCGTAACACGAGAATGAACATCATTGGTTCTTGAGAAAGCTCAGACTTGATGCGTAACACGAGAATGAACATCATTGGTTCTTGAGAAAGCTCAGACTTGATGCGTAACACACAAGAATGAACCTCATTGGTTCTTGAGAAAGCTCGGACTTGTTGCGTAACACGAGAATGAACCTCATTGGTTCTTGAGAAAGCTCGGACTTGATGCGTAACACGAGAATGAACCTCATTGGTTCTTGAGAAAGCTCGGACTTGATGCGTAACACGAGAATGAACCTCATTGGTTCTTGAGAAAGCTCAGACTTGATGCGTAACACGAGAATGAACCTCATTGGTTCTTGAGAAAGCTCAGACTTGATGCGTAACACGAGAATGAACATCATTGGTTCTTGAGAAAGCTCGGACTTGTTGCGTAACACGAGAATGAACATCATTGGTTCTTGAGAAAGCTCGGACTTGTTGCGTAACACGAGAATGAACATCATTGGTTCTTGAGAAAGCTCGGACTTGTTGCGTAACACGAGAATGAACCTCATTGGTTCTTGAGAAAGCTCAGACTTGATGCGTAACACGAGAATGAACATCATTGGTTCTTGAGAAAGCTCAGACGTTCCGCGTAACACAAGAATCAGGGCTGGACTAGGACAAAAAAAATCTAAACTGGCCCACAACATATAATCGTAAACACCACCCATCTTTGCACGCCCTTGAATATGTATACCAGATGGCCAGTCTGCCCCTGAAAAGAAATGAAGTTCATTGGTTCTTGAGAAAGCTCAGACTTGCTGCGTAACACGAGAGTGAACCTCATTGGTTCTTGAGAAAGCTCAGAATTGCTGAGTAACAAGAGAATGAACATCATTGGTTCTTGAGAAAGCTCAGACTTGATGCGTAACACGAGAATGAACATCATTGGTTCTTGAGAAAGCTCAGACTTGTTGCGTAACACGAGAATGAACATCATTGGTTCTTGAGAAAGTTCAGACTTGTTGCGTAACATGAGAATGAACATCATTGGTTCTTGAGAAAGCTCAGACTTGATGCGTAACACGAGAATGAACATCATTGGTTCTTGAGAAAGCTCGGACTTGTTGCGTAACACGAGAATGAACATCATTGGTTCTTGAGAAAGCTCAGACTTGTTGCGTAACACGAGAATGAACATCATTGGTTCTTGAGAAAGCTCAGACTTGATGCGTAACACACAAGAATGAACCTCATTGGTTCTTGAGAAAGCTCAGACTTATTGCGTAACACGAGAATGAACCTCATTGGTTCTTGAGAAAGCTCGGACTTGATGCGTAACACGAGAATGAACCTCATTGGTTCTTGCGAAAGCTCGGACTTGTTGCGTAACATGAGAATGAACATCATTGGTTCTTGAGAAAGCTCAGACTTGATGCGTAACACGAGAAGGAACCTCATTGGTTCTTGAGAAAGCTCGGACTTGATGCGTAACACGAGAATGAACATCATTGGTTCTTGAGAAAGCTCAGACTTGATGCGTAACACGAGAATGAACATCATTGGTTCTTGAGAAAGCTCAGACTTGATGCGTAACACACAAGAATGAACCTCATTGGTTCTTGAGAAAGCTCGGACTTGTTGCGTAACACGAGAATGAACCTCATTGGTTCTTGAGAAAGCTCGGACTTGATGCGTAACACGAGAATGAACCTCATTGGTTCTTGAGAAAGCTCGGACTTGATGCGTAACACGAGAATGAACCTCATTGGTTCTTGAGAAAGCTCAGACTTGATGCGTAACACGAGAATGAACATCATTGGTTCTTGAGAAAGCTCAGACTTGATGCGTAACACGAGAATGAACCTCATTGGTTCTTGAGAAAGCTCAGACTTGATGCGTAACACGAGAATGAACATCATTGGTTCTTGAGAAAGCTCGGACTTGTTGCGTAACACGAGAATGAACATCACTGGTTCTTGAGAAAGCTCGGACTTGTTGCGTAACACGAGAATGAACATCATTGGTTCTTGAGAAAGCTCAGACTTGATGCGTAACACGAGAATGAACATCATTGGTTCTTGAGAAAGCTCGGACTTGTTGCGTAACACGAGAATGAACATCATTGGTTCTTGAGAAAGCTCGGACTTGTTGCGTAACACGAGAATGAACCTCATTGGTTCTTGAGAAAGCTCAGACTTGATGCGTAACACGAGAATGAACATCATTGGTTCTTGAGAAAGCTCAGACTTGATGCGTAACACGAGAATGAACATCATTGGTTCTTGAGAAAGCTCGGACTTGATGCGTAACACGAGAATGAACATCATTGGTTCTTGAGAAAGCTCGGACTTGTTGCGTAACACGAGAATGAACATCATTGGTTCTTGAGAAAGCTCGGACTTGTTGCGTAACACGAGAATGAACATCATTGGTTCTTGAGAAAGCTCGGACTTGTTGCGTAACACGAGAATGAACATCATTGGTTCTTGAGAAAGCTCGGACTTGTTGCGTAACACGAAAATGAACATCATTGGTTCTTGAGAAAGCTCGGACTTGTTGCGTAACACGAGAATGAACATCATTGGTTCTTGAGAAAGCTCGGACTTGTTGCGTAACACGAGAATGAACATCATTGGTTCTTGAGAAAGCTGAACTCCGCTCAAGTAGCAGTGCTTCGCCTTCTGAGAATATAGTTCCCAGTATGTATACAGTTTGAAGATGGTTGTGTCTCATGTGACATTTTTATTTGTACACGCTGTGACTATACAAATCACAACATGTAAATAGGAAAATGTTGGCGTTATTTTGTCACTTATTGGGAGCCGTATGCTAGCTGGAGCCATTTACCTCCAGTCTTTGTGCTAGGCTAGCGGTGGGTGCGTCAGACAGAGTTACGGCACGCATGGAGATGAAAAGGGTGTGTGTGGACGTATCTAACTCTGGGGGATACGGTGAATAAGCTAACGTCCCAAAAAGTTGGATTGTATCTTTAATGTCATTATCAAATACAAATCTGGTTTGCCTGATCTCTCTTGTCAACAGTAGCGCTACACTCTTAAAAATAAAGGTTATATATTGACATTGATGGAAACCTTCTATTCCTAAACAGGCATAGTGGAAAACATTTTATACTGGAAAAAAAAATTCTTTAGAATTTTAAAATGTTCTTCAACCTGAGAAAAAGGCTCCTTTAAGAACTGTTGACTGAAAGGGTAGAATAAATAATTCATCAAAAAATTAAACAAACAACACAGTATTATCAGTGTGAATCATGGACGGTAACGCACGCAGCATTCATAGAGATAAAATAAAAACATTATGTTATATGTATTTGTAATAATACACACAACAGATATGATTATTTTGTAGTAATTTCCAGACCATTCTGAAACCTTTGATTCCCACTCTTATAAGCTCTTATGTCCTTATGTGGCCTCGCCACTGGTTGACACACAACTAATCAAACATGTATACCATATATGGCATAGTAAGAAATATAGTAACAAGTAAGAGAGTCAGATATGCTTGAGTATAAGTGTGTCCAAGGCCTTGTTCTTGTTTTGTCTAGGTGTGTCTATGATGTGCAGATAACATAACGGAAAGAAGTTACACAATTGCAGTCTTACACAAGAACAGTCAAAAGTTTGAGAAACAAGAAAATAATAAGACACCCTGTGTGAGTGGACGGCTACTTGTCAATGGCTAACGTCAACTGTTCGATTACAGACGTTCTTCAAAATATATTCTTTTGTGTTCGGCAAAAGAAAGAAACTTGGTATAACTTTATTTTAAGGTGACATAGTTACGTGTTTACATTTATATTTACTACTTTCCTGTAGCTCAAACAGTAGAGTGTTGGCCTAAAAAAGTGTCATGGGTTCGATTCCCAGGGAAAGCAAGAACTGACAAAATGTAAAAAAATGTGTTCCTTGAATGCAATGTAAGTTGCTTTGGATAAAAGCGTCTGCCAAATCCATAAATGTACTACAATAATAACAGTAAATTATACATAATTACAAGTAACTAACCCCAAAAGCAAACCCTACCTGTAACTCTATAGTAATAAGTACAGGTTAATTAATTAAAACCTTTTAAATATGGAAATGAGATATGTGACAGCAGAGGGAGAGAATAGTACGGAGCGTATTGAATTTGGAGGCAAGGAGCCACAGGATATTTAACCCCTGTCAGACGGGCATAAGTACCAGTTACATTTGGCAATCGCGAATAGGATTAATTTTTGCCTGTTATGTAAGTAATTGGGGACTAAGTACTTTGAAAAATGGAAGATTTACAGAAAGAAGTGGATTTACTTAACAAAAAATGGCAAGAACAAGGTGAAGCTTTGCTACTAGCCAGAGAAGGTCAACGTGAGGCCTTGGCATTAGCAAAAGCTGCCACAGAAAAGTAACCCCAGCCATTTATATCCCTCGAGAGAAAGCTTTCTGATTTCAGTTGTATATCAGGGGAACAAGATGTGGAGAAATGGATTGATCAAGTGAGATCCACCTTCCTATTGTCCCGCATACCCGAGGATGATCAAGTTGAACTTCTTAAACAGCACCTTAAAGGGGAAGCTAACTGTAAAGTTGATACTGGGTGAAACGGAAAATGATCCAGAAATCATATTTGAGGTGCTCCTTGGCACGTATGGCGACAGAACACCAGTTGGTACTCTACTGAGGGAGTTTTACGAAACCACTCAGAGACCAGGAGAGACTGTTAAGGCATATACTTATGCTCTTCTGGAAAAGTTGGAGAGGGTTTTGAGAAGGGACCGCAATTGTGTACCTCAACCAGAAGTTGTTCTGGAGGAACTGGTTTTTAGTTTGTTTGAAAAGGACCATTAAGGAACAGAGGGGTATATCTTTCAAGGATGTGACTGAAGCGGTGATTACCTGGTCAGAGGAAGGTGAAAAGAATGTGCCAGCCTTAGCTTCAAGTAGTGGGGCTATTCAAAAACTAGCGGCCCATCAAGAAGAGTTGTTTAACCCTCTCGGCTCTAAGGGTATTTTGGGGCCCTGAATATGTTTTGACATACCCTGACATTTGTGCTTTTTCAGTTGCTTAAAAACATATTAATGGCTAAAGTCTGATTAGACTGCACAAACAGGGCTACAGTAATATATGAGCAACATATACATCAAAATTTGTGGTTTTGAGAAAATAATGTTTATGCATGGTTTAAAAAAAAAAGTAAGTCACTGAAATTAGGCCATATAACACATAGTAGCCTAAACATTTGTTCACAAGGCTTTTCAAAACTGGATCTTGTTGCCTAGAGTTTTTTCTTCAAAACAATGTGAAAACCATCCTGACACCGTGTCCTAACCAGACGCGATGCGATAAGATTCCAGCGACAAATAATTTGTCTGTCCACACTAGATGCGAGGCGACTGCAAGATGCGTAAAAATCAATCAAAACCCAGTTTTAAAACATTATTAAAAATACATATGCTACTGAGTTACTAAAACAATCTGTCAAATAATACACTTGTTTGTTCACAGTTTGAAGAACGTTCTTGTTTCCAATTTCAAGATCTGAGGTGAATTATCCATTGTTGCTTTTACAGCTTCAAAGTTGGAGCACTAAATGATATTCAAAGTCACACTGTATGCTTTTAACATTAAATAAAGCACATAAAGAGTACCTGAGATTATCATTGCCACACTTTGTGTTTGTAGTTCCAGCGCGGCATCGCAGAAAAAAGAAATCGTTTCTAAAATAGAATCGTTGCGTGTCGCATGTCGCCGTTGCGGCTGGTTAGGATGAAAACTCTGATTAACATGGAAAAGTTACCGTTTATCGCGTGTCGCGCCATCGCGTTGCGTGTAGTTAGGAAACGCTGTGAGCACTCCTTCATACAAAGCAATATAGTCATTTAACTTTTGTAAGACACTTATTGTCAAAATGGCTGTATGCGGGGAGGGCGTGAATCATCATGAATAATGCTGTGATTCACACCTGAAGAGACAAAGACCCTCCCCTGGGAATATCATGAGGAATGTGACAGGGAACTATACAGAATGACTGTGAGGAAACTTAATGATTGAATGTATTGTTTTCACAAAATCAAGTTTAAGTTAAATGTCTGACTATGTATTTTCTTCACACAAAGACTTTATTTAAAAACTTTATACATACACTACCATTCAAAAGTTCAAAAGAAGTCTCTTCTGCTCACCAATGCTGAATTTATTTGATCCAAAATACAGCAAAAACAGTAATGTTGTGAAATAGAAAACATTTATCTTAAATGTAATATTTAAATACATTTTAAAATGCAATTTATTCCTGTGATCAAAGCTGAATTTGGAGCATCATTACTCCAGTCTTCAGTGTCACATGATCCTTCAGAAATAATTCTAATATGATTTGCTGCTCAAGAAAAATGTCTGATTATTATCAATGTTATTATCAGTATTATCAATATTATCAGTTGTACAAATTTCTTTCAGGATTCTTTGATGATCTGAAAGTTCAAAAGAACAACATTTATCTGAAATAGAAAGATTTTGTAACATTATAAATGTCTTCTTTATTGTCACTTATGATCAATATAAGGCATCCTTGTTGAATAAAAGTATTCATTTCTTTAAAAACAAAAACAAGAAAACAACAGCATTAAAAAACGTCTCAGGTTACGACTATATCCTATGTTCCCTGAGAACAGGGAGCGAGACACTGCGTCAGAACGCTATGGGGAACGCTTCTGCGTGAACCGGTGTCTGAAACGCTTTAGTCTTTTTTTTATTTCATTTTTGTGAACTATACTTTAAATCACACTTAAAAATGCCTGAATGTCACTTTTTCATTTTCATTTGTCCTACTTTAGCAAAGGTGCTCAACTTCAGGGTGATAATTCATGATCATAATCACTAAAGAACATCAAACACTGTTGGTGATTTTAGGAAATAATGAAATAGTGAGTTGAACTTGAGAACTTCCTGCACTGTTTCAACTGCATCTCTTCTTATGCAAAATATTATTTATAAAACTGCCAATGTCTAAATATGATTTTAGCAATCGTTATGTGAAGAATTCTAATATAAATATAAATTAATAAAGTCAGGCAAGATGCAAAAGTGCTATCCAAGTCCAAGGCAAACATTTATTTTCACACTGTCATGACAATGTTGTGATGAAATCCCTCAGTAACGATTGTACGGGTATCAGTATTCTCACATGTCCAACAGGGCTAAAAACTGCAAACCTCAATGAACAGAAAATACAAACAACTCATATAATACTGGAGTCCCTGAGGTTTATGATGATAAAGTTAAAATTTAGATACTTTTAGGCCCTATTTTGTATATTTTATTAGTGCCTCATACAAATGTTGCAGATATTTATGCATCATATTTAAAAATAAATAAATAAATAAATATTTGATAATAAGTGTAACATTTGCACAGAACATTTTCTTTGAAGAAGCTCTGAAGAAAGTAGTTCCCCAGTTAAGCAGTTCAAACTAAAGGTGTTGAGTAAACCTCTGTGTGTGTGTGTGTGTGTGTGTGTGTGTGTGTGTGTGTGTGTGTGTGTGTGTGTGTGTGTGTGTGTGTGTGATGAATCGGTGGGATGGACATATACAGTATTGATATAAATAGGGAAATCATTTTATCACTGATCATATCGTCAGTGAGTTGACTCTCAGGTTGTGAATAATGTTTGCACGAGGAATCATCGTCCTTCTCTGCGTCCTAGGTGAGTAATATAATGATTTAATTTACAAAACAACTGATGTTAGGATGTTGATAATTTGCCACATGAGGACCTGCGATGCACACTAGTACAGTCTAATTTAGCTCATAATGAACAGTTTGATTGTTTAGTTTGCACATTCTTTAGAGTCTTAATTCACCATTGCTAAAGTAAGACAAATGACAGACATTTTTAAGTGTGATTTAAGTATAGTTCACATAAACAAAAGACCAAAGTTCTGTTTTTGTAAAAAAAAAAAAAAAAAACTTAGACCATATTGACTTTCATTGTATGGGACAAAAAAGAAGTTAGCATGTCTGTTATTTGATTTCCTCTTGCCATATCATGATAAACTTTAATCCTTGTTTTTCCTTCTTCACACAAACAGTGGCCATATCTGATGGAGAAAGAGAGGTGAGTAAATAAAGCCTGTAGAATTGCTTTCCTACAGGTGCAAATAACTCAATTTTTTTTTCTTTTTATGTGACAAGCCTGATTGCAAGGACGATTCTGACGAATGCACAAAGGAGTATTCACCCGTGTGTGGATCCGATGACATAACATACGGCAATGAATGCATGCTGTGTGCTGCCGTCAAGTGAGTTTAAAAATGCATGTATTTTAAAATAAAGTACTGTAGGTTTAAAACAGTTTAGAGTTGGTCACTTTCAAACTTTAATCTTCAATTTAATCTCTCTCTTTTTTAGGGAAACAGACACTGAAATCTTAGTCCAGAAGGAAGGCCCATGTGAGCCAGAGAATGAAGATCCGGAGGAGGAGTAACACAGGATGGCACCATGATTCAGCTTGATAGACCTTTAGTCAGCTACTCATGTCTCATTCATTATGACCTGAATGTGTAATGGTTTAATCCATAAATAAATGTTGCATATTAAAGCTGTTCTGTTTTCTCCCTAAAATCTTGGAAAGACACAATAAAATAGGTGAATATTGTAAGGAGGTACCCAAACCATATCAAGAGCAGAATATCATAAATGGTCTGGGTTTTTTTTTTTTTTTTTTTACTCCTGTTAGATTATTTGTCAGGTAGACTATCTGCATCCTCAAAGCTTTCAGTTAGAAACCGAGACTGTGTAATACCATAACAATCAATTTTATTAAAGAAGGGTCATATTTATACACAAGATAAAGCAGATTCATCCACGATGGCCAGGCCATCCAATCATATACTCAAGATCAACCTCTGCCTTGTAGGGCATATTAAGAAATATAACAAGAGTTATCAAGATGTTCAAATGTATGTGCGTTGAGTGTATAAGTGTGTCCAAGGACTAGTTCTTGTTTTGTTTGAGTCTATGATGTGCAGATAACTTAACGGAAAAAAGTTAATATTCCATTCCATTCCATTTCAAGTGCGTTCCATTCGACCATAAGTGCCCTGTGAAGTGTAGAAATGATAGTATTAAAGGGTTAGTTCACCCAAAAATGAAAATTCTGTCAGTAATTACTCACTCTCATGTTGTTCCAACCCCGTAAGACCTTCGTTCATCTTTGGAACACAAATTAAGATATTTTTTATTAAATCTGAGAGCTGGATCACTCCTCCATAGGCTTCTAAGTGATTGAAACTTGCTGGCCCAGAAAAGTTATTAAAGAGATCGTTAATATAGTCCAAGTGACTACAGTGGCTCAATCTTAAGTTTATCAAGTGACGAGAATACTTTTTGTGCGCAAAAAACAACAAAAATAACGACTTTATTCCACTATTCATTTCCTTCTCTCTGGGCCTCTAGTTGGTTCACGTAGTGTTTTTGCGTAGCGCTTCTGTGTTGTACTACACGCATCACACACATGACCAGCGTCGGCCAATAGTGAGCCTACATGGTGACGTGCAACACAGACGCGCTGCGCTAAAACACTACGTGAACTCACTCGAGGCCCAGAGAGAAGGAAATGAATAGTGGAATAAAGTCGTTATTTTTGTTTGTTTTTTTGCGCACAAAAAGTATTCTCGTCGCTTGATAAACTTAAGATTGAGCCACTGTAGTCACTTGGACTATATTAACGATCTCTTTAATAACTTTTCTGGGCCAGCAAGTTTCAATCACTTAGAAGCCTATGGAGGAGAGATCCAGCTCTCAGATTTAATCAAAAATATCTTAATTTGTGTTCCAAAGATGAACGAAGGTCTTACGGGGTTGGAACAACATGAGGGTGAGTAATTACTGACAGAATTTTCATTTTTGGGTGAACTAACCCTTTAATATATTATTTAATGAAAATACAAATTACAAAATACTCCAAAGTAATTAAATGCGTATTTCAAATACATGTAATTAATATACTGGCCATAACCATCTAAAGTGATGTTTCAATCTGAAGGGAGTGAACAAGACCCGTGTGAAGGCCCTGCAAACAGCTCAGGGAATACGGGAACATCCATACATCACTTCACAGGAACTGGAGAGGAAAACTTACCCACCAATCATTGCACATCTCTCCAATACTTATAAGTTTTAACATAATAAAGGTGGTGAAAATGACGAGGCTTAGATGTTATTATTGATTTTTATTAGTTTATTTAAAAAGCATTTTTCAATACTGAAGCCACTTTTTAAAAACTCTTCATACAGTCTGCATTAGCAACATGAATCTTGGCCAAACAGTTCATCTCACCTCCAAAACTCACTCAGACCAACAAAACACTTCATATAAACTCACCTAAAGGATTATTAGGAACACCTGTTCCAATTTCTCATTAATGCAATTATCTAATCAACCAATCACATGGCAGTTGCTTCAATGCATTTAGTGGTGTGGTCCTGATCAAGACAATCTCCTAAACTCCAAACTGAATGTCAGAATGGGAAAGAAAGGTGATTTAAGCAATTTTGAGCGTGGCATGGTTGTTGGTGCCAGACGGGCCGGTCTGAGTATTTCACAATCTGCTCAGTTACTGGGATTTTCACGCACAACCATTTCTAGGGTTTACAAAGAATGGTGTGAAAAGGGAAAAACATCCAGTATGCGGCAGTCCTGTGGGTGAAAATGGCTTGTTGATGCTAGAGGTCAGAGGTGAATGGGCCGACTGATTCAAGCTGATAGAAGAGCAACTTTGACTGAAATAACCACTCGTTACAACTGAGGTATGCAGCAAAGCATTTGTGAAGCCACAACACGCACAACCTTGAGGCGGATGGGCTACAACAGCAGAAGACCCCACTGGGTACCACTCATCTCCACTACAAATAGGAAAAAGAGGCTACAATTTGCACAAGCTCACCAAAATTGGACAGTTGAAGACTGGAAAAATGTTGCCTGGTCTGATGAGTCTCGATTTCTGTTGAGACGTTCAGATGGTGAGTCAGAATTTGGCATAAACAGAATGAGAACATGGATCCATCATACCTTGTTACCACTGTGCAGGCTGGTGGTGGTGGTGTAATGGTGTGGGGGATGTTTTCTTGGCACACTTTAGGCCCCTTAGTGCCAATTGGGCATCGTTTAAATGCCACGGCCTACCTGAGCATTGTTTCTGACCATGTCCATCCCTTTATGACCACCATGTACCCATCCTCTGATGGCTACTTCCAGCAGGATAATGCACCATGTCACAAAGCTTGAATCATTTCAAATTGGTTTCTTGAACATGACAATGAGTTCACTGTACTAAAATGGCCCCCACAGTCACCAGATCTCAACCCAATAGAGCATCTTTGGGATGTGGTGGAACGGGAGCTTCGTGCCCTGGATGTGCATCCCACAAATCTCCATCAACTGCAAGATGCCATCCTAACAATATGGGCCAACATTTCTAAAGAATGCTTTCAGCACCTTGTTGAATCAATGCCACGTAGAATTAAGGCAGTTCTGGAGGCGAAAGGGGGTCCAACACAGTCTTAGTATGGTGTTCCTAATCATCCTTTAGGTGAGTGTATGTCTCAAAATTACGGTGACGCATTGCTGCCACATAAATATTATTTTTTCCCCTCAATTATGTCGTAATAACGAGATCTTATGTCGTTTTAACGACATCTTTTCTCGTAATAACGAGATCTTATGTCGTTAAAACGACATCTTTTTCTCGTAATAACGAGATCTTATGTTGTTAAAACTACATCTTTTTCTCGTAATAACGAGATCTTATGTCGTTAAAACGACATCTTTTTCTCGTAATAACGAGATGTTATGTCGTTAAAACGACATTTTTTTTGCCCTTATAAGGACATGTGTAGTCATGTACAAAATATGCATTTATCCACATAAAATTGACGCCTTTATCACACGTTCAAAAAGCTTAAGCAAATAGTAGCAGCCCCCAATCATGCAAAATTAATCAATAAGGCCCTTTTTTGAAAATATATTTTAAATAGGCCTATAAGTTTTTTTTATATATATAATATATTATATATAAGATTTATTTTTGTTAACATGCTATATCTTCATTCATTACCTAGAGATATAATTAACCAAAAAGTAGTCAAAACACATCTAACAGAAAATTTTACAACATTGTGTTCTTATTTTGTTTAATTAATGAAATGTCAATCTTCGTCTTTATAACAGAAGATACAATACAATACAAAAATCTTCTAGATACAGCCTACAATCTTCACGGATTGTCACCTTATAAACAGTCCTTTGTGTAGTGGAATAAGCAATGAAATATATAAATATATGATTAGTATCTTAATTTAAATTGTATTTTATTATTTTATTAGTTCATTAATTATGCTAACTCAACTAATTAAATGTGAAGAGCTGGATAATTACTAATGAAATAATGTCAGATATTAAATGTAGGCTATTGATTAGAGTTGCCATAGACTAAAGGATTTTTCTAGACTAGTAGTCATTCATTTAAGCAATTAGGACTAATCGCACGTTTATATTTAATGCTGGTTTGCATGTACGCTATATTCCGCGCTCAAGCGCATGCATAAAACTTGCCGCAAAGCGCCGGCAAAAGTATGCTAATGATATGATAAATGTATCTGAAAAAAATAAAAAAAATAACGAAGCATTTTAATTGTTTATTAATGAACTAGTCTTTTCTAAATCAGTGTAGGCTGCCTGCATACATATCTCCATACATCTCCGCTGTAATGTATGAGCCTTTCATACGGACAGGATTAATCAGATGGTATACCGTATATGCTTTCGATTGGATTTTTTTTTCGTTGGTGGACATTTTTTTGTATAAACTTTATAGTTATATTTCTCATGTCTGTGACATGAGACATGAGACAAAGATGTCTATTGTTTTCCAGTTCATTTTTGAGGCGCGCTCCAATTCACAGAGATCATGAAAGCGCGCCCTGTTCGTTTTCTTTTATTTTACAAAAGCACACCGTTTTCTTGTTGTTGTGAGTTTACACAAATAAAAGTAGTTGCGACTGATGTATTATTATTTTCTGTATGACCAGAAATGGAGTATTTTAAGTTGTTTCCACTGTTGATGGGAAAATGCGAGTGATGGCACTGGCGCCTCCATCCATGTCATAGTGCGCGCTCCACACTCCGCACAAACACTATTATGCGCTTCATAATAGCAAACATTTATCTAGGTTAATGTTAGAGCGAGCGGCCATGCCAGACGGATATTGCGCCAGTTTGAAAAGGGCGGCTGAAACACTTAGCCTATAGTACAGATAAACGCCCAACGCTGGTGTTTTTCTTTAAACAAATTCGTTTAGGCTTTAAAAAAAATATTGTTTATGGGCTAATTAATGCCACAATAATTTGTTCATTTTATTGGCTACATGTATTTTTCATTTTTGCTTTGCATTGAATGGGCCTACCATTGAATATTTGCATTGAATGCATTGAATATTTGCTGTGCACCGCAATGCCATCCTCCCATAGAAAGACACGTTAAGAGCCACCTATTTTCTTTATAATAAAGGGTTTCTATGGAAGGACAACATATTCTTTATCACTGAAGCTTTTTCTTTATTATAGGCCTAAGGGTGTATTATTCCATTAAAAAAGGACTGTTTATAAGGTGACAATCCGTTATACATCTTGAAGATTTTTGTATTGTAGCCTATTGTATCTTCTGTTATAAAGACGAAGATTGACATTTCGTTAATTAAACAAAATAAGAACACTGTTGTAAAAAAATAAACAACTTAGGCTATGTTCTGTTAGATGTGTTTTGACTACTTTTTGTTTAATTATATCTCTATGTAATGAAGATGAAGATACAAATACATCTTATTAGGCCTATATAATATATCATATTAAAAAAAAAACATATAAAATATAAAAAAGCCTATATAAAATATATTTTCAAAAAAGGGCCTCATTGATTTAGCATGATTGGGGGCTGCAACTATGCTTAAGCTTTTTGAACGTGTGATAAAGGCGTCAATTTTATGTGGATAAAGGCATATTTTGTACATGACTACACATGTCCTTATAAGGGCAAAAAAAGATGTCGTTTTAACGACATAACATCTCGTTATTACGAGAAAAAGATGTCGTTTTAACGACATAAGATCTCGTTATTACGAGAAAAAGATGTCGTTTTAACGACATAAGATCTCGTTATTACGAGAAAAGATGTCGTTTTAACGACATAAGATCTCGTTATTACGAGAAAAGATGTTAAAACGACATAAGATCTCGTTATTACGACATAACTGGGGGGAAAAAATAATATGTATGTGGCAGCAATGCGTCACCGTACAAAATAAGCTTGTTCCACCATAACACTGACAATACATAACACTAAAAAACACTAACAACAGGCAGAAATGCATAAATGATGAACTTATCTTTAAAGTTTGAATGGTTTCTCACATAAATCAGTATTTATTTTGTTATGTCCGTGTCAGAATGCAGCTGTGTTGGTTCTGTTGTTGTTTCTGCGGTCTCGTCTTCCTCCTTTAGGATTGGTCCTGGACGTAATGCAAGGCTGTTGGTTGTTGGACTAGAGAAGAGACCCGGACTGTAAATTCCTCTGGATGAAGCTCTCTGTCTCTTTCATTGCTCTTGACTGACTGTTGCTGTGCTGTGTGATAGATGGTGATTTCTGTGCTCTTCTTTGTGTTTAACTGAGTGCTGTTACACACTTTTGACACAGTTTGCCCATTATGTGAAAACATCAGTGTCCCGTTGATCATATCTGTATTCCTTCTTAATTATTTGAGAATCCGAGGGGGGAGAAGCTTTTGTAGGCCTAAAGTCCATAACTTTTTCTCCTGTTTATTGGTTAAATAAGGAGATATGTCATTGTATGTTGTTTCTTTTATTTGGTTTGTAGGGAAGTTAGTTTTTTGTGTGTGAAAGTTAGTTTCTGTTTGTTTATTGTTTTGGCATTAGCTCACCCCTGAAAATTTTGCTGCCAAATATTTTTTTGTTGTCGTTTCTTTTCTTTTTTCCTTTTTTTTTTTTTTTTTTGTTAAAATTGAAAGAATATTGCTATGAAAATAAACCAAAGAACACAAAAAGAAAAATGGGTAACTATTGTTTTGTCATTTATGTTACAGCCTGATCTAGACCAGGGACCGCAACACATTTTAGGATGATAAAAAATTAGATCTTTCATTTTACTGACTGTGTATTACAGCATAAAGAAAGATATTATTTTTTTCCAATATCTTTACAAATAGGAATTTATTTGTCAAAAATAAAAAGACAACGATTCCTGAAGAAATAATAATTACAACAAAAAAGCATCAGCAACATGTATAGAATAATCAGGTATGTGCAGGACTGGAGTCCCAGCTGTGTCAGATTTTGAAACACCTTAAGGTGCAGCTTGGACACATCTTCAGTGAAGGACCCAGGGTCATAGGGTGTTTCGGGTCTTTGATCTTCAGACACCCTCACCTGGGCGACCCAACCGGGGTTGATCAGGCCCCAGTTTGTGTCCACCCTTACGAAAAAGAAGCTTATTCAAGTGTGATATTAGTATACTTCTTTTAAACTAAAAAATAAGAAAGTATACTTTCAGTCTACTTTTTATATACTTCTCAGAAATATACTTCATGTACTTCTCAGAAATATACTTAAAATTCCTCTTAAGTATACTTGACTTATACTGACAGAAAAGTCTAAGTCTATTTGGCCAATACTTGTTGATCGAGATATACTTAAAAGTATAATTAAGTATTCTAAGTATTCTTGGCTTGTACTTGTGTTTACTATTTTGATTGAGTAGCTTATTAAATACTTTTTTAAAAAACATAATATTACACATCGTCTTATAAACTAACATGTTCAGCTCTATATAGTAACAAACTTTCGGGTGGAATAGCTTATAGAGTAAATAAAATAAGCATGGAAAATAAGTTTATTCAAGTGTTCTATTAGTATACTTCTTTTCAACTAAAAAGAAGAAAGCATACTTTCAGTCTACATTTTATATACTTCTCAAAAATATACTTAATTAAACTTAAGTGTACTTGACTTTAACTGAGAGAAAAGTCCAAGTATATTTGGCCTATGCTTGTACTCAATCTTTTGATCGAGTAAATCAAACTTAAAATTTAAAAGTACACTTGGCTTGTAGTTGTGTTAACTCTTTTGATCGAGTAGCCTATTTAATATACTATTTTAACATTGTTTTTCATATACAGTCTTATGAAACTTTGTTTGAAAATATTGATTAAAATATTGATATAAAACAAATGTTTCTAATTCTGCGTATCTGAATTTTTGTGTAGGCTAGTCCACTGGAGTACATAGGAATTTACTTTAATTCAACTTTTCCCCCCCATTGACTGAATTTTCCAGCTATCCATGTTTTCACTGGTATACGGTAGGATGCGCTATGACACATCTTCTAGTACAGAATCTCCGGATCAAAACACAGGAGAAGAAGCTGAAACAAGTGATAGAAGATTGCTCACTCAAATGTAAAATAACGTGGTCATCAAACATTAAACAGCTTGTAAATCAAAACTGCTTAATGTTTCCAAATGTAACGAAGTATATGCCTAACCCATGAAGAGAAAACGACTGAAGCTTTGGGGTGACTCGATTTACTCCATCTGTGTTTGATCATCGTTCTGAATCTGATCAAGGCATAGTCTTTGACAAAAATGAGATTTTCTCAACTATTTTGTTTAAAATGTTGCCTTTCTTTATGAAACTTACCAACATTCAAGTGTTGATACAAAGGATGTATGAAGCTAATAAAATGTTTTTAAAATTAAAGTAGAGTTAAAGGTATTTTTCAAGTATAAAAAATAACATTTGAACATAGTAGTATAGGGGCCTACTGCAACTGCAAAAATTGTATATAAATAGTAAACTATAAGTATGATGTTAAGTTCACTTAAAGGACAAGTTCGGTATTTTACACTTAAAGCCCTGTTTACAGATCGTTTCTGATGAAATAGAACGGTTGAGATAAAAATGTGGACACATGCTGCTGTCCCGAGAATTTTAGGTTTATTTCGCTTCTCCCCCCCACCTACACAATGGCAGCCTATGGGCACTGGAACAATCCTTCCTAAAACGCATTAAACTTTCGATTACAAAGACGTGAAACTCACCGAGTGGTCAGGGGTGTTCACTGATATGCTCACACAAAAATCGCTGCAAAAGATGCTTTCCAACAGGTTTTATCGTAGTTTTTGTCTCCTCCATTGACTTGAATTGGACGAGCTGTGTGCGGTACGGTATTACTCCGCCGCTTCTTCTTCTGCTTCTTCTGTGTATTCAATGAAATGCCAGTGGTTTGCTTGTAATTGGCAAAGGTGCATTATCGCCACCAACTGGGCTGGAGTGTTTATTATTCAAGCTCTCAACGGAAGAATCTACGGGTGTGAGACGTTTGGAAAAATAGGTCCACCGTTTTACAACGAATGGTAAAACACCTGTTGGAAAGCATCTTTTTCAGCGATTTTTTTGTGAGCATATCAGTGAACACCCCTGACCACTCGGTGAGTTTCACGTCTTTGTAAACGAAAGTTTAATGCGTTTTATGAAGGATTGTTCCAGTGCCCATAGGCTGCCATTGTGTAGGTGGGGGGGAAAGCGAAATAAACCTAAAATTCTCGGGACAGCAGCATCTGTCCACATTTTTATCTCAACCGTTCTATTTCATCAGAAACGATCTGTAAACAGGGCTTTAAGTGTAAAATACCGAACTTGTCCTTTAAAGAAAACTTGTAGTATAAAACTACTAAACTAGTAGTTTACTGAGAGTACACTAAAAGAGCAAAAATAATATATAAATGGTAAACTATAAGTATGATGTTAAGTTCACTTAAAGAAAACTAGTAGTTTACTGAGAGTACATTAAAAGAAAACTTGTAGTATAAAACTACTAAACTAGTAGTTTACTGAGAGTACACTTCAAAGTTGCTACAAGTATTAAAATAGTAAACTACTAGTATACTCATAAGTTCACTTGCAGTACTAATGAGAAACATAATTATGAACTAATTGTGCACTTAAAGTTTACTACTGTTACACTTATAGAACACTTAAACATATACTTTTATATACTTCAAGTGGGCCAATTTGGTCCCAAGCGGTATTAAAATAGTAGCCTACACTTAGAAGTTTACTACTAGTACATGTTGACATTAGTATACTTACTACATAAAGTATACTTAAAAATATACTTGAAAATTACTCAAGTATAATTCATGACATGAACTTGAAGTGGTAGTGGAGCTTACTGTCCCCTGGGAGGACAGGATGGAGGAGGCTTACGAAAGGAAGAAGGCCAAATATCTTGAGCTGGTTGAGGCATGCAGAGGGAGGGGATGGAGGACCCGCTGTGAGCCAATAGAAGTCGGCTGCAGGGGCTTTCTAAGTCAATCTGCATCGGGCATTCAGGCTCCTTGGCATCAGAGGGTTGCGTGAAAGAAGAGCCACTAAAAACATCAGTGAGGCCGCCGAAAAAGCCTCAAGGTGGTTGTGGATCAAAAGGGGAGAAGTATGGAGTAGCACGCTGCTTGCCCTTACGAAAAAAAAGTACACTTCAAGTTCATTTTATGAAATATACTTGAGTAATGTTCAAGTATATTTTTAAGTATACTTTATGTAGTAAGTATACTAATGTCAATATGTACTAGTAGTAAACTTGTAAGTGTACTATTTTAATACCGCTTGGGACTAAATTGGCCCACTTGAAGTATATAAAAGTATATGTTTAAGTGTACTATAACTGTAACAGTAGTAAACTTTAAGTGCACAACTAGTTCATAATTATGTTTCTCATTTGTACTGCAAGTGAACTTATGAGTATACTAGTAGTTTAATATTTTAATACTTGTAGCAACTTTGAAGTATACTCTCAGAAAACTACTGGTTTAGTAGTTTTATACTACAAGTTTTCTTTTAATGTACTCTCAGTAAACTACTAGTTTTCTTTAAGTGAACTTAACATCATACTTATAGTTTACTATTTATATACATTTTTTGCAGTTGCAGTAGGCCCCTATACTACTATTTTCAAATGTTATTTTTTATACTTGAAAAATACCTTTAACTCTACTTTAATTTTATAAACATTTTATTAGCTTCATGCACCCTTTTTTATAAACACTTGAATGTTGGTAAGTTTCATAAAGAAAGGCAACATTTTAAAGGGGGGGGGGGTGAAATGCTCATTTTCACTCAATCTCCTGTTAATCTTGAGTACCTATAGAGTAGTATTGCATCCTTCATATCTCCAAAACGTCTTTAGTTTTATTATATTTATAAGTTAAAGATTGGCTGTACCGAGTCTTTCCGGAAAAAACCGAGCGGCTGGGGGCGGGCCGTGTGGGCGGTGTGCTATAGCTGTGCTAACTGATCTAACAACAACACAGAGAGACATTTGAAGTAGTTTACTCACCGTGACTGCTCGATCCTTAAGCATTAGACGATCTGCAAATAAGTCGATCTGGGCTTTGTTTATAAAACAATCATCGTCGAAATGCAGGGAACAAAGAGTCGTGCACAACCTCCGTTGATGCTTCGAAAAAACAAACTCCATCCACGGGTCCCTTAACGCTGGGTTCTTTGGGAATCTGTGCAGGGTTGTCTTGCCCTGCCAACCAAAAACCCACTTCTTTGGTGACATTGACTTCCCTAAAGCCGAGCAGAGCGCTTTGAGGTAACGTACTGCTTTCGCTCTCTTCTCTCTCTGGTCTGCGAGTGCGCGCGCGGCCGCGGAGAAGTGCCCTTAGGACCCATATAAGGAAATTCCGCTCTATCTTACGTAAGACAGAGCCATACTCGAAAAAAACTTTCCGAAACTTGTGACAAACCGGAAGGAGTATTTTTGGAACAAAAATACTCCTTCAAACGTACAACTTAACTTTTGAAACTTTGTCCATGTTTAGCATGGGAATCCAACTCTTTAACAGTGTAAAAAACTCAGTATGCATGAAACAGCAATTCACCCCCCCCTTTAAACAAAATAGTTGAGGAAATCACATTTTTGTCAAAGACTATGCCTTGATCAGATTCAGAACGATGATCAAACAGAGATGGAGTAGATCGAGTCCAACACCCCTAAAGCTTCAGTCGTTTTCTCTTCATGGGTTAGGCATATACTTCATTACATTTGGAAACATTAAGCAGTTTTGATTTACAAGCTGTTTAATGTTTGATGATCACGTTATTTTACATTTGAGTGAGCAATCTTCTATAACTTGTTTCAGCTTCTTCTTCTCTTGTGTTTTGATCCGGAGATTCTGTACTAGAAGATGTGTTATAGCGCATCCTACCGTATACCAGTGAAAACATGGATAGCTGGAAAATTCAGTCAATGGGGGGGGAAAGTTGAAATAAAGTAAATTCCTATGTACTCCAGTGGACTAGCCTACACAAAAATTCAGATACGCAGAATTAGAAACATATTTGTTTTATATCAATATTTTAATCAATATTTTCAAACAAAGTTTCATAAGACTGTGTATGAAAAATGATGTAAAAAAAAAGTATATTTAATAGGCTACTCGATCAAAAGAGTTAACACAACTACAAGCCAAGTATACTTTGAATAATTAAACTTTTAAGTTTGATTTACTCGATCAAAAGATTGAGTACAAGCATAGGCCAAATATACTTGGACTTTTCTCTCAGTAAAAGTCAAGTACACTTAAGTGTAATTAAGTATATTTTTGGGAAGTATATAAAATGTAGACTGAAAGTATGCTTTCTTCTTTTTAGTTGAAAAGAAGTATACTAATAGAACACTTGAATAAACTTATTTTCCATGCTTGTTTTATTTACTCTATAAGCTATTCCACCTGAAAGTTTGTTACTATATAGAGCTGAACATGTTAGTTTATAAGACGATGTGTAATATTATGTTTTAAAAAACACATTTAATAAGCTACTCATTCAAAATAGTAAACACAAGTACAAGCCAAGAATACTTAGAATACTTAATTATACTTTTAAGTATATCTCGATCAACAAGTATTGGCCAAATAGACTTTCCTGTCAGTATAAGTCAAGTATACTTAAGTGCAATTTGAAGTATTTTTCTGAGAAGTACATGAAGTATATTTCTGAGAAGTATATAAAAAGTAGACTGAAAGTATACTTTCTAATTTTAAGTTTAAAAGAAGTATACTAATAGCACACTTGAATAAACTTCTTTTTCGTAAGGGTATACAAATCACAACATTTAAATAGGAAAATGTTGGCGTTATTTTGTCACTTATTGGGAGCCGTATGCTAGCTGGAGCCGTTTACCTCCCGTCTTTGTGCTAAGCTAGGCTAGGCTAGCGGTGGGTGCGTCAGACAGAGTTACGGCACGCACGGAGATGAAAAGGGTGTGTGTGGACTTATCTAACTCTGGTGGAGACTGTGAATAAGCTAACATCCCAAAAAGTAGGATTGTTCCTTTAATGTCATTATCAAATACAAATCTGGTTTGCCTGATCTCTCTTGTCAACAGTAGCGCTACACTCTTAAAAAAAAAGGTTATTTATTGACATTGATGGAAACCTTCTATTCCAAAACAGGCATAGTGGAAAACATTTTATAGTGGAAAAAAAAAATTCTTTAGAATTTAAAAATTTTCAACCTGAGAAAAAGGCTCCTTTAAGAACTGTTGACTAAAAAGGGTAGAATAAATAATTAATCAAAAAATTAAACAAACAACACAGTATTATCAGTGTGAATCATGGACCATGACACACGCAGCATTCATAGAGATAAAATAAAAACATTATGTTATATGTATTTGTAATAAAACACGTTAAAAAAATTATACACACAACAGATATGATTATTTTGCAGTAATTTCCAGACCATTCTGAAACCTTTGATTCATCTTCATTTATATAGCGCTTTTAACAATGTAGATTGTTTCAAAGCAGCTTTACAGAGATAAGCGTATAATTTAAGTTAACAGAGATTCTTTCGGCTTTACAGCAGAGTTAAGTTATTTCCATCTAAAGTTAGTTTTGATTGATTTGCTTCCGTCGCAATGATCATTTGTTATTAAATTAGGGGCCGCTAAGACGACACCATTCCCTCTACACAGACTTTAAACGCGAACCTGTGAGAAACGCTGATGGCGTTCACATGAGCATTTAGAGTGAGTTCTATAGTTATGTGCGTTTGAATATATGCAGGTTTGGAATTCCCTACAAGCCAAGCCTAAACAAAGTACTTGTCTTTCCCTATAAATTTTGATAAAGAATTGTATTTTATTTTGTTGCTTTGGGGTAGGAACGCGAAACGGATTTTCCCGACAACGCCTTATCTGTAGAGTGGTAGTGGGATCCTCCATAGGGAGAGACTAGTTGGCACTTCAGCACTGCGTTGTCATCGGTCCAGGCGAAGGTCTTTCGTCAGATCTGGATACGGCCTGGATCCGGCAGGCTGCAGGAAAACCTCGGGATAAACACAGACACTAAAATTAGCGTAGATGCCATTCTTCTCATGATGTAACGAGTACCTCAGGATTTTTGGGAAGTGTTCCCGGTTCCGGCTGACCTAATCTATGCAGCCTAACATTAAATTATAGAAGTCTATAATGTATTATGTGAAAGCTAGGTCAAAGAGATGTGTCTTTAATCTGGCTTTGAACTGACAGAGTGTGTCTGCTTCCCGGACAATGGTAGGAAGACTGTTCCAGAGTTTTGGTGCTAAATAGGAAAAGGATCTACCGCCAGCAGTCGATTTTGATATTCTAGGTATTATCAACTGGCCGGAATTTTGAGATCGCAATAGACGTGACGGACTATAATGCGTTAAGAGCTCGCTCAAGTACTGCGGAGCTAAACCATTTAGTGCTTTGTAAGTGATCAGCAATATTTTAAAATTGATGCGATGTTTAATAGGGAGCCAATGCAGTTTTGACAGAACCGGGCTAATATGGTCATACTTCCTGGTTCTGGTAAGAACTCGAGCTGCTGCGTTTTGAACCAGCTGTAGTTTGTTTATTAAGCGTGCAGGACAACCACCCAGTAGAGCATTACAATAATCTAGCCTTGAGGTCATGAACGCATGAACTAATTGTTCCGCATTTGTCAATGAGAGCATATGGCGTAATTTAGATATATTTTTAAGATGGAAAAATGCAGTTTTACAGATACTAGACACGTGACTTTCAAATGAAAGATTGGTATCAAAGAGCACACCCAGGTTCCTAACCGACGACGAAGACTTAACAGAGCAGCCATCGAGTGTTAGACAGTATTCTAGATTATTACGTGAGGAAGTTTTTTGTCCAATAATTAGAAACTCTGTTTTTTCAGAATTTAGAAGTAGGAAATTACAAGTCATCCAATTTTTTATATCCGCTATGCATTCCGTTAATTTTGTAAATTGATAAGTTTCGTTAGGTTTTGAAGAAATATAGAGCTGAGTATCATCGGCATAACAGTGAAAGCTAATGCCATGTTTCCTAATGATATCTCCTAAGGGTAGCATGTACAGAGTGAACAGCAACGGTCCTAGTACTGAGCCTTGTGGTACGCCATACTGAACTTGTGATCGATGAGACATCTCATCATTTACTGCTACAAACTGATAACGGTCAGATAAGTATGATTTAAACCATGCTAGTGCAATTCCCGTAATGCCAACATAATGTTCTAATCTATTTAAAAGAACGTTGTGGTCAATGGTGTCAAATGCAGCACTAAGATCGAGTAACACTAATAGAGAGATACAACCACGATCGGATGATAAGAGCAAATCATTTGTGACTCTAACGAGAGCTGTCTCGGTACTATGGTACGGTCTAAATCCTGACTGGAAATCCTCGCAGATATCATTTCTTTCAAGAAAGGAACACAGTTGTGAGGATACTGCCTTTTCTAATATCTTTGACAGAAAAGGTAGATTCGAGATCGGCCTGTAATTGACTAATTCTGTAGGATCAAGTTGCGTTTTTTTAACAAGCGGTTTAATCATAGCCAGCTTAAAGTTTTTTGGTACGTATCCTAGAGACAAAGACGAATTAATGATATTAAGAAGAGGATCTATGACCTCTGGAAGTATTTCTTTCAGTAGCTTAGTCGGTATAGGGTCTAACATACATGTTGTAGATTTAGATGATTTAATGAGTTTAGTAAATTCTTCCTCTCCTATAGCAACGAATGAATCAAATTTTTCCTCAGGGAGACTACAATGCACTGCCTGATGCGATACTGTAGTAGACGGTTGCATAGTTATAATTTTGTCCCTGATATTATCAATCTTATAATTGAAGAAGTTCATAAAGTCATTACTGCTGTGTTGCTTGGAAACTTCTGGGCTTGAAGCTTTATTTTTCGTTAGTTTAGCCACCGTTTCAAATAAATACCTAGGATTATGTTTATTTTCTTCTAATAGGGTTGAAAAATAAGCAGATCTAGCAGCTTTTAAAGCCTCTCTGTAAGCAATAGAGCTCTCCTTCCATGAAATGCGAAATACCTCTAGTTTTGTTTTCTTCCAGTTGCGCTCCATTTTTCTAGCTGCTCTCTTAAGGGCCTGAGTGTGCTCATTGTACCACGGCGTTGGACTATTTTCTTTAATCTTCTTTAAGCGCAACGGAGCAACTGTGTCTAAAGTGCTGGAAAAGAGAGAGTTAAACGTTTCTGTTGTAATATCTAGTTCTTCTAAGCTATCTGAGATGCTGAGATGATGAAACTGATTAGGAAGATTATTAATAAAGCAATCTTTAGTAGCAGAAGTGATAGGTCTCACATATTTGAAACACGGAGTCGGCTTTGCAGCCTTGGCTAAATGCAAATTACACGAGACTAGGTAATGATCTGAGATGTCATCGCTCTGCTGCAGAATTTCAACGGCATCAACATCTATTCCGTGTGATAATATTAGATCTAGAGTATGATTACGACGATGAGTAGGTCCTGACACGTGTTGTCTAACTCCAATTGAATTTACAATGTCTTTAAATGCCAATCCCAATGCATCTTTTTCATTATCGATGTGTATATTAAAATCACCAACAATTAGTACTTTATCTGCAGTCAATATTAATTCTGATAGAAAGTCCGCAAATTCTTTGATAAAGTCTGTATGGTGCCCTGGTGGCCTGTATACAGTAGCCAGCACAAATCTCAAACGTGATTTATCGTTTACACTATATATTTTTACATTAAGCACCAATGCTTCAAAAGAATTATATTTAAAACTTGATTTCTTAGTGGTTTTGAAACTATTACTATAAATTACAGCAACACCACCCCCTTTGCGTTTCGGACGAGGCTCATGTTTATAACAGTAATCTTGCGGGGTTGATTCATTTAAAGTAATGTAATCGTTTGGTTTTAGCCAGGTTTCTGTCAAACACAGCACATCTAGGTTATTATCTGAAATCATATCGTTAACAACGAGTGCTTTTGAAGTAAGCGATCGAATATTCAGCAACCCAAGCTTTAGCATTTGCTCATCTGTAATATAGCTGTTTTTTATTTGTTGAACATCAATTAAATTTTTAACCTTAGATGGGTTTAAACGTTTTTTGGATTTCCAAATTCGGGGAACAGACACAGTCTCTATATGATGATAGCTAGGTGAAAGAGGCTCTATGTGATAGGATTTATCTGACCTTGGTGACGCGAGGCCGCTAGCAGACGGTCGGTTTAGCCAGTCTGTCTGCTTCCTGACCTGAGCCCCAGATTGTCATGTTTGAGCTCTAAGACTATGAGCCATATTACTAGAGAGAAGAGCAGCACCATCCCAGGAGGGATGAATACCATCTCTTTTCAACAGGTCAGGTTTGCCCCAAAAACTTTTCCAATTGTCTATGAATTCTATATTATTAAGCGGACACCACCTAGACAGCCAACCGTTAAGCGAACACAATCTACTAACTATCTCATCACTCCTGCGAACAGGAAGGGGGCCAGAGCAAATTACAGTCCTTGACATCGTACTTGCAAGTTCACACACCTCTTTAATATTAATTTTGGTGATCTCCGACTGGCGGAGTCGAACATCATTAGTGCCGACATGAATAATGATCTTAGAGAATTTACGATTAGCATTAGCCAGCACTTTTAAATTTGCTTTGATGTCAGGCGCTCTGGCTCCCGGCAAACATGTGACTATGGTGGTTGGTGTCTCTATTTTCACGTTCCGTGTGATAGAATCGCCAATAACTAGGGCACAATCATTCTCAGTGGGTGTTTCACTGAGCGGGGCAAATCGATTTGTTATGGTAATCGGAACGGAAGAGTGGTTTTTAGATCCGCGACTAGAGCGATCCCTCACTGTCACCCATTTGCCCGGCTGCACGGGCTCTACTTCAGCCGGAACCACGCCATGTAAAGTGTTCACTATTCTATGCGCATCCAAAACATCTAAAGCACTAGCACTCTTACTATCCTCAATTAAAGTTTGGATGCGTGTTTCTAATTCTGAAATCTTCTCTGTCAACCTAACTGTCTCCTTACATTTATCACATATAAATCCTATATTGTCGACAGAGAAGGCTATACTAAACATGTGACATGAAGTGCAAGTGACAATAACAGGACAAGACATTACTCACCGTGTTTGTTGACTGATTCTTACTCACCTGAGCTTTTTATGAACTCAAAGGCGCGGACGCGCGAGAGAAAAATAAATAAATAAAAATAGCTGAGCGCACGGGTGGCGCGTTAACAGGCTAGCGAATTACTAGCGTTTTGTGCTAGTAGTACTAATAACAAAAGCTAGCGATGTCAGGTTAATCTGAGATGTTGGGTAAAATGTAGTAGTATAAACAACTAGAAATGGTAGTAAAATAATGGTTCAAAACAAAGAAATATAAGGCTAAGACGGAGCTAACAGCACCGAAGCACACAAACACACTCACAGCAGGCAGCGAGGCAGACAGGAGCAATCCTGTCTTTTTTGCCATAATTCCACAGAGATTGCCACTCTGGCCCTTATCTGGCCTCGCCACTGGTTGACACACAACTAATCCAACATGTATACCATATATGGCATAGTAAGAAATATAATAACAAGTAAGAGAGTCAGATATGAGTGAGTATAAGTGTGTCCAAGGCCTTGTTCTTGTTTTGTCTAGGTGTGTCTATGATGTGCAGATAACATAACGGAAAGAAGTTACACAATTGCAGTCTTACACAAATCTGATAAATAAGAAAATATTAACACACCCTGTGCAGGAAACACACAGTAAGCACCACTAAAAACCAGAGTGGACGGCTACTAGTCAATGGCTAACGTCAACTGTTTGATTACAGACGTTCTTCAAAATATCTTCTTTTGTGTTCTGCAGAAGAAAGAAACTTGGTATAACTTTATTTTAAGGTGACATAGTTATGTGTTTACATTTACATTTACTACAATACAAACAGTAAATTATACATAATTACAAGTAACTAACCCCAAAAGCAAACCCTACCTGTAGCTCTATAGTAATAAGAAAAGGTTAATTAATTAAAACCTTTTAAATATGGAAATGAGATATATGACAGCAGAGGGAGAGAATAGTACGGAGCGTATTGAATTTGGAGGCAAGGAGCCACAGGATATTTAACCCCTATCAGACGGGCATAAGTACCCGTTACATTTGGTGATCGCGAATAGGATACATTTTTGCCTGTTATGTAAGTAAGTGGGGACTAAGTACTTTGAAAAATGGAAGATTTACAGAAAGAAGTGGATTTACTTAACAAAAAAATGGCAAGAACAAGGTGAAGCTTTGCTACTAGCCAGAGAAGGTCAACGTGAGGCCTTGGCATTAGCAAAAGCTGCCACAGAAAAGTAACCCCAGCCATTTATATCCCTCGAGAGAGAAAGCTTTCTGATTTCAGTTGTATATCAGGGGAACAAGATGTGGAGGAATGCATTGATCAAGTGAGATCCACCTTCCTGTTGTCCCGCATACCCGAGGATGATCAAGTTGAACTTCTTAAACAGCACCTTAAAGGGGAAGCTAACTGTAAAGTTGATACTGGGTGAAACGGAAAATGATCCAGAAATCATATTTGAGGTGCTCCTTGGCACGTATGGCGACAGAACACCAGTTGGTACTCTACTGAGGGAGTTTTACGAAACCACTCAGAGACCAGGAGAGACTGTTAAGGCATATACTTATGCTCTTCTGGAAAAGTTGGAGAGGGTTTTGAGAAGGGACAGCAATTGTGTACCTCAACCAGAAGTTGTTAGAACCTATAGAACCAATTCTTAATGCGCATGTGAACGCCATCAGCGTTTCTCACAGGTTCGCGTTTAAAGTCTATGTAGAGAGAATTGTGTCGTCTTAGCGGCCCCTAATTTAATAACAAATTGTCACAGTGACAACTAGGAACCATAATTAACTGAACGAGTTCCCTTGGGGAAACAGTTCCGGCGGGACATCAGGCCGGTTCCGGTGGCCTGTCATGGCTGCCCGTGTTGATGAGCGACAGCTGCAGTGAATTATGAAGTGGCTATTTCAACGTTCGGCGTGCAGCGTTCAAGAAACAGATCTCCAAAGTGGTGTGACAATATATAACGACTCTGTGACAAACACTGACCATACAGGGTATATATACACAGAACTAACAATGATAATGGGGAACAGCTGAGTGCAATGATGATGGGGAACAGCTGAGTGCAATGATACAGTGATGGGTACAGACAAGGATTGTGGGGGATGCAGTTTATAATGAGATGACACCGTGGAAAAGAGGACCTCTAGTGAACACCCAGGGAACACGAACCAGACACTGTGACATAACCCCCCCCCCCCTCTACGGAGCGGCAACCAGACGCTCCAAGACAACAACAAAACCAAACAAAAGTCCAGGAGGGAGGTGGAACAGTGGAGGTCAGGGGGAAGGATGGGGGGAGGGATGGGGGGCCAGGTCCATGGAAGGGAACGGAAACAGGGGGTGACGGTTTAGCCGGCAGCCAGGGCGAAGCAGATAGTCTGTCGGGTGGCCAGGGCGAAACAGACGACCCCTCGGGCGGCCAGGGCGGAGCAGACAGTTCATCAGGTGGCCAGGGTGGATCAGATAGTCCATCAGGCGGCCAGGGCGGAGACGACCCCTCGGGCGGCCACGGCGGAGACGACCCATCGGGCGGCCACGGCGGAGACGACCCATCGGGCGGCCACGGAGGAGACGACCCCTCGGGCGTCTATTTTCTCTTCATGGGTTAGGCATATACTTCGTTACATTTGGAAACATTAAGCAGTTTTGATTTACAAGCTGTTTAATGTTTGATGATCACGTTATTTTATATTTGAGTGAGCAATCTTCTATCACTTGTTTCAGCTTCTTCTTCTTCTCCTGTGTTTTGATCCGGAGATTCTGTACTAGAAGATGTGTCATAGCGCATCCTACCGTATACCAGTGAAAACATGGATAGCTGGAAAATTCAGTCAATGGGGGGGAAAAGTTGAATTAAAGTAAATTCCTATGTACTCCAGTGGACTAGCCTACACAAAAATTCAGATACGCAGAATTAGAAACATATTTGTTTTATATCAATATTTTAATCAATATTTTTAAACAAAGTTTCATAAGACTGCATATGAAAAACGATGTAAAAAAAGTATATTTAATAGGCTACTCAATCAAAAGAGTTAACACAACTCCAAGCCAAGTATACTTTGAATAATTAAACTTTTAAGTTTAATTTACTCGATCAAAAGATTGAGTACAAGCATAGGCCAAATTGGACTTTTCTCTCAGTAAAAGTCAAGTACACTTAAGTGTAATTAAGTATATTTTTGAGAAGTATATAAAATGTAGACTGAAAGTATGCTTTCTTCTTTTTAGTTGAAAAAAAGTATACTAATAGAACACTTGAATAAACTTATTTTCCATGCTTGTTTTATTTACTCTATAAGCTATTCCACCCGAAAGTTTGTTACTATATAGAGCTGAACATGTTAGTTTATAAGACGATGTGTAATATTATGTTTTTAAAAAAAGTATTTAATAAGCTACTCATTCAAAATAGTAAACACAAGTACAAGCCAAGAATACTTAGAATACTTAATTATACTTTTAAGTATATCTCGATCAACAAGTATTGGCCAAATAGACTTAGACTTTCCTGTCAGTATAAGTCAAGTATACTTAAGTGGAATTTGAAGTATTTTTCTGAGAAGTACATGAAGTATATTTCTGAGAAGTATATAAAAAGTAGACTGAAAGTATACTTTCTAATTTTAAGTTTAAAAGAAGTATACTAATAGCACACTTGAATAAACTTCTTTTTCGTAAGGGTATACAAATCACAACATGTAAATAGGAAAATGTTGGCGTTATTTTGTCACTTATTGGGAGCCGTATGCTAGCTGGAGCCGTTTACCTCCAGTCTTTGTGCTAAGCTAGGCTAGCGGTGGGTGCGTCAGACAGAGTTACGGCACGCACGGAGATGAAAAGGGTGTGTGTGGACTTATCTAACTCTGGTGGATACTGTGAATAAACTAACATCCCAAAAAGTAGGATTGTTCCTTTAATGTCATTATCAAATACAAATCTGGTTTGCCTGATCTCTCTTGTCAACAGTAGCGCTACACTCTTAAAAAAAAAGGTTATTTATTGACATTGATGGAAACCTTCTATTCCAAAACAGGCATAGTGGAAAACATTTTATAGTGGGAAAAAAAAATCTTTAGAATTTTAAAATTTTCAACCTGAGAAAAAGGCTCCTTTAAGAACTGTTGACTGAAAGGGTAGAATAAATAATTAATCAAAAAATTAAACAAACAACACAGTATTATCAGTGTGAATCATGGACAGTGACACACACAGCATTCATAGAGATAAAATACAAACATTATGTTATATGTATTTGTAATAAAACACGTTAAAAAAATTATACACACAACAGATATGATTATTTTGCAGTAATTTCCAGACCATTCTGAAACCTTTGATTGCCACTCTGGCCCTTATGTGGCCTCGCCACTGGTTGACACACAACTAATCAAACATGTATACCATATATGGCATAGTAAGAAATATAATAACAAGTAAGAGAGTCAGATATGAGTGAGTATAAGTGTGTCCAAGGCCTTGTTCTTGTTTTGTCTAGGTGTGTCTATGATGTGCAGATAACATAACGGAAAGAAGTTACACAATTGCAGTCTTACACAAGAACAGTCAACAACAGTTTGAGAAATAAGAAAATATTAACACACCCTGTGCAGGAAACACACAGTAAGCACCACTAAAAACCAGAGTGGACGGCTACTAGTCAATGGCTAACGTCAACTGTTTGATTACAGACGTTCTTCAAAATATCTTCTTTTGTGTTTTGCAGAAGAAAGAAACTTGGTATAACTTTATTTTAAGGTGACATAGTTACGTGTTTACATTTACATTTACTACAATACAAACAGTAAATTATACATAATTACAAGTAACTAACCCCAAAAGCAAACCCTACCTGTATCTCTATAGTAATAAGTAAAGGTTAATTAATTAAAACCTTTTAAATATGGAAATGAGATATATGACAGCAGAGGGAGAGAATTGTACGGAGCGTATTGAATTTGGAGGCAAGGAGCCACAGGATATTTAACCCCTATCAGACGGGCATAAGTACCCGTTACATTTGGCAAACGCGAATAGGATACATTTTTGCCTGTTATGTAAGTAAGTGGGAACTAAGTACTTTGAAAAATGGAAGATTTACAGAAAGAAGTGGATTTACTTAACAAAAAAATGGCAAGAACAAGGTGAAGCTTTGCTACTAGCCAGGAGGAATGCATTGATCAAGTGAGATCCACCTTCCTGTTGTCCCACATACCCGAGGATGATCAAGTTGAACTTCTTAAACAGCACCTTAAAGGGGAAGCTAACTGTAAAGTTTATACTGGATGAAACGGAAAATGATCCAGAAATCATATTTGAGGTGCTCCTTGGCACGTATGGCGACAGAACACCAGTTGGTACTCTACTGAGGGAGTTTTACGAAACCACTCAGAGACCACGAGAGACTGTTAAGGCATATACTTATGCTCTTCTGGAAAAGTTGGAGAGGGTTTTGAGAAGGGATAGCAATTGTGTACCTCAACCAGAAGTTGTTAGAACCTATAGAACCAATTCTTAATGCGCATGTGAACGCCATCAGCGTTTCTCACAGGTTCGCGTTTAAAGTCTATGTAGAGAGAATTGTGTCGTCTTAGCGGCCCCTAATTTAATAACAAATGATTGTTGCGACGGAAGCGAATCAATCATAACAAACCTTAGCTTGAAAATAACTTTACTAAAGAACCGCTATAAAGCCAAAACAATCTCTGTTACCTTAAATTATACGTTTATCTATGTAAAGCTGCTTTGAAACAATCTACATTGTTAAAAGCGCTATATAAATGAAGATGACTTGACTTTAACCCTCTTGGCCCTAAGGGTATTTTGGGGCCCTGAATATGTTTTGATTACCCTGTGTCACGATCCACACACAGGAAACGAGATATAGATCCAAGAGCAGTATTTATTAGAGAAATCCGTAAATCGTAAACAGTCCAGGCAGGGGTCAAAATCCATAAAAGCAGTCCATAAACAATAAACAAAACACGAACAGGCAAGAAACAGATCTCCAAAGTGGTGTGACAATATATAACGACTCTGTGACAAACACTGACCATACAGGGTATATATACACAGAACTAACAATGATAATGGGGAACAGCTGAGTGCAATGATGATGGGGAACAGCTGAGTGCAATGATACAGTGATGGGTACAGACAAGGATTGTGGGGAATGCAGTTCATAATGAGATGACACCGTGGAAAAGAGGACCTCTAGTGGACACCCAGGGAACACGAACCAGACACTGTGACATAACCCCCCCCCCCCCCCCTCTACGGAGCGGCAACCAGACGCTCCAAGACAACAACAAAACCAAACAAAAGTCCAGGAGGGAGGTGGAACAGTGGAGGTCAGGGGGAGGGATGGGGGAGGGATGGGGGGCCAGGTCCATGGAAGGGTACGGAAACAGGGGGTGACGGTTTAGCCGGCAGCCAGGGCGAAGCAGATAGTCTGTCGGGTGGCCAGGGCGAAACAGACGACCCCTCGGGCGGCCAGGGCGGAGCAGACAGTTCATCAGGCGGCCAGGGTGGATCAGATAGTCCATCAGGCGGCCAGGGCGGAGACGACCCCTCGGGCGGCCACGGCGGAGACGACCCCTCGGGCGGCCAGGGCGGAGACGACCCCTCGGGCGGCCACGGCGGAGACGACCCCTCGGGCGGCCACGGCGGAGACGACCCTTCGGGCGACTACGGAACAGGAACAGGCACCCGCTCAGGAACAGACCCCGGCTCAGGAATAGGAACTGACACCGGCTCAGGAACAGACATCGGCTCAGGAACAGACCCCGGCTCAGGAATAGGAATTGACACCGGCTCAGGAACAGACACCGGCTCAGGAACAGAAACCGGCTCAGGAACAGAAACCGGCTCAGGAACCGGAACAGACACCGGATCAAGAACAAGACCCGGCTCAGGAACAGACTCCAGCTCAGGAACAGACACCGGCTCAGGAACAGACACTGGAACAGACATCGGATCAGGAACAGGACCCGTTCAGTAACAGACCCCGGCTCAGGAATAGGAACTGACACCGGCTCAGGAACAGACTCCGGCTCAGGAACAGACACCGGCTCAGGAACAGGAACAGACATAGACACCGGCTCAGGAACCGGAACAGACACCGGATCAGGAACAGGACCTGGCTCAGGAACAGACATTGGTTCAGGAATAGGAAGAGACACCGGCTCAGGAACGGACACCGGCTCCGGAACAGGAACAGACACCAGCTCGGCAGTGTCCATTTTGTCCGGAAACACAGGCTCGGTGACTGCCATCTTGTCCGGAGACACAGGCTCGGCGGTGGCGGCCATCTTGCCCGGAGACACAGTCTCGGCGGCGGCCATCTTGTCCGGAGACCCTGGATCGACAGACGTAACGTGAACACGTGAACAGTCTCTGGATCGAAAGACGTGATGTGAACAGTCTCTGGATCGACAGACGTGACGTGAACAGTCTCTGGATCGACAGACGTGACCTGAACAGTCTCTGGATCGGCAGACGTGACGTGAACCGTCTCTGGATCGGCAGACGTGACGTGAACCGTCTCTGGATCAGCAGACGTGACGTGAACCGTCTCTGGATCGGCTGACGTGACGTGAACCGTTTCTGGATCGGCAGACGTGACCTGAACCGTCTCTGGAACGGCAGACGTGACCTGAACAGCCTCTGGAACGGCAGACGTGACCTGAACAGTCTCTGGATCGGCAGACGTGACCTGAACAGTCTCTGGATCGGCAGACGTGACCTGAACAGTCTCTGGAACGGCAGACGTGATCTGAACAGTCTCTGGATCGGCAGAAGTCCTGTGTCTCCTCCACGCATGCAGTACCGCTACTGCATAAAAGAGGAAGACAGTCATCTTGGCCGTGGCAGGACTGATGGTAGGCAGCTCCGAGACGATCTCAGGGATGACAGCGGCCTGCGCGGGGACGACCTCCTGGACGACAGCGGGCTGCTCCAGGACGACCTCCTGGACGACAGCGGGCTGCTCCGGGACGGCCTCTGGGACGACAGCGGGATGTTCGGGGACGACCTCCGGGTCTTTTGGGGGGCTGGAGATCTTCCTCCTCCTCCGCCGTTTCTGATGGCGAGGTGCAAGCTCTGGGCTGGACAGGACCCGCAGCTCTGGGTGCTCTGGGCTGAGCATCACCGGCCCATGGTCGAAGAAAGACCGGAGTGGAGAGTGGGTCCGGGGCTCACCTCTAGCACCTCCTCCCCTGCGGCCTCCATGAGCCCCCGAAAACCTGGCCAGACGGGTTCCCCTAAAAAGATTCACTTCCCCTGGTGGAAGAGTGCTCAGGGGAATTGACCGCCATGGCCTCCTCAGTCTGGTGGGCCCATATCGCCAGGCACTGAAAAATGTTCATACGAGGGGGAACCTCTTCAACTTTCAAATTCCCCCTCTGTCTTCGTGGTTGGGGAAGACCCACGAAAATCCATACCGCTGGATCTATTAGTTGATGGAGTTGTTCTGTCACGATCCACACACAGGAAATGAGATATAGATCCAAGAGCAGTATTTATTAGAGAAATCCATAAATCGTAAACAGTCCAGGCAGGGGTCAAAATCCATAAAATCAGTCCATAAACAATAAACAAAACACGAACAGGCAAGAAACAGATCTCCAAAGTGGTGTAACAATATACAACGACTCTGTGACAAACACTGACCAGACAGGGTATATATACACAGAACTAACAATGATAATGGGGAACAGCTGAGTGCAATGTTGATGGGGAACAGCTGAGTGCAATGATACAGTGATGGGTACAGACAAGGATTGTGGGGAATGCAGTTCATAATGTGGATGACACCGTGGGGAAGAGGACCTCTAGTGGACACCCACGGAACACGTACCAGACACTGTGACACCCTGACATTTGTGCTTTTTTCAGTTGCTTAAAAACATATTAATGGCTAAAGTCTGATTAGACTGCACAAATAGAGCTACAGTAATACATGAGCAACATATACATCAAAATTTGTGGTTTTAAAAAAAAAAAGTTTATGCATGGTTTAAAAAAAAATGTAAGTCACTGAAATTAGGCCATATAACACATAGTAGCCTAAACATTTGCTCACAAGGCTGTTCAAAACTGGATCTTGTTGCCTAGAGTTTTTTCTTCAAAACAGTGTGAAAACCATCCTGACACCGTGTCCTAACCAGACACGATATGATAAGATTCCAGCGACAAATAATTTGTCTGTCCACACCAGACGCGATGCAACTGCGAGATGCGTAAAAATCAATCAAAACCCACAGTTTTAAAACATTATTAAAAATACATATGCTACTGAGTTACTAAAACAATCTTTGTCAAATAATACACTTGTTTGTTAACAGTTTGAAGAACGTTCTTGTTTCCATTTGTTTAATTTCAAGATCTGAGGTGAATTATCCATTGTTGCTTTTACAGCTACAAAGTTGGAGCACTAAATGATATTAAAAATCACACTGCATGCTTTTAACATTAAATAAAGCACGTAAAGAGTACCTGAGATTATCATTGCCACACTTTGTGTTTGTAGTTCCAGCGCGACATCGCAGAAAAAAGAAATCGTTTCTAAAATAAAATTTTGCGTGTCGTATGTCGCCGTTGCGGCTGGATAGGACAAAAACTCTGATTAACATGGAAAAGATACCGTTTATCGCGTGTCGTGCCATCGCGTTGCGTGTAGTTAGGACACGCTGTGAGCACTCCTTCATATAAAGCAATATAGTCATTTAACTTTTGTAAGACACTTCTGTCAGAATGGCTGAATCATCATGAATAATGCTGTGATTCACACCTGAAGAGACAAAGACCCTCCCCTGGGAATATCATGAGGAATGTGACAGGGAACTATAGAGAATGACTGTGAGGAAACTTAATGATTGAACGTATTGTTTTCACAAAATTATTTTTTATAAACAAAGTTCAAGAGGAGCACGTTCAAATAATCAATCAATCAACTCGTCATCAAACAATTTACCATGTCTACCCTATCAGCATGAGAGGAAGCATATATATTCACTCTGTCAACTCACCTAACATTCCTTGACAGTTTTCAGCAGCATTTGGCTCCGCCCTACCTTCCTAACATTTCCGAAATGAGCTATCCCGTCCAATGAAGAATCTTTCGTCCTTCAGGAATCTTTGCCGCAATCCTCTGGTGTTATCTCACGGGCATTAGGCTCAGACAAACGGATCCTCGCCACCACGGGCGAAACATCCGCGACCTTCTTCCGCGCATATTCTCTAAATCAAACCATTCAATAATTCCTGCAATAGAGAAATGGACAATAAGGCCCGCCGTGCGTGCACCACGCTCGCGTCCCGGCAATGCCGCACGCTTCACACGAAGAAACGGGCCTTCTTCCAGGACCAGGCCGCCGCAGCAGGCCCTCAGTAAGCCGCGCCACAGATTCAGTTCCGGCCGGCCAGCTCACACTCTAGACCCGCTGGCTCGACTCCGTGAGTGCTCAGCTAAAAACCTTCTCGTTTTAATGTCCCTGGATAAATTTCGCATCGCTTCAGTCGTTGAGTCACAAGCACAGTTATGCCATCTGGATATTCATTTTGATCGGGGGAATACGTTTTAAATGGTTTCTGTTCAAATTATTTGCCGTCATTAACGCGCTGCTTTACTCACACGGCTTAAACTCACACGTAAACAGTAGCTCACACATAATATTACGTGCAGATTGCACGCACACAGAATCAAGAACCTATATCATTAACTCTGTCTTGCAATTTATTTACAAAAATCGCTTAGAAGCTTAGTTATAGCACAGATGTATTTTTATTTTTAAAGTAATTTAAAACCAGTTAGTAGTCCTTAGTGATTTTCAAACACAATTGGATAAATTCAAGGCGCGAAATTCGATGAAAGCTCTTTGTCTTTCACCATAAGTGAGTTTCTTTTGAACTTCACTAAATAAATGAACCAGCAACAGATAAAGGAACAAACGATCATCTAAATCAGATTGTGCTTTGCTGTTTGATGATCAAACAACGACTACAGTATCAAATCGATGCGTCAGAGGTGAATATACGCAGGTTATAAACCGTTTAGGCTTCTCATGTATTCATTCAAAATAAAATAAAAATAATTTAGCAATCGATCTTTCAGCCCCACACGGTTTCCGGTGAGCTTTGGATTCCTGTCACCCAGGATAAACCATGGGTCTAGCCACATCCATTGAATTCTGGGCATTAACTTGGATACAGTTAATTTCCAGGCCGCACTGCACGAGGAGAAATCAAAGGATAGTTCTGGTCTCACCCACCTTCCCAGACATTTTAAACTGTCCTAAATGCGAACTGTTATCTTTGCTCGGCCACTTAAACTTCAGATGCGCATAATCCTGCAAGGCTGCCCTCTAAACTCTAAACCTACAAGCTCACCATATCCACCTTTCCCAACCGTTCCTGCACGATCCCACTTGCTTCTCACATTGCCACAGCAGTGTCATCTCCTCTGCTCCCACAGGTGCTCCGTCTCTGGTGTTCCTCTGGTTAACCTTCTTCACTGTCACAGCAGTCTATTCTGCTCCCACTGGAGTCCAGTTTTTCTGGCTAACCTTGCCTTCACTGCCGCAGCAGTGATGTCCCCTCACGCTCCTGCAGGATCTCAGTTTCTCTAGCTAATGTTCTCCACTGCCGCAGCAGTGATGTGACCATCGGCTCCTGCAGGAGCTCAGTTTCTGTCTAACCTTCCTTAAACAATGGAACGGCCTGTCCTTTTTTAGAATAATCTGATTTCTCTTCCTGTGGATATCCAATTAATGTCATGTATTTATTATTTCTGAATTGGCTTTTGATAAGTTACTTGTTTAATTGGCATAATACATTTTTACCTGACAAATAAATGTTAAACCTTGATTTATTCTGCATTCTTCTGAAATCATTATTTATAGTACATTAATTTGCAGTCTGGTGTTTCCGCAAATCTCTGTCCATGATAGATCACACTTGAGGCACTAATAAATGGAGCATGGGGCACTTTCTTAGACCTTCTAATTTCTGACTATCTATGACTTAGCATGGTGTATGCTGTAACTATTATAAAAAATTACGCCTACGAGTTAGCAGTGAGCAGCCGCTTAGGGTAAAATGGTTACACTGCTCCCTCTGACTATTTCATAAACTGGCGAGTTGTGATCGTGAGCGCACATTCGCGACGTGACGTCTCAAAGCGACTCTGAGTCCGTAATGAACGAATATTTGAAATTATGAAATGCTCGGAATAATCAAAGATCTAAATTTATTCATAATCAATATTTATGATTATTTTCTAATCAAAAACATGATCTAAATTTGATTATCATTCGAAATTGGAGTCAGATTACGCATAGAACTAAAGTAATATTGAAAACTAAATTCCAATAAATTAAGTGAACTTCACTGGAGCGCTGAAAAGACATACATGCATATACCTTTAGCCACCTTTGGATTCCGTTGTTGGGCCAATGGATGGTCCCTACACTATTCAGAGCTGATATTCACACAAACCACCCATTGAAACCACTTCTTGACGCCTCTCTTAATTCCATTCTTCAAGCCGTTTCACCCAGCACCCTCCAATCCTACTTAACCGCATGGAAGCATTTTAAGTCTTTCCACTTCACATACAACCTGCCTTGTCCCAATTTTTCTCTGCTCGCCATCACTTCATTCATATCCTATCTCAAAAGCATCAAGAACTGCAATGCTCTTCTGACTGGACTTCCATCATGTGCAACTAAACCTCTACAAATGATTCAGAATGCTGCAGCTCGTCTTGTCTTCAACTAGCCCAAAAGGGCCCACGTCACTCCTCTGTTCATCTCTCTGCACTGGCTACCTATCGCTGCTCGCATCAAGTTCAAGGCATTGACACTTGCTTACAGATCTATCACTGGCTCAGCTCCCTCCTACTTTCACTCACTTCTACGAGTCTACATCCCTACCAGAACCCTACGATCGGTCAACGAGCGACGTCTCGTGGTTCCATCACAGAGAGCCACAAAATCATTTTCCAGAACATTCTCATTCACAGTTCCATGCTGGTGGAATGCTCTCCCCACCCTCATCTGGAATGCAGAATCCCTGGCAACATTCAGAAGACAACTGAAAACCAGTCTCTTCCGTGAGCATTTAACCTCATAACCCAACCTACTCGCCCAGATGCCAATAACGTTAGACATACACTGGACACGGTGTCTTTTTTCGGTTTCCTCAGATGCTCAGAACTCACCATCACTTCCAGCTTTAACCCAAAAGTCCACCCCACAATCACAGATCTATCAGTGCTAGACAACGAAACCATCTCCTACTTCAGAAAGCAAAGTAAGACAGATCAAACCAGGAAAGGCCATTTCATATACCTTTTCAATGTCTCATCACCAATCCAACCATACCAAACTCTACTTGCTTTTCAGAAATTCACAGACTAAATCCCCTTCCGACCCACTTTTCGCAGATGACACCAACCACCCCGTCAGACGTTTCTGGTTTCAAAAACACCTTAAGTCTGTTTTGCTCCATTCAGGCATCCCAGCAGACCACTTTTACAGCCATTCATTTCGCATTGGCGCAGCAACCACAGCTGCCCAAAAAAGGCCCCTCTCAGCAGCAGATCCAAGCACTTGGCCGCTGGTCATCGGAGGCCTTCGAGAGTTACATCCGCTCAAATCGCTTCCATATCAAAGAAGCCCAACGAACCCTCATCAGCTAATTCTTTTGCCAACTCCTCATACACTCAACCCTACAGGCCACCACTTCTGCAGGAGCCACGTTCCCCATCCTACCTCACTTTTCTGCCACAGCAATGCTATTTCAGTTCCAGCCGGAGCTCAGATCTCCGTCCCACTCACCTTTCAAATCACAGTTTGAAAGCAAGTTTTTTCCAACACCCCAGCAGCATCACCTCTTCCTCCAACAGGAGGCCTTTCTCCACCCAACTGGCTCTCCAGTCAGTTAAAAGCAAGTCAACCAAGTTCTTCTACTACAGCTAATCTACTCCGCTCCCACAGGAGCTCCGTTACTCTGTCCAAACTTGTCCACTGCCGCAGCAGTGTCATCTACTCTTCTCCCGCAGGAGCTTGGTTCTATGTCCAAAATAGTTTTGGATATTTAAAAGCAAATTTAAAAGCAAGTTTGGTCCACTGCCGCAGCAGTGTCATCTCCTCACTCCCGCAGGAGCTCTGTTCCCCACAGCAGTGTTTACTCTTCCATTCCCACAAGTACTCTATTATCCATCCTTTGCCATCAGATAGTTGAAAAGCAAGCCAAAGCAAGTTTGATCCAATGCAGCAGGGTTAGGGTTAGGGTTAGGGTCAACTCGTCATCAAACAATTACCATGTCTACCCTACAGCATGAGAGGAAGCATATATACAGTATATATTCACTTTGTCAACTCACCTAACATTCCTTGACAGTTTTCAGCATCCCTCCACCACCCCGACTCCTCACTCTTGGCTTGTTCTTTCACAGCCAGGAATATGGGGGGGTGGAGTACTCTGGGTTTGGGCCGAATACCGAGCCCGGAGCCCGCTCCTCGGACAGCACGCCAAATGCGCATTTATTCTATCTGACTTATTTGTAAGTGTGAACTCGTGAAATCAAGTTTAAGTTAAAAGTCTGACTATATATTTTCTTTACACAAAGACTTTATTTAAAAACTAAAAACTACACTACCATTCAAAAGTTCAAAAGAAGTCTCTTCTGCTCACCAATGCTGAATTTATTTGATCCAAAATACAGCAAAAACAGTGATTTTGTGAAATAGAAAACATTTATCTTAAATTTTATATTTAAATACATTTTAAAATGCAATTTATTCCTGTGATCTAACCTGAATTTTCAGCATCATTACTCAAGTCTACAGTGTCACATGATCCTTCAGGAATCATTCTAATATGATTTGCTGCTCAAGAAAAATGTCTGATTATTATCAATGTTGTTATTATCAATATTATTAGTTGTGTACAAATTTCTTTCAGGATTCTTTGATGATCTGAAAGTTCAAAAGAACGACATTTATCTGAAATAGAAAGATATTGTAACATTATAAATGTCTTCTTTATTGTCACTTATGATCAATATAAGGCATCCTTGTTGAATAAAAGTATTCATTTCTTTAAAAACAAAAACAAGAAAACAACAGCATTAAAAAACGTCTCAGGTTACGACTATATCCTATGTTCCCTGAGAACAGGGAACGAGACACTGCGTCAGAACGCTATGGGAACGCTTCTGCGTGAACCGGTGTCTGAAACGCTTTAGTCTTTTTTTTATTTCATTTTTGTAAACTATACTTTAAATCACACTTAAAAATGCCTGAATGTCACTTTTTCATTTTCATTTGTCCTACTTTAGCAAAGGTGCTCAACTTCAGGGTGCTAATTCATGATCATAATCACTAAAGAACATCAAACACTGCTGTTGATTTTAGGAAATAATGAAATAGTGAGTTGAACTTGAGGACTTCCTGCACTGTTTCATCTCTTTTCTTATGCAAAATATTATTTATAAAACTGCCAATGTCTAAATATGATTTTAGCAATCGTTATGTGAAGAATTCTAATATAAATATAAATTAATAAAGTCAGGCAAGATGCAAAACTGCTATCCAAGTCCAAGTCTAACATTTATTTTCACATTGTCATGACAAAGTTGTGATGAAATCCCTCAGTAACGATTGTACGGGTTTCAGTATTCTCACATGTCCAACAGGGCTAAAAACTGCAAACCTCAATGAACAGAAAATACAAACAACTCATATAATACTGGAGTCCCTGAGGTTTATGATGATAAAGTTAAACTTTAGATACTTTTAGGCACTATTTTGTATATTTTATTAGTGCCTCAAACAAATGTTGCAGATATTTATGCATCATATTTAAAAAAATAAATTATAAAATTTGATAATAAGTGTAACATTTGCACAGAACATTTTCTTTGAAGAAGCCCCAGTTAAGCAGTTCAAACTAAAGGTGTTGAGTAAACCTACCTCTGTGTGTGTGTGTGTGTGTGTGTGTGTGTGTGTGTGTGTGTGTGTGTGTGTGTGAGATGAATCAGTGGGATGGACATATACAGTATTGATATAAATAGCTGGATCATTTTATCACTGATCATATCGTCAGTGAGTTGACTCTCAGGTTGTGAACAATGTTTGCACGAGGAATCATCGTCCTTCTCTGCGTCCTAGGTGAGCAATATATTGATTTCATTTACAAAACAACTGATGTTAGGATGTTGGTAATTTGCCACATGAGGACCTGCGATACACACTGATACAGTCTAATTTAGCTCATAATGAACAGTTTGATTGTTTAGTTTGCACATTCTTTAGTCTTAATTCACCATTGCTAAAGACAAATGAAAAAAGTGACATTCAGACATTTTTAGGTGTGATTTAAGTATAGTTCACAAAAACAAAGGACCACAGTTCTGCTTTTGTAAAAAAAAGAAAAAAAAAAAAAACTTAGACCATATTGACTTTCATTGTATGGGCCAAAGAAGAAGTTAGCATGTATGTTATTTGATTTCCTCTTGTCCTATCATGATAAACTTTAATCCTTGTTTTTTCTTCTTGACACAAACAGTGGCCATTTCTGATGGAGAAAGAGAGGTGAGTAAATTTACATTTACTCATCTAGCTGACGCTTTTATCCAAAGCGACTTACAATTGCTATATATGTCAGAGGTCGCACGCCTCTGGAGCAACTAGGGGTTAAGTGTCTTGCTCAGGGACACATTGGTGTTTCACAGTGGATTCAAACCCGGGTCTCTCACACCAAAGGCATGTGTCTTATCCATTGTGCCACCACCACCCCTTATAAATAAAGGCGGTACTATACGGTTATCCGGACCACACCTGACCACACGTGACCACAACCGCTCTTGGTTGGTCGTAACCCCAGTGACGGGTAGGTTTAGGGGCGGGGTTGGTAGGTCATCACATGTGGTCCGGATAACCGAATAGTACCATAAAGGCTGTAGAATTGCTTTCCTCCAGTGCAAGGCGTCACTTTCAACCATGCTTCAATATCTGACGCTCAAAGCACCCTTTAGCGTCCATATGAGACGCATAACCCTACCACAGACCTAAACCTACCCAACCGAAGCGTCACATATGGACGCTAAAGGGTGCTTTGAGCGTCAGATATTGAAGCATGGTTGAAAGTGACAAAAAGTGACGCCTTGGGTATGAGAATGTGTTGAAATAACTCAAGGTTTTTTCTTTTTATGTGACAAGCCTGATTGCAAGGACGATTTTGACGCATGCACAAAGGAGTATTCACCCGTGTGTGGATCCGATGGAATAACATACGGCAATGAATGCACACTGTGTGCTGCCGTCAAGTGAGTTTAAAAATGCATGTATTTTAAAATAAAGTACTGTAGGTGTAAAAACAGTTTAGAGTCAGTCACTTTCAAACTTTAATCTTCAATTTAATCACTCTCTTTTTTAGGGAATCAGACACTGAAATCTTAATCCAGAATGAAGGCCCATGTGAGCCAGAGAAGATGATGTGGAAGAGGAGTGACGGAGCTTAAGCTTGACAGACCTTTAGTCAGCTACTCATGTCTCATTCAGTATGACCTGAATTTGTAATGGTTTAATCCATAAATAAATGTTGCATATTAAAGCTGTTCTGTTTTCTCCCTCAAATCTTGGAAAGACACAATAAAATAGGTGAATATTGTAAGGAGGTACCCAAACCATATCTAGAGCAGAATATCATAAATGGTCTGGTTTATTTTTATTTTTTATTCCTGTTAGATTATTTGTCAGGTAGACTATCTGCATCCTCAAAGCTTTCAGTTAGAAACCGAGACTGTGTAATACCATAACAATCAATTTTATTAAAGAAGGGTCATATTTATACACAAGATAAAGCAGATTCATCCACGATGGCCAGGCCATCCAGTCAAATACTCAAGATCAACCTCTGCCTTATAGGGCAGATTAAGAAATATAACAAGAGTTGTCAGATGTTCAAATGTGTGTGCGTTGAGTGTATAAGTGTGTCCAAGGACTAGTTCTTGTTTTGTTTGAGTCTATGATGTGCAGATAACATAACGGAAAAAAGTGACTATTAACACACCCTGTGCAAAAAACTCCACTGAAATCCTCAAGTGCGTTCCATTTGACCATAAGTGCCCTGTGAAGTGTACAAATGATAGTATTAATATATTATTTAATGAAAATACAAATTACAAAATACTCCAAAGTAATTAAATGCGTATTTCAAATACATGTAATTAATATACTGCCCATACCATCTAAAGTGATGTTTCAATCTGAAGGGAGTGAACAAGACCCGTGTGAAGGCCCTGCAAACAGCTCAGGGAATACGGGAACATCCATACATCACTTCACAAAATATTTTTATTTTTTATGTTAAATATTCCTTTCCCTCCTTTCACGTAAAAATACCACGTATCAACTGTAATCCATTAGCTTAACCATGTTGTTTAGTGACACAGATGATGTTTTAAAGTTAGTCCGGCTTTACAAGACCGTGATGCATCGCTACGGTGTGACAAATATGTTGATGTGTAAAAAATACACCCAAAGAATTAAGCACAACTATTTACACACATACGAAGTAGGAGAATATCTAACTGTATATTGTAGATTGTGAACACTCCATTACCCGTTTATTTGGGGTCAGAGAACATCCTTAGCTCATACGTTTCTTTAATTTGTGCAGGATGTTGAAGTGTTAGTTAAAAAAGGTATTAGTTAATAACAAACAAACAAACAAACAAACAAACAAACATTAAAACAACATGGAACCATGATATTAATATATAAAATATGATATAATTACATGTTGAAGCATAGCCTACTCACAGTTTGAAAATGAATTCCATAATATTTTCTTTTAGTAAAGCTATGTCTGGATTATCCCAACGCATAGTAGATCGAATTCTGCTTTTGCAACACACTAATGTATAAATGTTTAAGTTGTTTGTGTCTTTGGTAATTTACTTCCAATCCATACTTTGAAGCATCATGATTTTAGGTCTGTAAAAATAGAGAATAAAAAAAAGAAATAACTATATGCCTAACTGAGAAAAAAACTGAAAAAAATATACAATTTTGTGTCTTGTTTTAGTGTAATACCAGTTTTGTAAAGCAAGAGTTGTATTAATGTTTTTTAAAATAGTTTGAGACATATTGTAACTACTTTTGCATGATATGTTTAATGCATACACATTGTAACGGTCACTTGGAGGATTTACGGCAACTTGAGGTAGAATGACAACTGCTCATGTACGTAGAGGGTGTGTCTGTATGAGATGCGAGAGCTGTGCAGGAGAAGAGATAAAGATCTACCGACTTTTGTTGGCCTCTCAGCTTTGAGAGGGGTGTGTTAGGGGGCGGAGTCTGTTTGACCCACTGCCCCGTCTTTCAGTAGTCATTTCCAACTTGGACTCTGAAGTGACCAGTCGTGTTTTCTGTTTGGGAGGTGAAAAGGGGCTGTTGGGTTTTCCCACGGGACACCTGTTGTGGGAGGTGGTAGGGGTGGGGTTTGCATGGGTCTCTGTGCAGCCCTCACAGTGTTTCAGTCCTGACAAATCTCTGGAGTGAGTGGACATTCTTTTACACTGCTCCAGCACAAGGAAACACTTATATATCTTTTAAACTCCAAGTCTTTAACAATTGGGTATGTAAAAACGTAAGTTTTTTTAAACTAGTTTGTGTTTTATGTAAAAGTTTTACAAATACTGTATGGAAGTTAGATCTTTTTTTGTAAATGAAAAAACTCTCTTAAGTTGTTTTTACTCTTCTGTAAATGACTGAACGTTGTATTTTTAATGTTTTAACATCTTAAAATAACACTAACTCATTTTTTAATAACTCATTTTAGAGAAAATCCAATTTTAACTTATTTCACTGTTGTTTTAACGTTTAATATGTAATGAGTGTAATTGATGCACATATGTCTTCTTTAATAAATAAATGAAAACACTGTGATGTCACGTCACATCTGTGTCATCCGGAGGCCTCCAATGAGACATAAGTAAAAAGATCTAATACTGAATTAATAACTAAATTAAATAAAACGTACAACATTTAAAACATTGCTTTGATTAAGTATTTACCAACGTAGACTTGGGTTCATAGTTGGGTCAAAAGTTTATAGTGAATTGTAATGTTAAAAAGTTTTGCTTAAAAACTATTGGATGAACTGCCTCTGATTCCAACTGATTGCAATTACGCAGTCGGCCTCCCACTCGAATTACTTGCATTACTGTATCAAATTCTGGGGCTAATGTTACCAAACGACTTGATGATGACAGAGATTTTCCATTGCTAAGACTTTGAATCTCTTCAGGGAAACTGTCTCCTTGTGCAGATCTTAAAATCATTAATTCCGCCTGCTGATAATCCTCGGCAGAAGGACTTCGATTCTCTATTGAGGCCGCCCCATGAAGGGATTTTGCGGTAGCATAAACTAGATCCTTAAAGCTGTCAGCTTGTGAAGGTTCTGGAATTGAATAGCATGAGACTGCAGTTAGATTCAAACAAGTGATTGGTTTGCGCAGTTCTTCAGTGTCATCATTTATCAAAGCTGAAGGATTTCTTGGCCAGTATTCTGGCGACAAATACAAGAAAGGGGGACCTTTGAACCACCTACTGTCTTCCCTAAGATCCTGTAGGGTCCGTCCTCTTGTAACATCATCTGCTGTATTATTCAATGAATCTACATAATGCCAACCTTGGGAGTCAGTCAGTTCTTGAATTTCAGCAATTCGGGTTCCAACAAATACCTTGAAATGACATGAATCAGACTGAATCCAAGTCAACACAGTTGTAGAGTCTGTCCATAAATGAATTCCAGATATCTTGATGGTAAGCTCTTTCTTTAACAGGTGGCCAAGTTGGGCTCCGGTCAATGCTGCACATAATTCCAATCTTGGCATTGATAGCTGCTTTTTTGGTGCAACTCGTGAGCGTGCAGTTAAGAATGCTACCTCTACCTGTTTTAGTGGATCTTCTGTTCGCAAGTATCCCACACATCCATAGGCACGTTCTGAAGCGTCACAAAATATGTGAATTTCTTGCACACAATCAGTTTGGTCCATTTCAGCACTCACGTAACACCGAGGAAGTCGGATCTCATTCAAGTGTTGGAGCTCCCTTTCCCATATCTTCCAAGCCTCTAAGAGGTCACCAGGGAGTAGAGGGTCATCCCATTCTCGCTTTTTGTTCCACAACTGCTGCACAATTATTTTTGCCCTTGTAGAAAAAGGAGTGATGTATCCAAGAGGGTCATATAAACTGGCGATCATTCTGTAAATATTTCTCATAGTGATGGGGGATGATTTTGATGTGGAAGACTTGTACATCAAAATATCTGATTGAAACAGCCACCGAAGCCCTAAAGCTGGTTCTTGAGGATCCATATCACTCTGATTAAGCCAGTGTTCACCATTCTGAGATAATACTTCCTTCGGCAGATGATGAATGATACCTGCAGCATTACTAGCCCACTGTCTTAGCTCAAAACCTCCTTCAGTCAGTAGCTTCCTCATTTTGTCCACAAGAGCTCGAGCTTTCTCAATTGAAGGAAAGCTCTGTAACCAATTGTCAACATAGAAGTGCTGCTGGACAGCTTTGCATACATCTTCCGACTGACCTTGTTCAATGACATGCTGCTGCAGTGCATAAGTAGCACAACATGGTGAACAAGTTGTGCCAAAGGGAAGTACTTGCCACTCATATACACTGGGTTGGGTTTCCCTCAGAAGATCACGCCACAAGAATCTCAAGATTGGCTTATCTTCTGCTAACAACCTCACCTGGTGAAACATCCCTTTTATATCGCTACTTATAGCGAAAGAATGCTCTCTAAAACGCAGCAGAATACCCAAAAGGGATGAACTTAGGTTTGGTCCTGGTAAGAGTAGCTCATTCAAATTGTGTCCCTGATATGAAAATGAACAATTAAACACAATTCTGTTCTTTCCATTATGTGTTACCATATGATGAGGGATAAACCAGGATTCTTTGGGGCTTTCATCTACTCTGGTAACTTTAGTGACATATCCTGCATGCTCAAGCTTGGAAATCTCTGCATTATAAGCAGCAGCACATTCTGAATCTTTGATGAGACGCTTCTCAGTATTACGAAGGTTAGCCAGAACTGCTTCAGGGGGTGCTGACAGATTGGGCATGTTCTTTACACGTAGTAAAGGAGTAGCATATCTCAGAACTCCATCCACCTCCACTCTGACTGTTCTAGCTTGCAAGTGATCCATGGCCTCTTGATCTCGCTTAGATCTGGTAACAAGTTTTTCACTTCTGTATGGCAATACATCCAATTGCCACAACTTTTCTACTTGATGGTAGATTTCAGATGATGGAGAAACATTTGAAGTGAAAAAACAAGAAGTTGCATTACCAGTATGTAGAAGACCTTTGACTGGACGCTGTAGCGTCCATCCAAGTTTCGTTCTGACTGCTGCAGGACCTCCAGGCGGTCCTAGTCTCACTGGCTGTACAGGAGTTATCAAGTGTGGATTATCTGACCCAATCAGTAGGAGTGGTCTGACATTGGTAAAATGAGGTAAGGACAATCTCTTAAGATGGTTATACTGCCGCTGAAGTCTGGTTATTGGGTAAGTATGTTCGGCCAAACCTAACTGAGTTGCAGTAAATGCTTTCTTGATTGTGTAGACTTTATTTGGCTGGTTAATGGGAGACAGACAGAAAGTCACTGCAGAGCCCTGCAACACTCGCAAATCCTGTCTCACGGTTCTCAGTGTGATGCTTTCTGGATCGCCTTGTAACTTTAACTTCTCTGCTGCTTCTTGAAGAAGAATCGTCCTCTCCGAACCATCATCCAATATAGCATAGGTTTCCAGCGTGTGATTACCATTACGTAAGAGCACTTTGCTGATTTTCAACAAAACTTGGCTACATCCAGCTCTCCGATCAAGGTAAAGAATGTCAGTTGGAGTAGAGCTTACTAGACCACAAGTTGCTGTAGTTAAGCTCTCTGCAGACTTAACTTTTACTTCATGCAATACTTGAACATGTTTACCTTTGCAGATGTCACATATAATTCTCAGACTACACTGGGCAGCTTGGTGTCGAAATCCGCATTTCCAACAGCGGTTGTTGGACTTTATCCAATCCCTCTTCTGCTCTGCAGTAAGCTTAATAAAGTTGACACATTGATCCAAGAAATGCATATTGTTGCAACAGTAGGAGCAATACGTTTTCGACTTCCCTTGTGGTTGAGGCATTAATTTCTGCTCAGAGGTGTTGTAGGTCGAACCAAGAAGCACAGTCGTTGACTTACTCTTCATATTAAAACTCTGACGCTCTCTTTGCTTGGTACCTCCTTTCCAGGGCTCATGTGAACACTCAAACACTTCCTCTTGTATCTGCAATTCATATTCGAGCCAGTCAGCAAAATCTAGAAGTGATGGTACTCCTCTCTTCAAAGGGTAGAGATATCGTCTAAAGTTAGCTCGAAAGTCATATGGTAGCTTGTTTGCTAACCTAGCTACATGTGACCCACAATAAAGTTCGTCATGACCTTCATCACCCAGTTGCTCTAACATCCCCACCAATGCTCGTACTCTCAATGCGAATTTGCGGAATCCAGTAGGATCACCATTCTGGACAACAGGTCCATCCATTAATCCAGCAATCCGACGCAGAGCAAGCTGATGGGGCTGACCATAATGTTGAATAAGTGAAGCCATTGTATCTGAGTAAGGGTGATGAGAATTACAATAAGAATCAGCTATCAAAAGTGCCTCTTCAAACTTCAAATGATCCAGTAAAATCTGGTACTTAAATTGCTCTGTGGCATCTTGTGGAAGGATATTCTCCAATGATATCCTAAGTCTAGCAAACTCTCTTGGATCATCAGATGTAAAATCAGGGATGGACGGCTTGGGTCCCCGATATGTCATCTCTTGTACACCAGCTTGGTTATTAGAAAAACTGTAGTATCTGTGTGGAGGCACTGGTGGAGGCCTAGCATCTCGTCTTACTGGTCGACAACTTTGTGCCATGTAAGGTAAATTACAATAATCAGAGTCTGGATCCTGATAACTTGGAGTGGATGGGACTGGTAATCTCTGCATTTCAAGTCTGCAAATGCGGTCTCTGAGATCTTCCATCATACCAAGCTCCATTTCTTTAGAAGGACGAAACAATCTATTATCAACTGTTATCGGAGGGGGTGGCAATGGCCATTCTTCTTCTACGGCTGCTGGCTGATATACTGGTAAAGGAGGATTCTCTTCTGATACCTCCCTAGGTTGTGAACTACGTTCAAAAGATGATGTTTCCGCTGAATTTGGTGTTGGCAACACCCCATCTTGGTCCAGCTGCCTTTGTAGCTCTGATACAGTCCGTCGCAGTCTTTTATTATCCTCTTGCATCCGATGAAAGGAATCTGCCATAGACTGAGAATACTGTGAGGTAATCTGTGGTGAACTCTTATGAATAGGTGTCTGTTCGACAGGGGAGTCTTCATCCACTGTGCTCCAGTTAGTTAATGTTGAGAAATGAGAGAAAGATCCCTTCTCTTTGGCTCTCTGCATTGATCTTTGGTAAATTCTCTCATCAGGAACAAGTTGCCGATTTGCTGCTGATGGTAGTTCCACCTCATATTGACTCATCCATGCGGGTGGGCGAATTAGCCGCTTTGGACGAACATCAGCTGGTTGGTGATCACTACCCCTTGCTGCATGTGCCATCTTGATCCACAGCAATTATCCAGCTCTGGCTCGAAGGACCATTTGTTTTGAAGTTTGTTAAGAACTGGTAAATAATAATCACTGTGGGGCATCGATGAGAATGCACAAAACTCCTTTTAGTTTCTTTATTTGATGGCTCAACATGTGGCTCAAGATGTGTGGTTACTATAAAAGAATAACAACACTGCCATCAGTTACAAGTATGACAAACATCAAACATTAACACATTGATGCATATAACAAGCAGGTTTCACCAGGTTTAAAAGAGTTAAACAACAGATATGAAAGCTTTAGCATAAGTTCTGCCGGGAAGACTCAATTACTATGTCACCTATTGCCTTCACTTCTATCCAATCATATTCGTAGGCTCATTGTATAAAAGCTCGGTACTTACACATGTTTGAGTTCACAGATACTGAAGCGACGATTACCCCCATCCTCCCCACCACCACCAGGATGGTCCTGTCCATACCTCCCGGGGGGGTCGGCTGCGCCCCTGCCTTCGTCTTCAGGCAGGAATTGCAGATCCGATACCCTCGGATTATGCACTACGGACGGGGCCTACGCCAAATGACTTTGTATATTATCAGCTTGCTGAGCTGTCAATAAATGTATGGTTTATTGAAATAATTCTCCCGAGTCTTTCTGGTAGAACTAAATCTTCAAGTGACCAATTGCAAACAATGTACTACATCAACAGTCATATACATACAACAAACAATATTATTCATGGTTAAGATAGAAAGGTACCCACCAAACAATCTGTACACATGATCAACATACATAACAATATAAATAAATATAAATACAAACTTACACTTGATGCACGCACACAGTCCACGTATCAAAACCCAGTCAAGGCCATCATTCCCCTTAGGCCTCAACCACCATTCAAATGGCTTCCACCATGTCCATGTGCTCAAAGAGGAAGTGAGGTGACAGATATTTAAAAGAAGTGGGGTGACAGATATATAACAGTCAGTATCGCCCTCTACTGGCTCAGTTCCTTCAGAACACATAGTTTTGGACAGATTCATTATTTTTTACTCCAAAACGCATTCTCAAACAATGATCGGATTTCTCCATTGGGATGAGGTGGATTATCTTATCGAAGAGTGAATAAATCAGCAAGTTAGTGAATATTTGTTAACTTCACTAAAAGTCCAAAATTAACTAAAACATGAGTTTTTATTTTTTTAAACAACTATTATTTTTTATAAATGTTATTTAGTGTAATTATAAATAAATCTAGTGTTAGGTGGGCGGAGACTTGGGTACTCATTCATGTTTCTACCTACGATGAGTGATGTATCATATGGAACTTGTTTTAAATGATTGCACATTATTTTTTGTTGATGTTGTTTTGAACGGTTTTCTAAATCTGAATGTGAAGGACCACATTCTAACTTTTTTCAGATAACGTCGTAAAATGTATGAACACATTCTAACTTTTGGGATGTAACCGTGTGGACGCTTTTCGTTGAACTCCTCACGAGGACTTTGTAACTTTTGGAATTAAAATCTCTACACCTTTGGTCTTGGATATATCTTTGATGTGGAATATACCTTTTGGATAAACATTTGGTCTTGGATATATCTTTGATGTGGAATATACCTTTCGGATATACATTTGGATATACATTTCATGTGGAATATACCTTAGGATATACCTTTGGAGATAATAAGAGTTTTGGCTCTCTTTCAACAAACGGATTTGCAAAAATGTAAGGCTATTTTTTAGATACTGTGATTTTTTTGCATTCTGTGGTTTTAATATTATGATGTGTTTGAGACACTTTTAAAGATATTTTATGTTAAATGTAACATTTTACAGATAATGTGTGGAAGTTAAATGTTTACAAATCAACATTTTTTAAAAAATTATCTTTTTTGTAAATAAATGAACATTTAATTTTAAATGTTTTAACATTTTTAAAATGTTGTTTTAGATGTTTTAATACTAACACATTTTGATATCTTTAAGAAAATTTAATTTAAACTTTTTTTTTTTTTCATTAATGTTTTAACATTTTACAAATGTATGAACGCTAAACACGTGTGTATTTTAACTTTATTATGTCAAATGTGGATCGTGGGAGAATTTCCCCACGGTCACATGACCTAACCAGAAGTGGGGAGGGGGGTGGAGATGTTTGTAGGGAAGGGGACCGTGGGAGAATTTCCCCACGGTCACATGACCTGACCAGAAGTGGGGAGGGGTGGGGATGTTTGTAGGGAAGGGGACCATGGGAAAATTCCCACGGTCCGGAGCTGAACATTGATTTTTCAATGTTTTAACATTTATGTTTTAACATAAAATGTTGTTTTAGATGTTTTAATACTAACACATTTTGATATCTTTAAGAAAATATAATTTAAACTTTTTTCATTAATGTTTTAACATTTTTAAAATGTTGTTTTAGATGTTTTAATACTAACGCATTTTGATATCTTTAAGAAAATATAATTTAAACTTTTTTCATTAATGTTTTAACATTTTTAAAATGTTGTTTTAGATGTTTTAATACTAACACATTTTGATATCTTTAAGAAAATATCATTTAAACTTTTTTTCATTAATATGTTTATAAGCAACTGAAAAAAGCACAAATGTCAGGGCATGTCAGAACATCTCAAGGACCCCAAAAACCCCTCAGACCCCAGAGGGTTAATCTTCTTTAAGCGTAACGGAGCAACTGTGTGTAAAGTGCTGGAAAAGAGAGAGTTAAACGTTTCTGTTGTAATATCGAGTTCTTCTAAGCTATCCGGGATGCTGAGATGATGAAACTGATCAGGAAGATTATTAATAAAGCAATCTTTAGTAGCAGAAGTGATAGGTCTCACATATTTGTAACACGGAGTCGGCTTTGCAGCCTTGGCTAAATGTAATTTACACGAGACTAGATAATGATCTGAGATGTCATCGCTCTGCTGCAGAATTTCAACGGCATCAACATCTATTCCGTGTGATAATATTAGATCTAGAGTATGATTACGACGATGAGTAGGTCCTGACACGTGTTGTCTAACTCCAATTGAGTTTACAATGTCTTTAAATGCCAATCCCAATGCATCTTTCATTATCGATGTGTATATTAAAATCACCAACAATTAGTACTTTATCTGCAGTCAATACTAACTCTGATAGAAAGTCCGCAAATTCTTTGATAAAATCTTTATGGTGCCCTGTATACAGTAGCCAGCACAAATCTCAAACGTGATTTATCATTTATACTATATATTTTTACATTAAGCACTAACACTTCAAAATAATTATATTCGAAACTTGATTTCTTAGTGGTTTTGAAAATATTACTATAAATTACAGCAACACCACCCCCTTTGCGTTTCAGACGAGGCTCATGTTTATAACAGTAATCTTGCGGGGTGGACTCATTTAAAGTAATGTAATCGTTTGATTTTAGCCAGGTTTCTGTCAAACACAGCACATCTAGGTTATTATCTGAAATCATATCATTAACAATGAGTGCTTTTGATGTAAGCGATCGAATATTCAGCAACCCAAGCTTTAGCATTTGCTCATCTGTATTATAGCTGTTTTTTATTTGTTGAACATCAATTCAATTTTTAACCTTAGATGGGTTTAAACGTTTTTTGGATTTCCAAATTCGGGGAACAGACACAGTCTCTATATGATGATAGCTAGGTGAAAGAGGCTCTATGTGATGGGATTTATCTGACCTTGGTGACGCGAGGCCGCTAGCAGACGGTCGGTTTAGCCAGTCTGTCTGCTTCCTGACCTGAGCCCCAGATTGTCATGTTTGAGCTCTAAGACTATGTGCCATATTACTAGAGAGAAGAGCAGCACCATCCCAGGAGGGATGAATACCATCTCTTTTCAACAGGTCAGGTTTGCCCCAAAAACTTTTCCAATTGTCTATAAATTCTATATTATGTTGCGGACACCACTTAGACAGCCAACCGTTAAGCGAACACAATCTACTAACTATCTCATCACTCCTGCAAACAGGAAGGGGGCCAGAGCAAATTACAGTGCTTGACATCGTACTTGCGAGTTCACACACCTCTTTAATATTAATTTTGGTGATCTCCGACTGGCGGAGTCGAACATCATTTAAAGGGATACTCCACCGTTTTTTCATATTAAACTATGTTATTCCCTTAACTAAGACGAGTTGTCTTCTTCCCACTAAGAACCTAGAACCTACTAGGAAGAGGATCAGGCGTGACTTTTTACTGCACCGAGTCGAAGTACTTCCAAAAGTGCTATTCCGCCGTACATTATAGTTATCCTTTTTAACCCGCTTAGAAAAGCGCCACGTTTTATTTTGCGTCACCATACTTGGTCGTATAACTACTCGTGTAACTGTTTTTAAATAGGGAAAACGTCGATGTGTTTGGTAACTTCTAAATTCATTGCTGCTAGATACCATTGAATATACTGGGGTAAGCTAAGTGCTTTCAAAGTGTCACCGCGCGCTAGAGCGATTAAGTGCACGCACTGAGACGAGAGAGGTATGTATCAACTCGTTTTAGTTAAGGGAATAACATTAATATGAAAATTACGGTGGAGTATCCCTTTAACTGAGTGCTGTTAGACACTTTTGATACAGTTTGGCCATTATGTGAAAACATCAGTGTCCCGTTGATCATATCTGTGTTCCTTCTTAATTATTTGAGAAGCCGAGGGGGGAGAAGCTTTTGTAGGCCTAAAGTCCATCACTTTTTCTCCTGTTTATTGGTTAAATAAGGAGATATGTCATTGTATGTTGTTTCTTTTTGGTTTGTATGGAAGTTAGTTTTTTGTGTGTGAAAGTTAGTTTCTGTTGGTTTATTGGTTTGGCATTAGCTCACCCCTGAAAATTTTGCTGCCAAATATTTTTTTTTGTTGTTGTTTCTTTTCTTTTCTTTTCTTTTTTTTTTTTTTTAAGAAATTTTGTTACAGTTTTTCTCAATTGCTAAAACACTAAAACCCATCGGCTGAACAAAGTTCTCAGTTGCCCTGAACTCATTGAGCTAATTGTGCAGTCTGTTGTCAGTACTTTAAACCATTTCACATGGTAAAACACAATTTGCAGATCTCACTTAGACTTTTCAGCAAAACTCTAAACACATTCTAATTCTCAAATCACATTCTGCACTCTAATGCACATGTCATCCATACTGGTAAACACAAGTGGCAACAATCAAATACAAATAGAGAACACACGTCATTGATTGAACACAACCACTCAAAACTGATTTAACCTGTTTCAGAAGATGCCCAAAGACAAGAAGAAGCACTGATAACATGTTTACTCCTTTGATTGTTGTCCCTGTTAGTATTGTATACTGTAGTACAGTGTATTGTAGTCTGTATACTGTACAATGAACACATTGTATGGCCCTGAACATTGTGCTTTCCATTTGCTAACAGAACTGACTGCTCAACAGATGTTCAATAGAATAGATGTTGACTGGTTGCAGGTTCATATCAACAAAGAACAAGAATTACAGTATCACAGAGACAAAGGACAAGTTTGTGAGATGCAGGTAAAATACTGTAAAAATAGGGGTATAAGGAGGAGGAAGAACAAAGAAATTTTGCAAAGAGCAAAGCAGAGTAGTAATTTCTGATCAATTTTGATAGAACATGTTTTCGTTCATCAAAAGACAATGACGGAGAAATATGAAATTTGTTTTTAAAGGGGGGGTGAAATGCTATTTCATGCATACTGAGTTTTTTACACTGTTAAAGAGTTGGATTCCCATGCTAAACATGGACAAAGTGTCAAAAATTAAATTGTACATTTGAAGGAGTATTTCTGTTCCAAAAATTGTCCTTCCGGTTTGTCACAAGTTTCGGAAAGTTTTTTTCGAGTATGGGCATGTGTGACGTCAGATATAACGGAATATCCTTATACGGGTCCTAAGGGCACTTCTGCCGGAAGAACCGCGCGCGCGCACTCGTAGACCAGACAGAGAGAGAAGAGAGCGAAAGCAGTACGCCCATAAAAGCGCTATGCCCGGCTTTAGGGAATTCAATGTCACCAAAGAAGTGGGTTTTTGGTTGCCAGGGCAAGACAACCCTGCACAGATTCCCAAAGAACCAAGCGTTAAGGGAGCAGTGGATGGAGTTTTTTCAGAGCATCAACGGAGGTTGTGCAAGTCAAGACTGTTTGTTCCCTGCATTTCGACGATGCTTGTTTTATAAACAAAGCCCAGATCGACGGATTTGCAGATCGTCTAATGCTTAAGGATGGAGCAGTCCCAACGATAAAGGTTCGCGGTCGTGCGTTGGAACCGCAGGCGGTGAGTAAAACTGCTTCTATTTTCTCTGTGTGTTGTTAGCTCGGCGCGTTAGCACAGCAAGTAAACAGTGAACAGCGCTCGTGATTCTTTAGCTTCGCCCACACGGCCCGCCTCCAGCCGCTCGTTTTTTTCCGGAAAGACTCGGTACAGCCTATCTTTCTTTTATAAATATAATAAAACTAAAGACTTTTTGGAGATATGAAGGATGCAATACTACTCTATAGGTACTCAAGATTAACAGGAGATTGAGTGAAAATGAGCATTTCACCCCCCCTTTAAATTAAAAATGTACTTCTCCCTGAACTCTTTGATGGTACAGTAAGGTGTCACGGGTAAGTCTAAACAGAATAGCAGTCCATAGATATCTTTCGAGAACTATATGTTTTGAACAATGTGTTTTCTATTTTTTGGTGTATTGTTTACTGACTGCTTGATAGTGTATATCATTTTGATCACTTTGTTTATGATTTGAGAGCAGTGTTTGATTTTGAACACAGGTAAAACTGTTTTGAGGCGAAAGTTTCATTTTGCAAGAGCATCGAAGCGAAAGTCGACCTGCTAAACTGACGGAGCACAGCTGTTTGAAAGGACAAATGTTCACTCATAATTCACTGACAAAATATATATATAGGCACAAGGCACATAAATAAAAGCATATATGGTTTGTCAGCAGGGCTTGATTTCAGCAGTTGGGTGTAACAGTCACTCTACTAGACACTTTTATGTATAATATAGGCCTATGCATTTCATTTGTAGTCTTTGAAAAGACTGAAAAGTGTAATAGTGTTGTAAAAATGTTGCTTTTTTGATATCTGAAACACGTCTAATACTGGTTTTAAGTAGAATAGCCTAGATACACGAAACCAGCTCTTTCTCTCTCTCATCTCTCTGACAGTGATTATGTAGCCTATAATTAATGCTAATATGCATTCTACTGTTGCATAAAGTTATTTAGGAAAATCATTCTTTAATCAAAACACTTGTTCATATTTTATTAACCTCAGTATAAGTTTAGGAAAAGGTGACAGATGTTTCAGGGAGAGTGAAGAGGCAGTGGATGAACAAGTGTGTGTGTTTCCAGCAGAGGGAGACAACATTACGCAAATGATATCACGAGCATTAATTTCTATAATTTCTCTCTCCCACCTCAGAACACAGTTAATCATGATACACTAGTAAAAATAAAGCTGCTTTGTTTGCATCAGTGTTTCCATGGGGAACCTTCAACATTCCCACGGCATGTTTCTATATAGTTGAAAAAGTTTATTTAGATTATTAAAATGTTCTTCACACTAAGAAAAAAAAAAGTTATTTTAACAACTGATCTCTGAAAAATGGTTCTTTTGTGAACCAACTGTGAAAAGCTCCTTTTATGACTTTTATTTTTTAAGAGTTTGCTGATGCAATTCCAAATCAAATATGATGAAGGCCAGCAGAAATTTCACTTTTAATTCAATTCTTGAATCAGTCCTTGCTATTTTTAAGATTTATATGATTTTAATGAGTAAAGGTTTTTGGTTGAGGGGTGACTCTTAAAGAATTGGTTGTCATAATCATTCTTATCATCATTATATCCAAAAACTGAAAGTCAGCTTTTGAGGGAGGAGGAAGAAGGAAAACTTCAGGAAGAGTGTGAGTGATCAGGCCAATACACTCATCACACAAATGATCCTCAAACTGAGGAAGTGTCTTTGCAGCTTGAGGAAAACCCTGATCTTCAGTGAGGAAGAGTGTGAGTGTGAAGGTGCACTCTGATCTTCAGTGAGGAAGAGTGTGAGTGTGAAGGTGTACTCAGATCTTCAGTGAGGAAGAGTGTGAGTGTGAAGGTGTACTCAGATCTTCAGTGAGGAAGAGTGTGAGTATGAAGGTGTACTCAGATCTTCTGTGAGGAAGAGTGTGAAGGTGTACTCAGATCTTCTGTGAGGAAGAGTGTGAGCGTGAAGGTGTACTCGGATCTTCAGTGAGGAAGAGTGTGAGTGTGAAGGTGTACTCAGATCTTCAGCGAGGAAGAGTGTGAGTGTGAAGGTGTAATCAGATCTTCAGCGAGGAAGACTGTGAGTGTGAAGGTGTACTCAGATCTTCAGTGAGAAAGAGTGTGTGAAGGTGTAATCAGATCTTCAGTGAGGAAGAGTGTGAGTGTGAAGGTGTACTCAGATCTTCTATGAGGAAGAGTGTGAGAGTGAAGGTGTACTCAGATCTTCAGTGAGGAAGAGTGTGAGAGTGAAGGTGTACTCAGATCTTCTGTGAGGAAGAGTGTGAGAGTGAAGGTGAACTCAGATCTTCAGTGAGGAAGAGTGTGAGTGTGAAGGTGTACTCAGATCTTCAGTGAGAAAGAGTGTGAGTGTGAAGGTGAAATCAGATCTTCAGTGAGGAAGAGTGTGAGTGTGAAGGTGTACTAAGATCTTCAGTGAGGAAGAGTGTGAGTGTGAAGGTGTACTAAGATCTTCTGTGAGGAAGAGTGTGAGAGTGAAGGTGTACTCAGATCTTCAGTGAGGAAGAGTGTGAGAGTGAAGGTGTACTCAGATCTTCAGTGAGGAAGAGTGTGAGTGTGAAGGTGTACTCAGATCTTCTATGAGGAAGAGTGTGAGAGTGAAGGTGTACTCAGATCTTCAGTGAGGAAGAGTGTGAGAGTGAAGGTGTACTCAGATCTTCTGTGAGGAAGAGTGTGAGAGTGAAGGTGAACTCAGATCTTCAGTGAGGAAGAGTGTGAGTGTGAAGGTGTACTCAGATCTTCAGTGAGAAAGAGTGTGAGTGTGAAGGTGAAATCAGATCTTCAGTGAGGAAGAGTGTGAGTGTGAAGGTGTACTAAGATCTTCAGTGAGGAAGAGTGTGAGTGTGAAGGTGTACTAAGATCTTCCGTGAGGAAGAGTGTGAGAGTGAAGGTGTAATCAGATCTTCTGTGAGGAAGAGTGTGAAGGTGTAATCAGATCTTCAGCGAGGAAGAGTGTGAGTGTGAAGGTGTACTCAGATCTTCAGTGAGGAAGAGTGTGAGTGTGAAGGTGTACTCAGATCTTCAGCGAGGAAGAGTGTGAGTATGAAGGTGTACTCAGATCTTCTGTGAGGAAGAGTGTGAGTGTGAAGGTGTACTCAGATCTTCAGTGAGGAAGAGTGTGAGTGTGAAGGTGTACTCAGATCTTCTGCGAGGAAGAGTGTGAGTGTGTACTCAGATCTTCTGTGAGGAAGAGTGTGAGTGTGAAGGTGTACTCAGATCTTCAGCGAGGAAGAGTGTGAGTGTGTACTCAGATCTTCAGTGAGGAAGAGTGTGAGTGTGAAGGTGTAATCATCTTCTGCGAGGAAGAGTGTGAGTGTGAAGGTGTAATCAGATCATCTGCGAGGAAGAGTGTGAGTGTGAAGGTGTACTCTGATCTTCAGTGAGGAAGAGTGTGAAGGTGTACTCAGATCTTCAGTGAGGAAGAGTGTGAGTGTGAAGGTGTACTCAGATCTTCTGTGAGGAAGAGTGTGAGAGTGAAGGTGTACTCAGATCTTCAGTGAGGAAGAGTGTGAGAGTGAAGGTGTACTCAGATCTTCAGTGAGAAAGAGTGTGTGAAGGTGTAATCAGATCTTCAGTGAGGAAGAGTGTGAGTGTGAAGGTGTACTCAGATCTTCTATGAGGAAGAGTGTGAGAGTGAAGGTGTACTCAGATCTTCAGTGAGGAAGAGTGTGAGTGTGAAGGTGTACTCAGATCTTCTGCGAGGAAGAGTGTGAGTGTGTACTCAGATCTTCTGTGAGGAAGAGTGTGAGTGTGAAGGTGTACTCAGATCTTCAGCGAGGAAGAGTGTGAGTGTGTACTCAGATCTTCAGTGAGGAAGAGTGTGAGTGTGAAGGTGTAATCATCTTCTGCGAGGAAGAGTGTGAGTGTGAAGGTGTAATCAGATCTTCTGCGAGGAAGAGTGTGAGTGTGAAGGTGTACTCTGATCTTCAGTGAGGAAGAGTGTGAAGGTGTACTCAGATCTTCAGTGAGGAAGAGTGTGAGTGTGAAGGTGTACTCAGATCTTCTGTGAGGAAGAGTGTGAGTGTGAAGGTGTAATCAGATCTTCTGTGAGGAAGAGTGTGAGTGTGAATGTGTACTCAGATCTTCTGTGAGGAAGAGTGTGAGTGTGAAGGTGTAATCAGATCTTCAGTGAGGAAGAGTGTGAGTGTGAAGGTGTACTCTGATCTTCAGTGAGGAAGAGTGAGTGTGAAGGTGTACTCAGATCTTCAGTGAGGAAGAGTGTGAGTGTGAAGGTGTACTCAGATCTTCAGTGAGGAAGAGTGTGAGAGTGAAGGTGTACTCAGATCTTCTGTGAGGAAGAGTGTGAGAGTGAAGGTGTACTCAGATCTTCTGTGAGGAAGAGTGTGAGTGTGAATGTGTACTCAGATCTTCTGTGAGGAAGAGTGTGAGTGTGAAGGTGTAATCAGATCTTCAGTGAGGAAGAGTGTGAGTGTGAAGGTGTACTCTGATCTTCAGTGAGGAAGAGTGAGTGTGAAGGTGTACTCAGATCTTCAGTGAGGAAGAGTGTGAGTGTGAAGGTGTACTCAGATCTTCAGTGAGGAAGAGTGTGAGTGTGAAGGTGTACTCGGATCTTCAGTGAGGAAGAGTGTGAGTGTGAAGGTGTAATCAGATCTTCAGCGAGGAAGAGTATGAGTGTGAAGGTGTACTCAGATCTTCAGTGAGGAAGAGTGTGAAGGTGTAATCAGATCTTCAGTGAGGAAGAGTGTGAGTGTGAAGGTGTACTCAGATCTTCTGTGAGGAAGAGTGTGAGAGTGAAGGTGTACTCAGATCTTCAGTGAGGAAGAGTGTGAGAGTGAAGGTGTACTCAGATCTTCTGTGAGGAAGAGTGTGAGAGTGAAGGTGTACTCAGATCTTCAGTGAGGAAGAGTGTGAGTGTGAAGGTGTACTAAGATCTTCAGTGAGGAAGAGTGTGAAAGTGTACTAAGATCTTCTGTGAGGAAGAGTGTGAGAGTGAAGGTGTAATCAGATCTTCTGTGAGGAAGAGTGTGAAGGTGTAATCAGATCTTCAGCGAGGAAGAGTGTGAGTGTGAAGGTGTAATCAGATCTTCAGTGAGAAAGAGTGTGAGTGTGAAGGTGTAATCAGATCTTCAGTGAGGAAGAGTGTGAGTGTGAAGGTGTAATCAGATCTTCAGCGAGGAAGAGTGTGAGTGTGAAGGTGTACTCAGATCTTCTGTGAGGAAGAGTGTGAGTGTGAAGGTGTACTCAGATATTCAGTGAGGAAGAGTGTGAGTGTGAAGGTGTACTCAGATCTTCTGCGAGGAAGAGTGTGAAGGTGTACTCAGATCTTCTGTGAGGAAGAGTGTGAGTGTGAAGGTGTACTCAGATCTTCAGCGAGGAAGAGTGTGAGTGTGTACTCAGATCTTCAGTGAGGAAGAGTGTGAGTGTGAAGGTGTAATCATCTTCTGCGAGGAAGAGTGTGAGTGTGAAGGTGTAATCAGATCTTCTGCGAGGAAGAGTGTGAGTGTGAAGGTGTACTCTGATCTTCAGTGAGGAAGAGTGTGAAGGTGTACTCAGATCTTCAGTGAGGAAGAGTGTGAGTGTGAAGGTGTACTCAGATCTTCTGTGAGGAAGAGTGTGAGAGTGAAGGTGTACTCAGATCTTCAGTGAGGAAGAGTGTGAGTGTGAAGGTGTACTCAGATCTTCAGTGAGGAAGAGTGTGAGTGTGAAGGTGTACTCAGATCTTCAATGAGGAAGAGTGTGAGTGTGAAGGTGTACTCAGATCTTCAGTGAGGAAGAGTGTGAGTGTGAAGGTGTACTCAGATCTTCAGTGAGGAAGAGTGTGAGTATGAAGGTGTACTCAGATCTTCTGTGAGGAAGAGTGTGAAGGTGTACTCAGATCTTCTGTGAGGAAGAGTGTGGGTGTGAAGGTGTACTCAGATCTTCTGTGAGGAAGAGTGTGAGAGTGAAGGTGTACTCAGATCTTTAGTGAGGAAGAGTGTGAGTGTGAAGGTGTACTCAGATCTTCAGTGAGGAAGAGTGTGAGTGTGAAGGTGTACTCAGATCTTCTGTGAGGAAGAGTGTGAGAGTGAAGGTGTACTCAGATCTTCAGTGAGGAAGAATGTGAGTGTGAAGGTGTACTCAGATCTTCAGTGAGGAAGAGTGTGAGAGTGAAGGTGTACTCAGATCTTCTGTGAGGAAGAGTGTGAGAGTGAAGGTGTACTCAGATCTTCTGTGAGGAAGAGTGTGAGTGTGAAGGTGTACTCAGATCTTCTGCGAGGAAGAGTGTGAGTGTGAAGGTGTACTCAGATCTTCTGTGAGGAAGAGTGTGAGTGTGAAGGTGTACTCAGATATTCAGTGAGAAAGAGTGTGTGAAGGTGTAATCAGATCTTCTGTGAGGAAGAGTGAAGGAAGAGTGAGGAAGATCTTCTGTGAGGAAGAGTGTGAGAGTGAAGGTGTATTCAGATCTTCAGCGAGGAAGACTGTGAGTGTGAAGGTGTACTCAGATCTTCAGTGAGAAAGAGTGTGAGTGTGAAGGTGTAATCAGATCTTCAGTGAGGAAGAGTGTGAGTGTGAAGGTGTACTCAGATCTTCAGCGAGGAAGACTGTGAGTGTGAAGGTGTACTCAGATCTTCAGTGAGAAAGAGTGTGAGTGTGAAGGTGTAATCAGATCTTCTGTGAGGAAGAGTGTGAGGGTGAAGGTGTACTCAGATCTTCAGTGAGAAAGAGTGTGTGAAGGTGTAATCAGATCTTCTGTGAGGAAGAGTGTGAGTGTGTACTCAGATCTTCAGCGAGGAAGAGTGTGAGTGTGTACTCAGATCTTCAGTGAGGAAGAGTGTGAGTGTGAAGGTGTAATCATCTTCTGCGAGGAAGAGTGTGAGTGTGAAGGTGTAATCAGATCTTCAGTGAGGAAGAGTGTGAGTGTGAAGGTGTACTCAGATCTTCAGTGAGGAAGAGTGTGAAGGTGTAATCAGATCTTCTGCGAGGAAGAGTGTGAGTGTGAAGGTGTACTCTGATCTTCAGTGAGGAAGAGTGTGAAGGTGTACTCAGATCTTCAGTGAGGAAGAGTGTGAGTGTGAAGGTGTACTCAGATCTTATGTGAGGAAGAGTGTGAAGGTGTACTCAGATCTTCAGTGAGGAAGAGTGTGAGTGTGAAGGTGTACTCAGATCTTCAGTGAGGAAGAGTGTGAGTGTGAAGGTGTACTCAGATCTTCAGTGAGGAAGAGTGTGAGTGTGAAGGTGTACTCAGATCTTCAGTGAGGAAGAGTGTGAAGGTGTACTCAGATCTTAAGTGAGGAAGAGTGTGAAGGTGTAATCAGATCTTCAGTGAGGAAGAGTGTGAGTGTGAAGGTGTACTCTGATCTTCAGTGAGGAAGAGTGAGTGTGAAGGTGTACTCAGATATTCAGTGAGGAAGAGTGTGAGTGTGAAGGTGTACTCAGATCTTCAGTGAGGAAGAGTGTGAGTATGAAGGTGTACTCAGATCTTCTGTGAGGAAGAGTGTGAAGGTGTACTCAGATCTTCTGTGAGGAAGAGTGTGAGTGTGAAGGTGTACTCAGATCTTCTGTGAGGAAGAGTGTGAGACTGAAGGTGTACTCAGATCTTTAGTGAGGAAGAGTGTGAGTGTGAAGGTGTACTCAGATCTTCAGTGAGGAAGAGTGTGAGTGTGAAGGTATACTCAGATCTTCTGTGAGGAAGAGTGTGAGAGTGAAGGTGTACTCAGATCTTCAGTGAGAAAGAGTGTGTGAAGGTGTAATCAGATCTTCTGTGAGGAAGAGTGTGAGTGTGTACTCAGATCTTCAGTGAGGAAGAGTGTGAGTGTGAAGGTGTACTCAGATCTTCTGTGAGGAAGAGTGTGAGTGTGAAGGTGTACTCAGATCTTCAGTGAGAAAGAGTGTGAGTGTGAAGGTGTAATCAGATCTTCAGTGAGGAAGAGTGTGAGTGTGAAGGTGTACTAAGATCTTCTGCGAGGAAGAGTGTGAGTGTGAAGGTGTAATCAGATCTTCAGTGAGGAAGAGTGTGAGTGTGAAGGTGTAATCAGATCTTCTGTGAGGAAGAGTGTGAGTGTGAAGGTGTACTCAGATCTTCAGCGAGGAAGAGTGTGAGTGTGTACTCAGATCTTCAGTGAGGAAGAGTGTGAGTGTGAAGGTGTAATTAGATCTTCTGTGATGAAGAGTGTGAGTGTGAAGGTGTACTCAGATCTTCAGTGAGGAAGAGTGTGAGTGTGTACTCAGATCTTCAGTGAGGAAGAGTGTGAGTGTGAAGGTGTAATCAGATCTTCTGTGAGGAAGAGTGTGAGTGTGAAGGTGTAATCAGATCTTCAGTGAGGAAGAGTGTGAGTGTGTAATCAGATCTTCAGTGAGGAAGAGTGTGAGTGTGAAGGTGTACTCAGATCTTCTGTGAGGAAGAGTGTGAGTGTGAAGGTGTACTCAGATCTTCAGTGAGGAAGAGTGTGAGTGTGTACTCAGATCTTCAGTGAGGAAGAGTGTGAGTGTGAAGGTGTACTCAGATATTCAGTGATGAAGAGTGTGAGTGTGAAGGTGTACTCAGATCTTCAGTGAGGAAGAGTGTGAGTGTGTACTCAGATCTTCAGTGAGGAAGAGTGTGAGTGTGAAGGTGTAATCAGATCTTCTGTGAGGAAGAGTGTGAGTGTGAAGGTGTAATCAGATCTTCAGTGAGGAAGAGTGTGAGTGTGTAATCAGATCTTCAGTGAGGAAGAGTGTGAGTGTGAAGGTGTACTAAGATCTTCTGCGAGGAAGAGTGTGAGTGTGAAGGTGTACTCAGATCTTCAGCGAGGAAGAGTGTGAAGGTGTACTCAGATCTTCAGTGAGGAAGAGTGTGAGTGTGAAGGTGTACTCAGATCTTCAGTGAGGAAGATTGTGAGTGTGTACTCAGATCTTCAGTGAGGAAGAGTGTGAGTGTGAAGGTGTAATCAGATCTTCAGTGAGGAAGAGTGTGAGTGCGAAGGTGTACTCAGATCTTCAGTGAGGAAGAGTGAGAGTGTGAAGGTGTACTCAGATCTTCAGTGAGGAAGAGTGTGAGTGTGAAGGTGTACTCAGATCTTCAGCGTAGAAGAGTGTGAGTGTGAAGGTGTACTCAGATCTTCAGTGAGGAAGAGTGAGTGTGAAGGTGTAATCAGATCTTCAGCGAGGAAGAGTGTGAGTGTGAATGTGTAATCAGATCTTCAGTGAGGAAGAGTGTGAGTGTGAAGGTGTACTTAGATCTTCTGCGAGGAAGAGTGTGAGTGTGAAGGTGTACTCAGATCTTCAGTGAGGAAGAGTGTGAGTGTGAAGGTGTAATCAGATCTTCTGTGAGGAAGAGTGTGAGTGTGAAGGTGTACTTAGATCTTCTGCGAGGAAGAGTGTGAGTGTGAAGGTGTAATCAGATCTTCTGTGAGGAAGAGTGTGAGTGTGAAGGTGTACTTAGATCTTCTGCGAGGAAGAGTGTGAGTGTGAAGGTGTACTCAGATCTTCTGTGAGGAAGAGTGTGAGTGTGAAGGTGTACTCAGATCTTCAGCGAGGAAGAGTGTGAGTGTGAAGGTGTACTCAGATCTTCAGCGAGGAAGAGTGTGAGTGTGTACTCAGATCTTCAGTGAGGAAGAGTGTGAGTGTGAAGGTGTAATCAGATCTTCTGTGAGGAAGAGTGTGAGTGTGAAGGTGTACTCAGATCTTCAGTGAGGAAGAGTGTGAGTGTGTACTCAGATCTTCAGTGAGGAAGAGTGTGAGTGTGAAGGTGTAATCAGATCTTCTGTGAGGAAGAGTGTGAGTGTGAAGGTGTAATCAGATCTTCAGTGAGGAAGAGTGTGAGTGTGAAGGTGTAATCAGATCTTCAATGAGGAAGAGTGTGAGTGTGAAGGTGTACTCAGATCTTCAGTGAGGAAGAGTGTGAGTGTGAAGGTGTACTCAGATCTTCTGTGAGGAAGAGTGTGAGTGTGAAGGTGTAATCAGATCTTCTGTGAGGAAGAGTGTGAGTGTGAAGGTGTACTCAGATCTTCAGCGAGGAAGAGTGTGAGTGTGTACTCAGATCTTCAGTGAGGAAGAGTGTGAGTGTGAAGGTGTAATCAGATCTTCTGTGAGGAAGAGTGTGAGTGTGAAGGTGTACTCAGATCTTCAGTGAGGAAGTGTGTGAGTGTGTACTCAGATCTTCAGTGAGGAAGAGTGTGAGTGTGAAGGTGTAATCGTGAGGAAGAGTGTGAGTGTGAAGGTGTACTCAGATCTTCACTGAAGTGTATTCAGATTTTCTCCTAGCGTAAGATACTTACGCAGTACGAGAGACCTCTCGTAAGAGAACTACTAAAACCTTAAGTAAAATGATCTTGCATACTCTAATGTACTTAAAGTATCAAGAGCAAAACTAGAGGTATGTATTCAGGGGGGAAAAACTCCTTCTCAGGGTTTTTATGATCGTTTTGTATTTATATAAGGCTACTGCATTTTACTTCTGAATATTTTCAAGGTTGTTACATTATATACTTTTGTGTAGTTTAATGTAAAATCATATGTGAGGGGAAAAAAAGTACTTCAGTAGGTTACTCATTTGTACGTGAATACTTAACGAAATATGCAGTTCCGAAAATTAAAGTAACAAAATGTAGGCCTATTGTCACAATATTAACAAATTGTTGCTAACTACAGCTGCGTCCCATATCAAAGGGCTCATCTGAAGCGCTCGGACCGGTCTAGCCTACGGAGGAATTCACGAGTTCACACTTACATATAATTTTGAGGGAGTAGGATTTAATGCGTATTTGGCGTGCTGTCCGGAGGGAGGGCTCCGAGCTCGGAATTCAGCCCGAACCCAGAGTACTCCCCCCGTATGTAAGTGCTTAGAACTGGAAGGTGGAGAAGGGGTGGTGGAGGGATGCTGCAAACTGTCAATGGATCGAGGTAAGACTGCTGAGTCTATATATACCCTCTTGTCATTGATTGCTGAGTGCTATCTACTCGTGTTATTTATCTGAACGTGCTCCTCCCGAACTTAGTTAATAAAACTTCATTTATTTTTGTCGCCTGGCAACTGTGACTGACAGCTGCCGATGACGAGCGCGATAAATGCTGGACTTTTTTATATTCAATTGGGTTTTATATACACGGGTTTCTTGTATACAAACAATACCGGATGCGCGCGCATCCAGGAGGCAGAAAACCGCTATCTGTTATGCCGAGTTCTGTAAAAGAACATTGTTTGTAATATCTTGTTGACTCAATAATAAACTGCAATTTCAGAGTTGGATCTGTTTGTTTGTGTTTCATATTAATATAACATTATGTAAAACGTCCAACTGTTTAGGCCTACGAATCAAAATCCGGATGCATGTATGAATTATCATGTTAGACTAAGTTAGTAATAGCCAATGTTAGCAGTGCAGCATCTATAGAGCCTGAATTTGCTTTTAAATAAGTTAACCTTGTTTACATTACTTTACGACCTGCAACATTTCATGACACATATAACGTTACTTTACTGTAAATCAAAGATTTGACGATGGATTATGTGGGAACCCATAGTACCTCCGACCGTGGCGATTATATTAAAAAACTTACTCTCAGCAATGATGAGATCTTGCCGGATCCCTACGCAATACATGACGATCTTTGGATTGTGGCTGACAAGAAGTGGCCAGCAATTGTATGGCCTGATATATATATATATATATATATATATATATATATATATATATATATATATATATATATATATCTTATTCAGACACCAAGTGTGTATACAAGAGATATGATTAGAGCGTACAAATCCCTTGATGCATACAACTACGTGCTATGTGGTCATGTGCAGCTCGTCAAATTATGAATAGAAAGAATATAACATACTTCCTCCTTCTGTCCCACTCTTCCATTCGCCTAGATTTGGAATTACTTGCAACATGTATAATTTAAATGAGCAGATAAAACACAACAGATAGGCCTGCATGTAAATAAATTACGCAACAACTCCTTGGTATTTTTACTTAGCGACAACACCACCACTTTCCTACTAGCCTAAACCCTTTACTCCGGTACGAAGACCGCGGGTCTTTTGCCTCCTAGTTGCGTGCGCAAGCAGTGATGACGTCGCCGAGAAATCCATGTATTCAAACAGGGCTAAACCGAAAATACATGATCCGGCAGTGCCGGGGCTGAAACATCCTCACCATGTCCTCCAGTAAAATATAAAACATAAAAATGACAATAGCCAATTCTGGTTCCATAGCTGTTTACTTAATTATATCAAATGAATTATCAGGATGGCAGCTGTCCTCTCGCACGTGCTTGGCGCCAGGAGCGGTGATCGGGAACACCTGGTTGCGCAATTAGGAAATTCTATTGTATTGCTATAAATAGGCGGATCATTTTATCACTGCTCATATCGTCAATGAGTTGACTCTCAGGTTGTGAATAATGTTTGCACGAGGAATCATCGTCCTTCTCTGCGTCCTAGGTGAGTAATATAATGATTTCATTTACAAAACAACTGATGTTAGGATGTTGGTCATTTGCCACATGAGGACCTGCAATACACACTGATCCTCAGCAACAGTCTAATGTGGCTCATAATGAATCAATGTGATTGTTTTAATAAAGTATGCACATTCTTTAGAGACTTAATTCACCATTGCTGAAGTAAGACAATCACACTTAATGTCTGAATGTTACTTTTTTCAATTTAAGTATAGTTCACAAAAACAAGACTAAAGTTCAGTTTTTGTTAAAATAAAAAGACCATATTGACTTTCATTGTATGGGCCAAACAAGTTAGCATGTATGTTATTTGATTTCCTCTTGCCATATCATGATCAACTTTAATCCTTGTTTTTCCTTCTTGACTCAAACAGTGGCCATATCTGATGGAGCAAGAGCGGTGAGTAAATAAAGGCTGTAGAATTGCTTTCCTCCAGGTGCAAATGACAATGTTTTTTTCTTTTTATGTGACAAGCCTGATTGCAAGGGCGATCCTGACGTATGCACAATGGAGTATAAACCCGTGTGTGGAACCAATGGAATAACATACGGCAATGAATGTGAACTGTGTGGTGCCATCAAGTGAGTTTAAAAATGCATGCATTTTAAAATAAAGTACTGTAGGTTTAAAAACAGATTAGAGGGGGTCACTTTCAAACTTTAATTTTCTCAATTTAATCTTATTTTTTTTATATTTTTTTTTAAGGCGCTCATGCACTCAAATCTTAATCCAGAATGAAGGCCCATGTGAGAATGTACAAACAGATGGAGCAAGAGAGGTGAGTAAATAAAGGCTGTAGAATTGCTTTTCTCCAGGTGCAAATAACACTACTTTATTTTATTATTATTATTATTATTATTATTATTTATTTTATTTTTTATTTTTAAATGTGACAAGCCTAATTGCTGCAAGTACCCGTCTGACGGATGCCTAGAGATATATAAACCTGTGTGTGGATCCAATGGAATAACATATGGCAATGAATGCGAACTGTGTGTTGCCATCAAGTGAGTTTAAAAATGCATGCATTTTAAAATAAAGTACTGTAGGTTTAAAAACAGATTAGAGGGGGTCACTTTCAAACTTTCATTTTCTCAATTTAATCTTTTTTTTTTTTTTTTTTTTTTTTTTTTTTTTTTTTTTTTTTTTTTTTTTTTTTTTAAGGCGCTCATGCACTCAAATCTTAATCCAGAATGAAGGCCCATGTGAGAATGTACAAACAGATGGAGCAAGAGAGGTGAGTAAATAAAGGCTGTAGAATTGCTTTTCTCCAGGTGCAAATAACACAATTTTTTTTTTTTTTTTTTTTAAATGTGACCAGCCTGGTTGCTGCAAGTACCCGTCTGACGGATGCCCAAAGATATATAAACCTGTGTGTGGATCCAATGGAATAACATACGACAATGAATGCATGCTGTGTGCTGCCATCAAGTGAGTTTAAAAGTGCATGCCTAAATACTGTAGGTGTAAAAACAGTTTAGAGTCTGTCACTTTCAAACTTTAATCTTCAACTTAATCTCTCTTCTTTTTAGGGCATCAGGCACTCCAATCTTAATCCAGAATGAAGGCCCATGTGTGTGGGATGGCAAAAAAAAGAATGATTCAGCTTGACAGACCTTTAGTCAGCTACTCATGTCTCATTCATTATGACCTGAATGTGTAATGGTTTAATCCATTAATAAATGTTGCATATTAAAGCTGTTCTGTTTTCTCCCTCAAATCTTGGAAAGACACAATAAAACAGGTGAATATTGTAAGGAGGTCCCCAAACCATATCAAGAGCAGAATATCATAAATGTTTTTTTTTTTATTATTATTATTTTTTACTCCTGTTAGATTATTTGCCAGGTAGACTATCTGCAGCCTCAAAGCTTTCAGTTAGAAACCGAGACCATGTAATAATCCATTTTTTAAAGAAGGGTCATATTTATACACAAGATAAAGCAGATTCATCCATGATGACCAGGCCATCCAGTCATATACTCAAGATCAACCTCTGCCTTATAGGGCATATTAAGAAATATTACAAGAGTTGTCAGATGTTCAAATGTGTGTTAAGTGTATAATAAGGCTTTGTCCTTGTTTTGTTTGAGTCTATGATGTGCAGATAATATAACATAATGAAAAAAGTTAATATTAAAACACCCTGTGCAGAAAACTCCACTGAAATCCTCAAGTGCGTTCCATTCGACCATAAGTGCCCTGTGAAGTGTACAAATTATAGTATTAATATATTATTTACTGAAAATACAAGTTACAAAAATACTCAAAGTAATTAAATGCGTATTTCAAATACATGCAATTAAAATACTGCCCATACCATCTAAAGTGATGTTTCAATCTGAAGGGAGTGAACAAGACCCGTGTGAAGGCCCTGCAAACAGCTCAGGGAATACGGGAACATCCATACATCACTTCACAGGAACTGGAGAGGAAAACTTACCCACCAATCATTGCACATCTCTCCAATACTATCATAAGTTTTAATAGAATAAAGGTGGTGAAAATGACAAGGCTTAGATGTTATTATTGATTTTTAGTTTATTTAAAAAGCATTTTTCAATACTGAAGCCACTTTTTCAAAACTCTTCATACAGTCTGCATTAGCAACATGAATCTTGGCCAAACAGTTCATCTCACCTCCAAAACTCACTCACACCAACAAAACACTTCATATATGTCTCAAAATAAGCTCGTTCCACCATAACACTGGCAACAATTCTCATTCAGAAAACATACATGTCATTCATAACACACTGATCTAGAAACACTAACAACAGGCAGAAATGCATAAATGATGAACTTCTCTTTAAAGTTTGAATGGTTTCTCACATGAATCAGTATTTCTTTTGTTACATCCGTGTCAGAATGCAGCTGTGTTGGTTCTGTTGTTGTTTCTGCAGTCTCCTCTTCCTCCTTTAGGATTGGTCCTGGACGTAATGCAAGGCTGTTGGTTGTTGGACTAGAGAAGAGACCCGGACTGTAAATTCCTCTGGATGAAGCTCTCGGTCTCTTTCATTGCTCTTGACTGACTGTTGCTGTGCTGTGTGATAGATGGTGATTCCTGTGCTCTTCTTTGTGTTTAACTGAGTGCTGTTACACACTTTTGATACAGTTTGCCCATTATGTGAAAACATTAGTTTTGTCATTTATGTTACAGCCTGACCTAGACCAGTGACCGCAACACACTGTAGGATCAAAATTTAGATCTTTCATTTTACTTACTGTATTACAGCATAAAGAAAGAATGAGAAATGCAGAATTTATTTTTTCCCATATCTTTACAAATAGGAATTTATTTGTGAAAAATAAAAAGACAACAATTCCTGAAGAAATAATAATTACAAAAAAAAAAAAACCATCAGCAACATGTATAGTATAATCTGGTGCAGGATTGGAGTCCCAGCTGTGTCAGGAGTCTTTCTGCGTAGAGTTTGTATGTTTTCTCCGTGTTGACGCTGGTTTCCTCTGGGTTTACCCCACAATCCAGAGACATACAGGACAGGTGAATTGGAGATTTTAGGTGTGAGTGTGTCATCCCTGTGATGCACTGCCTTTGACCCGAGATGCTGGTGTAAGACTGGAAAAACTGGAAGATGCAGAGCAATCTGGCCAAGAGAGGACTACTCAGACCTGCTGCGTAACACACAGGAATGAACATCATTGGTTCTTGAGAAAGCTCAGATATGCTGCGTAACACACGAGAATGAACAAATGTTCTTGAGAAAGCTCAGACTCGCTGCATAACACACGAGAATAACCTCATTGGTTCTTGAGAAAGCTCAGACTCGCTGCGTAACACACGAGAATGAACAAATGTTCTTGAGAAAGCTCAGATTTGCTGTGTAACACACGAGAATAACCTCATTGGTTCTTGAGAAAGCTCAGACTCGCTGCGTAACACACGAGAATGAACAAATGTTCTTGAGAAAGCTCAGATTTGCTGTGTAACACACAAGAATGAACAAATGTTCTTGAGAAAGCTCAGATTTGCTGTGTAACACACGAGAATGAACAAATGTTCTTGAGAAAGCTCAGATTTGCTGTGTAACACACAAGAATGAACAAATGTTCTTGAGAAAGCTCAGATTTGCTGTGTAACACACAAGAATGAACATCATTGGTTTTTGAGAAAGCTCAGATTTGCTGCGTAACACACGAGAATGAACAAATGTTCTTGAGAAAGCTCAGACTCGCTGCGTAACACACAAGAATGAACCTCATTGGTTTTTGAGAAAGCTCAGACTCGTTTTTAATGTCATTATCAAATACAAATCTGGGGCCTGTACCATAAAGGTAGCTGAACAAACTCGGGGTTACAGGATTAGTTTTGAGTTGACAAAACTAAACCGATGCAATCAGGCTTTATTGGTACCATGATGCAGCTAATCAACTTTCTCTGTCAACTCAGGCTTTGATCCTCAAGCTATGATTACTCCACGCGCGCGTGCACATAAAAGAGTGACGTCGACACTGAACAACCAATCGCGGGTCGCGATTTTTCCGCGGAGGAGCAAGAGATAATCATTCATAATTACGATGAATTTAAATATGTATTTCAAGCTCGAAACAATACGGTCTCTGCGGCCAAAGCAAGAGAAGACTGTTGGAGAAAGATTGCTGATTGTTAATGTGTAAGTTAAACAAATACATTCTATATTTATGTAAAATTATGTATGTATGTGTAGCCTATACGTGTAATATAGCCTATAGCCTATTTTTATAATATATAAAAATGTGCATGTACCGGTACTAAGAAAAATTAATATTCATTGATTTTTAGATGCAACCCCAACTCCAAATGTTCTTGGCAGCAGATAAAGACAAAATATAAAAATATAATTCAAAGTGGTGAGTATTTACCACAACCTTTTATTACTTTTGTGAACATTTTATCACAAACACTTGTTTGCAGAAAACAGAAATAAAGAATTAAATTCAGAAAACCAGAATACACTGTGGCGGAGGAGTTGGCTCTGAGTAGGCAATAAGGGACGGCCGATTATGGATGGGATTACAGGTGCTGTACAATCTGACCCTGGTGCTGGCTCCTCTAAGCAAGTAACACTGGGTACGTGTGCAATACATTACTACTTTAAGTTTTAAATATGGCTGACTGTATGTTCTGCAGTAGAGGGAAATACAGTGTCCCTGTTGAAGCCAGCACACATGCACACAGTCTCCCACACAGAGGTCAGTATGCAGCAGACAGAACACCTGCTTTACAACAGTTATGCTTTACATTGGCCTATTTTTATTTATTAGGGTGGAGGAAATGAAGACACTCTGTCTGTGTGCTCAGACAGTTGCTGATGTGAATGCACTGGGCTTTTTATTATGGCAGACATTTGAATGTGTGGCATAAAAAAGGGACTGGCCCTTACACATCTCTTTTATTGTAGGATTTTTCACAACCTGCCCCAGAAACTGAGGCCTCTACCTCAATGGGCTTCAGAAGAAATGTGAACAAGGTTAAAAAACTTAACATAAATTACAGTCAGTCCTGTGTTTGTAGGAAATCAAGGAACTTTTTGTGATTTGATGAGCCTCCAGAAACTTGTAATGATCATGTTTGGGGTGGAATTATCTTGAACTATCTTGAACTAGACTGCACACTAAAGGAGACTTGAACTATACTGCACACTAAAGGAGTCTTGAACTAGACTGCACACTAAAGGAGACTTGAACTAGACTGCACACTAAAGGAGCTGACTGTGAGCTGAGGAGGCTCCAAACAAAATCAAACCGCTGGATAAAATATATATATATATATATATGTATAACTTATTTAACCAAGTAACACTTTAGTATGAATATTTATTAATGCAACTTTCTCTTGCTCTCTTTCTCCCTCCCATCCCACAAAACCAATAAAACAGTTTGAGACATATCTGCAGTTTCAATGTGCTTTTATTAAGTGTAATATTGTATGGTGATTGCATCTACATCTGCACCAGCTGGGTGGTCAAGTGTGATCGGGTCAGTTTCATCGGGGAGAAGCTGGTTTTGTGGTGTTTCTCGCTCCTTTCTACTGGTGGCTATATTGTGCAGAATGGCACATGCAGCCACTATCTGTGATCTCTGGTGACTCTTAAGGGCCGAACACCATTGAAACTTGCATTTAGGATGCCAAAGGTCATCTCTATCTTCACTCTGGTTTTACTGACGGCAACATTGAAGCGGTGCTGTGGCCCTGTCTGAGGGTCATGATGGGGTTATTGTGTAGGTTTTTCTAGCTCAGTTCAAATTAACAGTGTTTTGTACTGTACCAAATTTAACTTGCTTTCCTCAAAGTGCTGACACAACACAGACTCACAGAAAATTCGTGAGACAAGCACTGGAGCCAGGCCATTTGGCATCCAAACTTTGATCATATATGTGACCAGTCACGGAAAGTAAGGACACATGTCGGTTCTGGGGCATTTTGAGTTATTCACATATTCTGAAAGTGTAGTCTCCAAGCTTTCCAACGATGTGTAACACAAGGAAATCTGATAATATTTGGAGAAGTTATGGCCATTTAAAGGTAGGCACTCAAAAACGCACAAAGGGGAGAAAACAGCGTCTGAAGATTCTCACCTTTCTCCTGCTGAGAGTGACAATAGGGCTCATTTACATCTCATTTAGATAAGCCATACCCCCCTGTAAAGCTGTAAGCAATGGGGGAGCAGAAAGGCCAGGAAAATGTGCCATCAAATAAAAAATAAAGTTTGCAGGTAATATATAAATAAATGTCTCTTAGCATCTACCGATAAAACTGTATAGGCAACTCTTGTGTACACTGAATAAAAAATAAGATAAACTCTAGACAATGTTCAAATCAAAAACAAGATGTGCTATGTGATATATATATTAGTATGAGTAGGCTATTAGTAGGCTATAGCATTCATTTCGTTCGTTTTTTAAATAAGATACTAGCTGAAATGTGTTTTTTTTAAATCAAGTGATCAAAGTACTCGTTGCCGCGGCGATCAGTGGCGCAGATGCAGTGTTTTCTCGTGTGGCTCGCGCACACACCTATGGAACGCCGTTGGGGACAATACTTATTATATGCAACGCGTGAAATTTGGACGCATTAACACGCACAGTTTGTACGCGTAAATACGAAGTATATGTTCGGGTGTCGCGTCAGACCGCACAACAGCCAATAGCGTTGCTCTATTTAGGATTTCATTTGCATTTGTGATGCGATGGCAAGTTGCTGTATACATATATAAACATCAGACGACATTTCTTTCCGTGAGGGATGATGTGCTGTTAGGTAAGCAAATACCTATGCAAACGTCACACGTAACATTTGTTCGTGAATGAGATCGTAATTTTACGTTGGCATGTACATAGGTAAGCGTAAAACTTTAGAGTCAATGATGCATTTATACGTTGGTTGTGATGTCAGTGATGTGTCATGCTGTGTCATCTCATCCCGTTTGTACTCATGCAGGTTTTTTGTCTCCGGTAACGTGGAAAAGTGGATTGCTCTCTACGATGGCTCTTAGAATTTTTTTATTAAACTTTCAAAGAACTTTTACAGACTGCGTTCAGTTGGCATCCTCTTATAACAGGCTATATACACATGTATAACATATGTTAACGTATACAACATACAACACTGGATACGGCCATAGCCAGGGTATAATAATTATAGTGAGGTCCACGGTGGGGTGTCAATAATTATAGATAATAGTGCCAATAAATGCCATACATCATTCAACTTTAATAAATACAATGAATAATAAAGTTAGCAAAGGCTAAATACTAAATACTGTGGCTATTTTTTTTTTTTTTTTCAAAATGACTGGAGTAATCTCCGAGTGGGCCAGCATCAATCTGGTATGAGAGACTCTGGAATGCTCCTTGAAGTCGGGATGTCAGTTTGACTGGAAATAATTAATACACATATACTGTGTACTGTATATGTCAGATAAAAAATAACAATATATTGTAACAATCACAAATTTAACAATTATATTATAACAATAAGGCAAATACAAAAGCAGAAAACAAAGCACCAGTAGCCTATGACAATTTACAAATCTTTATTCAACATTTAAACACAGACACAATCATACGACACATAAACATTACAGAATCACTACAGCAGGCGGACCACGTAAACTGTGGGGCAGCCAGTCCAAGTCCAAGTGTAAATAGCAACAGTTGTGGATTCAGTAGACATTTAGATGCTATTTACTTATAAATAGTGACAGATAACGTTACTATTTGTTGAAGGCTGAAGGCTGTCTTTGTAGATGTTATAATGGACTACAAGTTTTGTCTTCCGCCACATGCGCTCTGCTTTTCTAATATGGCCTAGTGTAATTAGTTCTGTCAACAAGTAGGCTATTTGCAGTGGTCCAAATAGACACCTCAAATGTATTAACCAGAGGGGAAATATGGTCGTTGGATCACAGAGACCACTCACTTTACCTACAGGACAAATTCCTTTAACGTTACAAAAGAATATAATGTTAATTCATGCAGTCATTGGATGTATTTAATCATTGACTCTAAATTATCACCAGTTTAACTAAAACAGAAAAATTTGTATGTTGGACATCAAATAAGACTCAGAAATATTACACGTTCAAAAACGTCATGTTTACACGACGAAAACGTTCGTCTAGAAACACGTAACAAAAATACACGGCCAAAAATGTTGCGTTAAGGCGATACAAACGATCGTGTCTTTAAATAACATGTCAAAAAACTTCGCGTTTAGACGTACAAAACGTTCGCGTTTACACGGACCAAAAAGACGCGTACAAACTGTGCGTGTTAATGCGTCCAAATTTCACGCGTTGCATAAAATAGGTATTGTCCCCAACGGCGTTCCATACACACCCCATTGTCTACACTCGACGCGCGCTTCAATCCGTTGCGTATACTCTCTATTCGTTCTGTTTAATATCACAAAACATAATGCAAACGTTTGCGTGTCCCTGCTTGATATACAACCACTGCTGAACATGATCGTTTTGATGAGAGAAAAAAACTATACGGAAAAAAAAAAAACCTATACGAGGTCGGGTTCGAACTCAGATCCTCTGACACGGCTGGCGAAAGCTCTACCACTGGACTATTAAGATAAATGTTAGACTAGTTGGCGGATCTAAATAAGTTGGCACTGACAACATGTATTAGACTACATCTCATTACACGACAAATTAAACCCCATGTAACCTACTATTTAAATCGATTGCTGGACATTGTAATGTTATTGGCGTCCATCTTCATTGAATTTTGAAATCAGATAGAGCCGGCCAGAGCGCTGCATAATAAGTAGCCACGCCGGCTTATTCAGTATGGAAATACACACCGACAATGACACGCCCCTACTGCGTGCTAGAATCTCCGAAAAACAAGCCGATTTCAAAATCAAAATGTACGCTTTTAAATATACCAATACTGCTATCTCAAACATGCAGAGGCTTCTTCGTGATCTCAACTAACAGATTCTGCAAAAAAACGAAAATCACAAATTTTGAAAAAAAAAGCTTCTTTCTCATTTTGCTCGAAAGTTGTGCTGCCGACTTGAGTCCCTGGTTTCCGTGACGGGTCACATATGTTCATGACCACAAGTCGTCTGCAGATGAAATGTTAAGTAAATCATTGTTATATCTGTTAATGTCACTATTAATTTAAAGATTCATCTCACAGAAAATAATCATCTCACATATTCACATCATCTCTACCTGAACATTATGGCTGTGATAGGACTTCCTATTAACATAATCTGCCTCATGTTCCTAGAGCAGTGGAGATTGGAGCAATAGACTGCATACATGTTGCAATGACTTGGGAATCCTATCATAAGATTAACAGAAGAATAATAAAAAAAAGATTCAAAATAATTCTTAACATGTATTATATTGTATAGTACACTTGTGAAATTTGCTTAAAAAAAAAAAGTGTTCATGTGATGTCACCCTATCAATATATCTTACTGGCAATTTTATAAAAGCCCTCTTTTATGGACATGGTCGATAAATGTCCGGGGAACACTATTAATGAAACTTTTCATGTACTCCTGCAGAGCAAGGACCACCTTACGAATGGTTTGACAAACCGTGTTTTCCCCCAGCTTCTGTGCATCACCCACCGTGCAAGAATGTACCACTTGCACAAAAAAAAAAAAAAAAAAAAAACTGCAACGCAATATTTGCGGTACAGTAAGTGCATGAATTCGACTTGTTAAATTCTTTATGTGCGGCTCAAGAAGTTCGCAAAGATAAGACATTCCTTCCGCGGAAAATCTGTATCTTTCATACAAGTAACTATCAGTTAAGGCAAGGGGATTTTGTCTGGCTAAAAACTCTTTTTCTACGAGCTCGTCAAACAATTTGTGCTGAGATGTCCACCGGATTTGGAAGAAAAGGTGAAGTCATTGCAACAGACACTTGGAATAAGTTACGTCACCTATATGTATCTTTGCTCTCAGCTGATTGGTCAAACTTCAGTCTGAGATCTTGAATCCAGAACATAACCTTCCCCGGAGCAGGTTAGCCGTGCAGCGTAAGATACCATGGCAACGAACACAGATTAAAGCCGAGCTACTTTCATAGTACCTAAAACCCAGGGTTGGGGGAAACTAAGCTGAAACATAGCTGGCTAGCCACCTAATCCGGCTTCATGGTACAGGCCCCTGGTTTGCCTGATTTCTCTTGTCAACAGTAGCTCTAAACTCTTAAAAAAAAGGTTCTTTATTGACATCGATGGAAACTTTCTATGCCAAAAAAGGCATAGTGGAAAACATTTTATAGTGGAAAAAAAAAATTCTTGAGAATTTTAAAATGTACTTCAATCTGTTTATTTTGCCGTAATTTCCAGACCATTCTGAAACCTTTGATTGCCACTCTGGCCCTTATGTGGCCTCGCCACTGGTTGACACACAACTAATCAAACATGTATACCATATATGGCATAGTAAGAAATACAATAACAAGTAAGAGAGGTCAGATATGCGAGTGTATAAGTGTGTCCAAGGCCTTGTTCTTGTTTTGTCTAGGTGTGTCTATGATGTGCAGATAACATAACGGAAAGAAATTTACACAATTGCAGTCTTACACAAGAACAGTCAAAAGTTTGAGAAATAAGAAAATATTAACACACCCTGTGCAGGAAACACACAGTAAGCACCACTAAAAACCAGAGTTGGCAGCTACTAGTCAATGGCTAACGTCAACTGTTTGATTACAGACGTTCTTCAAAATATCTTCTTTTGTGTTCTGCAGAAGAAAGAAACTTGGTATAACTTTATTTTAAGGTGACATAGTTACACGTTTACATTTACTATAATAATAACAGTAAATTATACATAATTACAAGTAACTAACCCCAAAAGCAAACCCTACTGTAACTCTATAGTAATAAGTACAGGTTAATTAATTAAAACCTTTTAAATATGGAAATGAGATATGTGACAGCAGAGGGAGAGAATAGTACGGAGCGTATTGAATTTGGAGGCAAGGAGCCACAGGATATTTAACCCCTGTCAGACGGGCATAAGTACCTGTTACAATTGTCTTTCATGAATAGGATTAATTTTTGCCTGTTATATAAGTAAGTGGGGACTTTGAAAAATGAAAGATTTACAGAAAGAAGTGGATTAACTTAACAAAAAAATGGCAAGAACAAGGTGAAGCTTTGCTACTAGCCAGAAAAGGTCAACGTGAGGCCTTGGCATTAGCAAAAGCTGCCACAGAAAAGTAACCCCAGCCATTTATATCCCTCGAGAAGGGAACGAGATGTAGAGGAATGGATTGATCAAGCGAGATCCACCTTCCTGTTGTCCCGCATACCCGAGGATGATGTTGGAAACTCAGAATCGAAGACCAGGAGACTTTTGGGATCACGTTGAAGAAGTTATTCTTTATTGAGGACTTCGCGTTGACGTGGCTGCAGTTCTTCAAAAGTCTAACTAAGGGAACTTTACATGGTATTTTTTATATACATTCCCAGGGGGAGGGATTACATAGAGGTGGAGACAAATCAAGACAAAGCAGAGGCATGATTTGATTCAGTCAAGTCAAAACCAGTTTGGCAGGTTATCCGGCTTGCTCAAGAGAGACAGAACTAATCAGCATAACACTATCATTCAAATGATCCAATCAGCCTGACGGTATCACCCATACCTTCACATGATCACAGAGACAAAAGCACAGCTGTACATTGAGCTTACTGGTCAGGAAATGCATAAAGACAAAAGGTGATGGTGAGAGTCTCAGGAATTGACTCATTTAGCGAACAGGACTGGCAGGAATCTCTTGATATAATCACCATAACCGCTGTTAAACTTTCTCAGTCTATATTGGAATCTAAATTAAAACCTCAAATGCTAAAATCAGTATTCTTCACCGTGATGTTATGTAAGGAAGCATATCTGAAATAGATTCTTAAAATTTGTAACCCTTCAGTCCCCTCTTTGAGAGTTCTTAAAAAACTCTCACAAAATACAAATTTAGACACTTAAAAGTTCATTCTTGTAATTTGAAAAAGTTACAGGCACAAGCATGATCTGTGTTGTTCATCTGTAATTGCATGCTGACACAGAAACAAAACATGCAATTAGGGTCCGTGAAGTCCTTACGAGTAATAGTCTTTTCTGGTTGAAAACTGTTATTTCCTTGTGCTGGACGTGAGTCATTTGTTGGTTGACACACTTGATATTAACAGGTTTCCGAACCATGAAGAGTTATCTTCAGTCATCTGGTGTAATTTTGTTGAAAGATCAAGAATGTCTTGTTGTAGTTTGTTCAAGTTCTCTGATGGATGACTGAAGTTCCCGTAGGTGAGTCTCTGCGTTGTGTATTTTTTTCTTTTTCTTTTGTGATAGTTCGTTCAGCAATGGGTCTAGTTGTTGTCTTGAGGTTGTGGCTTCATATGCAGGTGAGACGGTCGTTGCATATGGGTCTCGGGACAGCCATCAAGTGTTTATCTGCACAGAGTAAGAAAGAAAACAGAAAACAGAGCAGTATTTGTTCAAACACTAGGGTTGTATCATTTTCAGAGTCTGCTGTTGTTGTTTCATTCTTTCCCTATTTCTTAATTCATGAGACACCTAAAAGGAACAGTGAGGTGAGGATGGACTAGTGGTTGGGAAGGCCTATAAGGGAATCTTCACCGCAGGGTGGGCCCCCGAAGCTTATTGCCACATTTCCATTCTCCAGTGAAACATCAGTCATAGTAGACATCATATATAGAGCATGGGGGTCTGACTGGAATATTTCTTTGGTATAACATTTAAGGCTGTGTGTATACTGAATGTCCCCCAAACAAAGGCTGTGACAGTCAATAAGTCTTTCATCTTTGGTGTAAGTTAATGGGGAGATTAAGCAATCACAGCCCAAAATGGTTAACACCTCAAAAAGCTTACCCACGAGTCCAATGACGAGGGGAGGGGTTGCTTCAAATTAGCAAACAAATGTAGTAAAAGCTGCATAACATTGTTAACTTGTCTTAAGTTATTTTTGTTTTTTCTACATTCTTTTCCAAAATGTCCGTGCTTGCCACAGTAAGAACAACTGGCTTCTCTAGGACTTTTGCGTTTCTTTGGCTTCTCTGAGTTGCCCTTAACAGAAACTGCTGCAATTCTTACTCTCTCTTTGACATCAGAGTCTCTTTCCCAAGTAACTAAACTGTCCAAGTTGTCTTGCAGTGTTCTCGTACACCATGTGATGTTTAAGTAAGGCAACGCCTTTCTGTGTTCTGGCAAAAGACAATGAAACCATGTGCGAACCAAAGGGCCATTATCACCTAACACCTTCTCTGGAGTGTCTGCAATTCCACTGTACGCTGCAGCTGACTGACAGAATCGTTCTGTGTACTCACAAACAGTTTCACCCTTCTTCTGTACACAATTGGTAATTTTCGACCAATCGATTTTGGGTCCTAAGATATTCTTTAGGATTTTCAAAACACCTTCTCTCAAATCGCCCTTACTGGCATATAGCAGTTCGGAAGTAACAGCAGACTCAAAACTGTTGAATTCAGATTCAGTTAGAATTTGTGACATCAGCTGTGTGACTTCCGGCAACGACATGTCGTAAAGACGCATTTTACTGATCAGTGCTCTTCTAAATTCAGAAAAATGTGTGCGTACTGAGGGTAAACTCTGGGAGAGTCTCTCTATATCTTTAGGACCTAAAGCTGTGTTGACTGCTTGTATTGGGGTTGCACATAGAACTGGATCAACTCCTTTTTCCCTACTCTGAGCCTTTTGTCTTGCTCCACACACTTCAAATGCATTTACATCTTTCATCATTGCATTGACATTGTCCTCTATTCTATCAAAAGACTGTAAATCAGGATAGCTTTCATCTGACTGTTGGTTTTCTGAGTCACAGTTGGTTGAGGCCTTGTTATGGCCCAACTTTTTCGTGAAACAGGACACTTGAGTATGCAGTTGTTTGTTCTGTTCTTTTAACTTATCAATACACCGAGCTTGTTCTTGTACAATGGATAAGCTAAATTCTCTGTGACAGAAGATAATACCTTTCACATTTTTCTTCCTGATACATGCACCCAACATTTTCTTGCAATCTTCAATTGACCATACTTTGTCTGCATCAATGCCAAATTTCTTTGTTAAATTCAATCTGACTTCCTCAGTCACGATTGAGTCCATGTGCTCTCTTAACAAAGACTTAAACTCATTGTCTGTCCATAACGGGCTAGCTAATCCACCTTTCTCTGTTGTGGGAATCACCCTGGCGTTCCTTCTAACCATTTTGTGAGTTGCTTTGTTACCACACAAACAAACACTAAAACTTCTCTGATAAACAGAGGGTACACGTTAACACAGATCAACTATTGTTAACCTTCCTTGCCCAGAGCAAAGGATAACACAAATTACTAGCACTTTACGCTAATCTTCCCTGCCTGAAAAACAGAGGATAAATTTCATCTCTAAAAGACAACTTTAGAGGATAACTTAGTTAACAAAACCCTGCAGCTGGTTGTTAACTTCTTCTCTGTCGGCGCAGAGGAAAACAAATTTGTACTGGTCTGCATCGGTTCTTTGAATAGAGTGAAACTCACCAACCCTTGGTTGTAAAGGAAGAGATGCAGTCTGGAAAGCAGATCTTTGTTGAGCTTTCTGTTTCAATCTGGATTCAGGTGAAGAAGCTGGAACTCTATCCGGGTCACGGCACCAAATTGTTGGAAACTCAGAATCGAAGACCAGGAGACTTTTGGGATCAAATTGAAGAAGTTATTCTTTTATTGACTTCACGTTGACGTGGCTGCAGTTCTTCAAAAGTCTAACTAAGGGAACTTTACATGGTATTTTTTATATACATTCCCAGGGGGATCGACCCAGGTGAAAAAAACGTACTATTAAATATATTAAAAATGTACTTGAGTATGTTTTTAGTATAATACAAATATACTTTAATGCATTTTTGATACATTTAACAGTACGTCTTTTTCACCTGGGGAAGGATTACATAGAGGTGGAGACAAATCAAGACAAAGCAGAGGCATGATTTGATTCAATCAAGTCAAAACCAGTTTGGCAGGTTATCCGGCTTGCTCAAGAGAGACAGAACTAATCAGCATAACACTATCATTCAAATGATCCAATCAGCCTGACGGTATCACCCACACCTTCACATGATCACAGAGACAAAAGCACAGCTGTACATTGAGCTTACTGGTCAGGAAATGCATAAAGACAAAAGGTGATGGTGAGAGTCTCAGGAATTGACTCATTTAGCGAACAGGACTGGCAGGAATCTCTTGATATAATCACCATAACCGCTGTTAAACTTTCTCAGTCTATATTGCAATCTAAATTAAAACCTCAAATGCTAAAATCAGTATTCTTCACCGTGATGTTATGTAAGGAAGCATATCTGAAATAGATTCTTAAAATTTGTAACCTTTCAATGATCAAGATGAACTTCTTAAACAGCACCTTAAAAGGGGAAGCTAACTGTAAAGTTGATACTGGGTGAAACGGAAAATGATCCAGAAATCATATTTGAGGTGCTCCTTGGCACGTATGGCGACAGAACACCAGTTGGTACTCTACTGAGGGAGTTTTACAAAACCACTCAGAGACCAGGAGAGACGGTTAAGGCATATACCTATGCTCTTCAGGAAAAGTTGGAGAGGGTTTTGAAAAGGGACCGATATTGTGTACCTCAACCAGAAGTTGTTCTGGAGGAACTGGTTTTTAGTTTGTTTGAAAAGGACCATTAAAGAACAGAGGGGTATATCTTTCAAGGATGTGACTGAAGCGGTGATTACCTGGTCAGAGGAAGGTGAAAAGAATGTGCCAGCCTTAGCTTCAAGTAGTGGGGCTTTTCAAAAACTAGCAGCCCATCAAGAAGAGTTGTTTAACCCTCTCGGCTCTAAGGGTATTTTGGGGCCCTGAATATGTTTTGACATATCCTGACATTTGTGCTTTTTCAGTTGCTTAAAAACATATTAATGGCTAAAGTCTGATTAGACTGCACAAACAGGGCTACAGTAATATATGAGCAACATATACATCAAAATTTGTGGTTTTGAGAAAATAACGTTTATGCATGGTTTAAAAAAAAATGTAAGTCACTGAAATTAGGCCATATAACACATAGTAGCCTAAACATTTGCTCACAAGGCTGTTCAAAACTGGATCTTGTTGCCTAGAGTTTTTTCTTCAAAACAGTGTGAAAACCATCCTGACACCGTGTCCTAACCAGACACGATATGATAAGATTCCAGCGACAAATAATTTGTCTGTCCACACTAGACGCGACGCGACTGTGAGATGCGTCAAAATCAATCAAAACCCACAGTTTTTAAACATTATTAAAAATACATATGCTACTGAGTTACTAAAACAATCTTTGTCAAATAATACACTTGTTTGTTCACAGTTTAAAGAATGTTCTTGTTTCCATTTGTTTAATTTCGAGATCTGAGGTGAATTATCCATTGTTGCTTTTACAGCTACAAAGCTGGAGCACTAAATGATATTCAAAGTCACATTACACGGTACAGTGTTAAACAGTACCTGAGATTATCATTGCCACACTTTGTGTTTGTAGTTCCAGCGCGGCATCGCAGAAAAAAGAAACCGTTTCTAAAATAGAATCGTTGCGTGTCGCATGTCGCCGTTGCGGCTGGATAGGACAAAAACTCTGATTAACATGGAAAAGATACCGTTTATCGCGTGTTATTGTGTGTAGTTAGGACACGCTGTGAGCACTCCTTCATACAAAGCAATATAGTCATTTAACTTTTGTAAGACACTTATTGTCAGAATGGCTGTATGCGGGGAGGGCCTGAATCACCATGAATAATGCTGTGATTCACACCTGAAGAGACAAAGACCGTCCCCTGGGAATATCATGAGGAATGTGACAGGGAACTATAGAGAATGACTGTGAGGAAACTTAATGACTGAATGTATTGTTTTCACAAAATCAAGTTTAAGTTAAAAGTCTGACTATGTATTTTCTTTACACAAAGACTTTATTTAAAAACTTTATACCTACACTACCATTCAAAAGTTCAAAAGAAGTCTCTTCTGCTCACCAATGCTGAATTTATTTGATCCAAAATACAGCAAAAACAGTAATGTTGTGAAATAGAAAACATTTATCTTAAATTTAATATTTAAATACATTTTAAAATGCAATTTATTCCTGTGATCAAAGCTGAATTTGCAGCATCATTACTCCAGTCTTCAGTGTCACATGATCCTTCAGAAATAATTCTAATATGATTTGCTGCTCAAGAAAAATGTCTGATTATCATCAATGTTGTTATTATCAGTATTATCAATATTATCAGTTGTGTACAAATTTCTTTCAGGATTCTTTGATGATCTGAAAGTTCAAAAGAACAACATTTATCTGAAATAGAAAGATTTTGTAACATTATAAATGTCTTCTTTACTGTCACTTATGATCAATATAAGGCATCTTTGTTGAATAAAAGTATTAATTTCTTTAAAACAAAAACAAGAAAACAACAGAAGCATTAAAAAAACGTCTCAGGTTACGACTATATCCTATGTTCCCTGAGAACAGGGAACGAGACACTGCGTCAGAACGCTATGGGAACGCTTCTGCGTGACCCGGTGTCTGAAACACTTTAGTCTTTTATTTTTTTATTTTTGTGAACTATACTATAAATCACACTTAAAAACGCCTGAATGTCACTTTTTCATTTTCATTTGTCCTACTTTAGCAAAGGTGCTCAACTTCAGGGTGATAATTCATGATCATAATCACTAAAGAACATCAAATACTGCTGTTGATTTTAGGAAATAATGAAATAGTGAGTTGAACTTGAGGACTTCCTGCACTGTATCAACTGCAACTCTTCTTATGCAAAATATTATTTATAAAACTGCCAATGTCTAAATGTGATTTTAGCAATCGTTATGTGAAGAATTCTAATATAAATATAAATTAATAAAGTCAGGCAAGATGCAAAAGTGCTATCCAAGTCCAAGGCAAACATTTATTTTCACACTGTCATGACAATGTTGTGATGAAATCCCTCAGTAACGATTGTACGGGTTTCAGTATTCTCACATGTCCAACAGGGCTAAAACCTGCAAACCTCAATGAACAGAAAATACAAACAACTCATATAATACTGGAGTCCCTGCGGTTTATGATAAAGTTAAAATTTAGATACTTTTAGGCCCTATTTTGTAAATTTTATTAGTACCTCATACAAATGTTGCAGATATTTATGAAAAAAATAATAATAATTTGAACAGCCTTGGATTGGACGAGACAAATAAATTTGCAAATATATAATAAGAGTAACATTTGCACAGAACATTTTCTTTGAAGAAGCTCTGAAGAAAGTAGTTCCCCATGTGGCGAGGTGGCGAAAGGGCAAAAGTTACTTATGAGAAAGTATAGCAGAATAAAGAGCAGACTACGCCACCCCATTTCACTGAACGGGGAAATTTCACAAGAACACACAGGTTCGCTACCACAGAGGACAAGAGACGTGGATCTGAATACAAAAATACTTTATTTTCACAACAATAATTTAAAATGTATAAAATTGACTCAGAGGGCAAGAGTTTACACCACTATGGTGTGTACCAAATGAAATAAGGAAAACAAAACACTTTCAGGCTGAGGCTTACCAGTAGGGAGCTAGCTGGGCAGTGAGCATCCTAAAACCACACCACTCACCAAACTCCACACAAACACTCACTCTCACACTTGCTAAGTGAAAGAAACGCAGGTGCCAACGGCAGAACACTCGGTGAAGGAAACACCACCACCAAAAAGGGCACAAACAGCTAGCTTCCCTACACCGGGGGCCTTCAGCTTCTGAAAGGGACAAAAAAACCCACAATATATAGTCACAATTGACCAACAGACACGCACACATTCTAACAAAACATAGTAAAGTAAGTTCAACCTACGAGGATCAACAATTGGCAAATTACTGGCCAAATGATGAAGCGATTCTTTTTATAACAGACAGAACAACAAAATACATCAAATACAAATGAACACCCAATTATTTGGGCTTCCACCAAATTAAAGAACAAAACACATCCAAAAGTAATTAGTAAATAAAAATAGAAAAATCAAAACATTAAACAAAACAATTGGTTCTCTCAGGTACAGGATATTACTCACTTTTCCCTAGTCGCCAGGAAAAACCTGTACCCCAAAGAAACACACAAACTGCTGGTGGCGATACAACAACAGGTGGGGCTAATCATATCCATTAACTGGCTCGCGTTTAAGTGACAACGCCGAGACCATAGTTAGCCACTCTACACCTCTACCACCAGCATTAGCATAAGCTTTCACAATACAGAGGACAAACAAATCACAAGGACGTATCAGAAAAATATAAAGAAACGGTCACACCGTAGAATAAATGGCAGCAGAACAAACAGTGCAGTCTTAACGACGTTTTCTATGGAGAATTTGCCCCGCAGTCCACAGAGACGAACTGCTCACGAGCAGATTGATGCACTAAAGATAGAAAGTTTATGAATGAATTAAAAACACCCAGGGCCCTATCTTGCACCCAGCGCAATTGATTTGTACACCGACGCATGTATCATTCCTATTTTGCACCCGCGCAAAACGCGTTTTTTCCTCCACAGAAGCACGTCGCTAAACTAGGGAATGAACTTGCGCTCCCTGGGCGGTTCAGCGCAAAAAAGGAGGCGTGTTCCAGCGCAAACGTTCCTTCATGCTATTTTGCAGGTTTAGAAAACAGTTGCGCCACTAACCAGGAAAAAATGGTTTAAAGTCAGTGGCGCGTTGCGCATGTTATTCATATGCTATTTTAAGGGCGCATGCTTGGCCATAATCAATGTAGCGTGTGCACTGTGCACAACGCGCATACACTTTGATTCTCTCATCTACACAGAAGCAGCAGTTTTCATTTTTGCAAATCATACATTATTACAATAGATAGATAGATAGATAGATAGATAGATATACAATTTATTATAAAAGCATACATCTAGCTTACACATTTACCCAAATTATCATACACCTTTTTAACCGAAGTTAATTTGGGTGGGTTTCTCCATCCCCAACGTCCCTGACGAGAGCGTTGCTCTCCTCGGCTGTCAACCGCTCCTCGCGCGCGTCTGGCAAATCCGCCGTTATAATAGGAATCCGCTTTAGAACAAGCGCGCCTGCTCTTAAAGGGAATGTGAGATGACGCTCTGATTGGTTTATTTCACGTTACGCCCAAACCACACCTATGAATAATGAAGCTACTTCAGACCAACCCATTTTAGATTTGCGCCTGGCGCAAGAGTCATTTATCCAGCCGGGAAAATAGCAACAGCGCCAAGACCCGCCCACAAAGTTACTTGCGCTTTGCGCTTTGACACTTGCGTTTCAGATCGTTAAAATAGGGCCCTCTATCTCATAATGCTCAAGTGGTTAGATATACATACCCAGAAGTCGATCGCTAGACCCACAGATAACTCAGTTACTCACAGCTTCGTTCATGATAGGAAACTCACAAATGTACAGCTGCTCCATCCGATCATTCACATGGGCTGTGGTGAAAGACAGCCTACACCAAAAAACAAGGTCACACCAGTCCCAGCCATAACCTGGCTAAACATAACCACTTTACTGGTGCATGTGCGCTAACTGCAACATAATGTGATGTGACATTTGAAGCGAGGCGTCGGAGCGTGTGTCGAGAAAAAGTGGGCGTGCCAGATGAAGCCGCGATTCGAGGCTTGTGTTGTTAACGTGAAAATCACGTGACTAATGACAAACGAGGCCTCGGTTTGTGTGGATACGTCATAGGTTCGGTCTGAGTGTCGCTTCCGGATAAAAGGCGGTTCGAAACTCGCGCCACCTTGTGGGTGTTGTCAGGAGTAGAAGAAGCAGTTGTAGTAGTGTCAGAGAGTCAGAGAGTCAGATAACTATCATTGTCAATTTGTCATTGTCGTTATGGTGTCATATGTGAGGGCTGTATATTATTACATTATCAGGTTAGAATAGTTATATTATTATTATAGTAGGCCTAGCTATATTCTTGTTATATTAATTAGTTAAGTTTATTTGGATTGCTCTGGATTTTTGCATCTGGACTGGACTGCTTTTTGATTTGGATTGCCCTTTTGTATTTGTTTGCTTTTTGTGACTCTTCCTTTTTCCTGGTAATGGAGACAGCAAGAAAGAGGGAATCCTCCCCTGTCTGGGCTCAACAGAAGCATCAGTGTCCTCATTTGTACCACTGCCATTTTTACGTTCCCCTGCATCCTCCGTTCCTTGTGAAAGGATATTTTCCAAGGCTTGAGAGATTTTGTCCAAGAAGAGGAATCGTCTAAACCCCAACACACTTGAAATAATTCTGTTTCTCAATAAAAAATCTATTGTAATCCTTCCTTCCGGAACTATTCTGTTGCAGTTTACTTTAATCTGTTACCTATAATCTGCTAAATGAATAAATGTACTTTATTACACTCCCTCTAACATAAGCACTGCACTCAACACAGTGTCACTATTGTTGTTCATACTGTCACTATCCAAACAATTTATGAATAATTAATTAACTGTGTGTGTGACTCGGCACAAGTAAATTCAGAGAGAGAAAGATACATATTTTATATTATACACAGTAATGGACAAATGATCATGTATTTTTATTATTGCAAATGAAAGGTTACAGACATCAACAGTGAGTACAAAATAAATAAATATTTTTATTTATACACAGTAGCTAGGTGTCACTAGTGAGCAATGCTGAATGAAGCTTCGAGTAATAAACCTTTGGCTGAAGCAATGGGCTGCGAGGTCTCAGTGGTTCAGGAAGCCTCATTTTGCCATCACTAGCAACACTAGCCAAACAGCTAGGTACATACCTCCCGCAGAGCTGCGCGCACACACAAACAGAGGCGATCGTAACAATGACGCATACCCAGGTGGCCTGAACTCCACCTTAAATAGGCCAGGGACAGCCGCCAATAGGCGCTCACGCCCATCAATTAGATGACAACACTTACTAGGGCAGGATCTAACCCCGCCCTGCCACACCCAGTTAAGCAGTTCAAACTAAAGGTGTTGAGTAAACCTACCTCTGTGTGTTTGTGCGTGTGTGTGTGTGTGTGTGCGCGCGTGTGTGTGTGTGTGTGTGTGTGTGTGTATGTGTGCGCGTGTGTGTGTGTGTGTGTGTGTGTGTGTGTGTGTGTGTGTGATGAATCGGTGGGATGGACATATACAGTATTGATATAAATAGGCGGATCATTTTATCACTGATCATATCCTCAGTGAGTTGACTCTCAGGTTGTGAACAATGTTTGCACGAGGAATCATCGTCCTTCTCTGCGTCCTAGGTGAGTAATATAAGATTTTCATTTACAAAACAACGGATATTAGGATGTTGGTAATTTGCCACATGAGGACCTGCGATACACACTGACACTCAGCAACAGTCTAATGTGGTTAATAATGGATCAATGTGATTGTTTCAATAAAGTATGCACATTCTTTAGAGTCTTAATTCACCATTGCTGAAGTAAGACAAATGAAAAAGTGACATTCAGACATGTTTAAGTGTGATTTAAGTATAGTTCACAAAAACAAAAGACCAAAGTTCTGTTTTTGTAAAAAACAAAAAACAAACCATAGACCATATTGACTTTGCCAAACAAGAAGTTAGCATGTCTGTTATTTGATTTCCTCTTGCCATATCATGATAAACTTTAATCCTTGTTTTTCCTTCTTCACACAAACAGTGGCCATATCTGATGGAGAAAGAGCGGTGAGTAAATAAAGCCTGTAGAATTGCTTTCCTCCAGGTGCAAATAACTCAAGTTTTCTTTTCTTTTTATGTGACAAGCCTGATTACAGGTACTCGCCTATCATGTGCACAATGGAGTATAAACCCGTGTGTGGATCCGATGGAATAACATACGGCAATGAATGCGCACTGCGTGCTGCCATCGAGTGAGTTTTAAAATGCATGTATTTTAAAATAAAGTACTGTAGGTTTAAAACAGTTTAGAGTGGGTTTCATACTTTAATCTTCCATTTAATCTCTCTCTCTTTTGTAGGGAATCAGGCCGTGAAATCTTAATCCAGAAGGAAGGCCGATGTGAAGATGAAGATCTGGAGAAGGAGTAACACAGGATGGCACCATGATTCAGCTTGACAGACCTTTAGTCAGCTACTCATGTCTCATTCAGTATGACCTGAATGTGTAATGGTTTAATCCATTAATAAATGTTGCCTATTAAAGCTGTTCTGTTTTCTCCCTCAAATCTTGGAAAGACACAATAAAACAGGTGAATATTGGAAGGAGGTCCCCAAACCATATCAAGGGCAGAATATCATAAATGGTCTGGGGTTTTTTATTTGTATTACTCCTGTTAGATTATTTGTCAGGTAGACTATCTGCATCCTCGAAGCTTTCAGTTGGAAACCGAGAGACCGTATAATACCATAACAATCAATTTTATTAAAGAAGGGTCATATTTCTACACAAGATAACGCAGATTCATCCACGATGGCCAGGCCATCCAGTCATATACTCAAGATCAACCTCTGCCTTATAGGGCATATTAAGAAATATAACAAGAGTTATCAAGATGTTCAAATGTATGTACGTTGAGTGTATAAGTGTGTGTCAGGATACACTGAAAAAAATGATTCATTGACTTAGTTGAATTTACAAAAAAAAATTATGATAATTGGTTCCACATAATTCATTTTAGCTACATTTAAACAAATGCATTACGTTGAACTAAGTTTAGCTTAATGCATTTGTTTAAATGTATGGAGCTCATAATATGACAAAACGATTTGAATTTGAATTGTGTAAATTTGAATTATTTGCAAGTGTAATCTAACAAAATTGAATTTTAGGTGGTATAAATAGTTCTGAATTTGATTTTTTTTAAACGAATATTGAACATTTGAAATTTAACAAATTGAAATGTTTTTATGGCTGAATTTTATAGACATGTATTTTCAAACAGCTAGTTTTTTTGTTCTGAATTCGTATACTGCAAATATTCAGTTTAAAAAAATACAGATTCAAGTTTTCAAGATGAAGAAATTCGGAACTTCAAATTCAGTTTTCTAAAATTCAGGTTCAAAAATTCAGGTTCAAAAATTCAAGTTCAAAAATTCAGGTTCAAAAATTCAAGTTCAAAAATTCAAGTTCAAAAATTCAGATCTTACAGAAAGTAGGTCACAGGTCATCCACAGGGAAGAGTAAAGGATCTCAGATAAGTCGAACAGAGCATTTTGGCTGCACTGCAGTAGTTTTCTGCCGCAAACGCGGTGGTGGTTCAAGAGAATCCGTGTATCTTTCGTTCAGTCGTTTTTTATTTAATATTAAGAGTAGAAAAATGAGAAAACAGCTTGAGTATTAGATTTCTAATATTCTAGTAATAATAGCCTAGTCCGCTGCAGCAGTTGCACGGAGCTTACAAAACGGGTGTATTGCAACTATAGGCTACATTTAATTTTCTCATCAAACAACTAGACTAACGAATGGCTCGGTACATCAGAAGAGCAGAAAGGGCTTTTTCTCTGTGTAGACCAGCAGTTGGTCTGAATTTGCTATAACCTATAGCCTATTTTCCGGACTGTAGCCCAGCAAGCAATAGCCGTCTTTTCAACGTCTGGGTTAAATATAGACCCGATATAGTCCGGCTATGTGTAACCCACTTTTAGCCCAAATAACATTTAATCTGGATAAATGTATTTTTTTCCAAAATAACTTGTGAGATGTATGATATTCCATCATGTAAGCAAAGTCTACTGTGATTACAAGTTGTTTGGTTTGCTTTATTTTACATGTTATATGTGTAGGCTGTGCGTAGCCACGATTTAGCTCGTATTCAGACCCGGCTATGCGTAACCCACTTTTAGCCCAAATAACATTTAATCTGGATAAATGTATTTTTTTCCAAAATAACTTGATAGATGTATGATATTCCATCATGTAAGCAAAGTCTACCGTGATTACAAGTTGTTTGGCTTACTTTATTTTAGGCTACATGTTATAGGCTGTGCGTAGCCACGATTTAGCTCGTATTCAGACCCGGCTATGCGTAACCCACTTTTAGCCCAAATAACATTTAATGTGGATAAATGTATTTTTTTCCAAAATAACTTGTGAGATGTATGATATTCCATCATGTAAGCAAAGTCTACTGTGATTACAAGTTGTTTGGTTTGCTTTATTTTACATGTTATATGTGTAGGCTATGCGTAGCCACGATTTAGCTCATATTCAGACCCGGCTATTGTAGCCCACTTTTAGTCAAAACTGATTAATTGTAGTTTTTTGCCAGGCAGTGCATGAGATGGTTGATATTGCATCATGTTCGCATTGGTAATGATATCTACAAGGTTCAATGTGTCATTTCAAGACATGGTCGATCTGTAGTCACGATTTAGCTCTGAATTGTACGGGCTATATGCGGTCTGCTTTAGCCCACCTGGCGAAATCAAAGCAATCTGGTCTACGTACGGCTTGGCTATAGCCCTGATTCAGACCAGCGATATAGTATAAGAATATTAGTCTTAAAAATGTTTTCGCTCACACAGCTTAATGTTTGCTGTCACACATAAACATAACATTCATAATCTACGATATGGCTGTCTATCATTTCAAATTAAATCAAATGCAATGGCATTTCTCAACCGCTAGATGGCACAATCGAAACACTACTGAGACATGACTACTGGGACTACTGGCATTGCGCGACTAGATCACTTTAGCCAGATCTCGCGATACACATTTCCTCCATTTTCAATTTTATTTTACACGAGGCAGCTGTCGGAGAGCAACGGGCGAGCGACACTCTGAAAACCTTCAAATTTCTACTTCGATCTTGTAAGTATGCGTGTTATTTTTGTTATGTTTATTGTTTAAAGTAGTTAGTTGTTATAATGTGTAGACCGTGACATTTTAACATTACCATTGCAGAGTAAGCCTACTATTTTTCTCCAACAAGTTAACGTTACCTGCACGTGTTATTGCAACTGTGCCCTTAATCTAAAATGTATCTAAATTCAAGGTGGTAAGCATGAAACTATGAAACTTATTTTATTTTTAAAATGAGAAGTTTCATGAAACTATGAAACTTATCATTTTATTATTAAAGATACTAATATATTTTTGTTTTTATATTAGATTAGAGTAAGTAATAATAGTTTTTGATTTAATGCAAATTTTCAAAGTACTTTACATAAAACTTAACAGCAACATATGCAACATGAAAAGAAATTATAAAAAAATATTTGTTCCTTTCCAATTAATAAAAGGTAGTGGCAAACAGTAAAGTCTTTAAACTTGATTTAAAAGAATTCAAATATGCAGCATACATTCAGTTTTCAGTGAATTTGTTTCAGATATATGGTGCATAAAAACTGAATGCTGCTTCTCCATGTTTTGTTTTGACTTTGGGGATATAAAAGTAGCTGGCTAGTGGCTACTGTCCCAGATGACCTGAGAGGTCTGCTCTGGATGGTTCATAATGCATCAGAAGATTAGAAATTTACTTTGGCCTTAAAATGTTAATTTAATAACTAACTGTAGTATTTTGATATGAATTCTTTGACAGACAGATAGCCAGTGTAAAAACATCAGAACTGGAGTGATGTAATCCACTTTAAAGACACTATCGCAAATTATCCAGCAATCAGTCAACAAAGTACAGCAATTGAATATACAGAACACTTGTCACTGACTACCATTAAATGTCTTGTTACCATCATTCTTCATAATATATATTTTTTGTGTGTGTTCAACAGAAGAAAGCCATACAGGTTTGGAACCAAGTGAAAGTGAGTAAATGATTACATGATTTTTTTTTTTTTTTTTAAGTGAACTACCCCTATAAGTATCTTTTTATGTTCATTAGAGTTATATGAGTAAGTGATAAAGAATGATTTATAGGGATAGTTTGCTTTGAAATTAAATTTTGGTATGTTTTAGCTTACCTTAAGGGCATCCAAGATGTAGGTGTCTTTGTTTCCGCAGTAGTTTTAATTTTGATATTTTAGGTCAAACTGTTCTTGTCAGTCAGTCATATAATGCAGGTCTATATGGTCACTACCTGAAAGAGCACGATTGTTGTCACGATTTGTTATGATTTCTCTTACATTAAGAGCAGGCTTTTTGACGTGCCTACATTTGTAATTAAAAAATTTTGGTTAGCAGGAAAAATTGTCTAATGAACAGTTCTGTTTAAAAATCCATACTGAAATCGAACCAAAAGCCTCGTACAGAATCGTTCAATACGTGTATCGTTACACCCCTAAAATATATATATATATATATAATATATATAATTAGTGCATCACCATTATGCAGGCAAAAAATTTCAATTATTGATATTAATTTATTAATAATATTGATATAAATTATATAGTCTCAATCTATATTCCGTTAACTCTATATTGGCCAGCTCTAGTGTGCAACCTAGCAAAAGTGAATGACTGTAATTAGTAAAAAATGATTGTCATCAATGCTTTTCTTGAGCAATAATATTTTTCTTTTTCTTATTTGACAGACGCAGTGATGACTAACTTTCCTTCGGCGGCTGAATGGGAAATAAAAAAATTAATTTCTGGTCATTTTAAACAAGCACCAGGGAGAGCAGGGAGTGGTGGTTATGAATATAAAGCTAACAATTAATTCTTAAAAATTTTAGTATCTTAAGTCGTTTTACAAATTTTCCAATATTTTATGTTCATTTTTATGTTTGAATGTTGTCTAAGTTGTTAATATAATTGTTCTAAATAAATCCTTTATATTCAATTAGTTTGGATGGATTTTCCTTTATGAGAACCTGTTATATTTGAGTGAAAATCCTTATGCCTCATTTTGTTTTCTATTACATGTATATGTAGTGTAATTGATGTCTATTCTTGGGCTATGGTTAGACGTCTATTAGATTTTCACTGACAGCCCAAATTCAGCCTTGGTTTAGCCTAGACCCATATTGCCTGTCTGAGGTATATATGTAGTCGTTTAATAGCCGTCTAATTAATGACTAGTTCTTGGGCTATGGTTAGACGTCTATTCTTGGGCTATGGTTAGACGTCTATTCTTGGGCTATGGTTAGACGTCTATTAGATTTTCACTGACAGCCCAAATTCAGCCTTGTTTTAGCCTAGACCCATATTGACTGTCTATTAGACGTATATATGTAGTCGTTTAATAGCCGTCTAATTAATGACTAGTTCTTGGGCTATGGTTAGACGTCTATTCTTGGGCTATGGTTAGACGTCTATTCTTGGGCTATGGTTTGACGTCTATTCTTGGGCTATGGTTAGACGTCTATTCTTGGGCTATGGTTTGACGTCTATTCTTGGGCTATGGTTAGACGTCTATTAGATTTTCACTGACAGCCCAAAATTAGCCTGATTTTAGCCTAGACGTCTAGGCTATGTTTAGACGTCTATTAGACGTCTATTAGACGCAAAATTGCTTGCTGGGAGGCTATAGGCTAAGTCACGTTTTATCATGAAACACGCTGTGATTTATTCCAAAGTGACTCAGGCATATAACGTTAAGTGATCTAAATGTTGACTTTCAAAAGTAGGCGCGCCGAAAAGGCTATTCTCTGTATTTTGGTTCATTTTTGGTGAGCGCCAGTGATGCGCGGGTCAATGTATAAACAAACCGCACCCGATCGACGTTTTCAACTAACCCGCCCGCAACTCGGACCGCAAAAAACGAAAAAGAAAATATTGTACCCGACCCGCTTCCTGACCCGCATTTTTTTTAAAGTAGCTATAATGCTCATCGTAGCGTAATCTAACTTAATATTCTAATTGTGTCAAGAATTATAAAAAATCGTCAATATAAGCTCATAATTTGTACTAAAATAGTCTAAATGTTTGGTTTTAAAAACAATTTTAAAAAGCTGGCTATGTCTATTTTGATGTTTCTGCGCAAGTTCAGCAGACAGTGAGGTTCGGGTTTGTTCCGATCAGAGCTCGTGAGCGGAGAGCGCATTTCTGAATATTCCGCTCCACTCACGGTCGCTCGCCCAACCCAGATGGCGTGCTGGTTCGAAAATATGTGGAATAAGGGCTGCCTCCGACTAATTTTTTTTTTTTTTTTTTGTCGACTAGTTGTTCATTTAAGCCATTCGTGGACAAATCGCCCCTTTATATTAAATTAATTACTTAAATAGGCTAGCCTACAGGAATAAGCGTAATGACCGCACGCATAAAGCTTGCCACAAAGAACCGGTTAAAGTAATGATTATGAATGTGTCTAAATTAGCAAGGAGACATTTAATTGTTTAGTAATAAACTGGTGTTTTCTGTGTCGCTGCAAAGATGAAGTTGACAATGCGGAGATCGCGGACTCGCCATGAACGCCAGAGAGAAATGCACATTTCATATGGATTAGGTTACATAATCGGAGAGTATAGCCTATATATTTTGGTTTGAATATTTTCGTTTAAAAGTAGACATTTCAAGCTTTCTGTAATATATAGCCTATATTTATCAAATCTGTGAGGCACAAGCTGAGTTTCGGCGCCCTCCAGTTCACATGCAGTGATCGTACCGGCGCCTTATTTTGTCTGCTATATATTTGCTTCTTATTTAATAAATACGGGCAATTGATTGATAAAACATTGATCAAAATTAAGATACAATTTATACAAAACGAAAATCTTTTAAAAAGAGTTTTCTATAAAACAAAACTTGAAGTCGTCAAAATCATGTTTTACCAAAAACAGCGCCATTGCTAGGAGGGCGCCAGCGCCTCTGCCTCTCAGCGCCTCTGCCTCGCGAGTGGATGATAGCCCTGAAGACGCCTAGCAATGATATACCTTTAGTGGTAGTATACCTTTAGTTAAGTTATCGCAGCGCGCTAAGAGACAATGTTATCGGAAAATGCAGCCCAGGTATATGCATAATGGAGATTCCAAAGCTTCTTTGGTCAGAACCATGGAGAGCGATCGCGGATTTACTTTAACAATGCAACACAATATTTAAAGAGCATCAAGCTATTAAAATCTATATTATGTATACGCACAGATAATATAACAGTAGGCTATATTAGTCAATATTTTTTTATTAGGTTAAGCAGTGATTGGATAACGTTTTTTTTTTTTTTTTTTTTTTTTAACATTTTTAATTTAAGGCCCACCCACAATTGGTCTGGCTTATCCAAAACTGGAATCCTGGCGCCGTGCCTGGTTGGTCGTGCCAGTTTTGTGGTTATCAAATGTGTAAATAGCATCGCAAGAAGTACACATGACAAAGCCAGCACTTTGGTCATCATCTTTCATTATTTTGGCAAATGTCTCCCACACTTTGCTCTTTCTATTTGTGTATTTGCGGAGCTTCCACTGCCCAGTCTTCACCTTTTCTCTTGCCGCCTCCATCTCCTGCAGAATGAGCTCGTGCGTCATCTTCGCGCCAGTTATTCAGCCAATAAAGTGTAAATTAAATTTAAAACGTATTCATAGAAAATTGTGTCTAGAACTATATAGATTACAAAGGTTTAATTGGCATCTTTATTTCAAACGACCCGACCGACCGCGACCCGAATATCATTAAAAATATTTTTGGATGACTCGTAACCGCGGGTAACCGCAGGCACCCGCTCATTTCGGATCAACCCGCGCATCACTGGTGAGCGCCAGAAAGATCTAAAGAGACGGAGACGCGCTAAAGCAGCTCATCATGTTGTTTTATTTATTTTTCAATGACATGATATTTTGTAGTCATATAGGCTAAATCAGTGTCTTCACAGCAAGGTAAATGTTTGGAATAACAAGTAGGACTGTGTGCGGCACAGCTTGCCCTTTATATTGTACAACAGACCAATTAAATTAGGCAGAATAACTTTTTATATGTTTGGTTGATTGTGTTTCATTTTGATAATGAACAGTCTGCGGTATGAAGCAACGCCAGAACTGATACTATGTTGTGTGAGAGCGCGATGCGCGAGCGCCATCTCTTGGATTTGTTCCACTGCTGGGAAATAACTACTCTGTCTTTTATAGTCATACAGATAATATCACATCATTCGAAACAGTCAAATGTATATTTTTATTTGTGTATATTCAAAATGACTACAAAATATCATGTCATTGAAAAATAAATAAAACAACATGATGAGCTGCTTTAGCGCGTCTCCGTCTCTTTAGATCTTTCTGGCGCTCACCAAAAATGAACCAAAATACAGAGAATAGCCTTTTCGGCGCGCCTACTTTTGAAAGTCAACATTTAGATCACTTAACGTTATATGCCTGAGTCACTTTGGAATAAATCACAGCGTGTTTCATGATAAAACGTGACTTAGCCTACAGTCCGGAAAATAGGCTATAGGTTATAGCAAATTCAGACCAACTGCTGGTCTACACAGAGAAAAAGCCCTTTCTGCTCTTCTGATGTACCGAGCCATTCGTTAGTCTAGTTGTTTGATGAGAAAATTAAATGTAGCCTATAGTTGCAATACACCCGTTTTGTAAGCTCCATGCAACTGCTGCAGCGGACTAGGCTATTATTACTAGAATATTAGAAATCTAATACTCAAGCTGTTTTCTCATTTTTCTACTCTTAATATTAAATAAAAAACGACTGAACGAAAGATACACGGATTCTCTTGAACCACCACCGCGTTTGCGGCAGAAAACTACTGCAGTGCAGCCAAAATGCTCTGTTCGACTTATCTGAGATCCTTTACTCTTCCCTGTGGATGACCTGTGACCTACTTTCTGTAAGATCTGAATTTTTGAACTTGAATTTTTGAACTTGAATTTTTGAACCTGAATTTTTGAACCTGAATTTTTGAACCTGAATTTTAGAACCTGAATTTTAGAAAACTGAATTTGAAGTTCCGAATTTCTTCATCTTGAAAACTTGAATCTGTATTTTTTTAAACTGAATATTTGCAGTATACGAATTCAGAACAAAAAAACTAGCTGTTTGAAAATACATGTCTATAAAATTCAGCCATAAAAACATTTCAATTTGTTAAATTTCAAATGTTCAATATTCGTTTAAAAAAAAATTAAATTCAGAACTATTTAAACTACCACCTAAAATACAATTTTGTTAGATTACACTTGCAAATAATTCAAATTTACACAATTCAAATTCAAATCGTTTTGTCATATTATGAGCTCCATATAAATGTAGCTAAAATCAATTGTGTGGAACCACTTACGATAAAAACATTTAGTAAATTCAATGAATTTACTGAAATCATTGAATTTACTAAAAAAAATGATCGTAAGTGGTTCCACACATTTGATTTTAGCTACATTTAAACAAATGCATTAAGCTGAACTTAGTTCAACGTAATGCATTTGTTTAAAGGTACAATATGTAAGAATTTTGCATTAAAATATCCCATAATCTCAAGGCCAGTGTTATATATTTTGTTAAGTTGATTACTTACAATATCCCAAATGTTTCCAACTATTTTTAAATCGTGAGAAAATTGCGATTTTAACCAAGGAAACGGGGCGTTAGAGCAGGGGGGAGCTGGGAGTCGCCGGTCAATTGCGTCATATCCGCGTTACCCTCGGTTTCCGCTCGTACTGCGTGAAGTCCTGGACAAATGCGGAAGTTGTAGTTGTAGCGTCTTTCAAGCAACAAACGTTAGCTTGTTTCGTGCAGTCGTTATGGAACACAATTATTCTTTACCGATTGCAGCTGGATCTGTCGACAAAGCATGCTTAATTTTATATTTTCCAAATGTAGCATTCGGTAATAGTTATGTTTATGTAAGGGAAGTATTATTGCTTTAGGTTTGTGTTTAACGTTAGTTTATTGACATTGTTTATCACGTCTGGTGTTTATGGCCATGTAAATAAATATAGCATGTGTTATACATAAAGATTAATCGGTATTTTGGCAAATGATGTGGGTATATTCGAATGTACTTTTACAACAATTGTTTAGAACACGTAAAACTGCGCAGTGTTATCACAACAATGAATTCGACATACAGTAACATCTATGATAACCAAGTTAGTATTAAACCTTACTTTTCTTGCGGTCTAATTCATTTTAATTAAATAAAAGTGTGATGAGGTTCAAGAGTCAGGAAGGAAGAAGACAGGGATCGGCGTGACTGGGACTCGTACTTTATTAAAATAAAGCAAAACAAACAAAAGTCGTGCACAACGCGCATTCACCGTGTCAACCGCGACGGCACAAAACAGTTAAAAAACGAGAGCTCGGATCCACCGGTTTTCTTTCTCTGCGTCCAATTTTCTCTTCAGTCTCTCTCTCGTTCCAGCGCGCGGTTCATAAGCGGTCTCTCCACGCGGATCACAGCAATAAGACACAGGTGTTCGTCATTTGCACTTGACCTACTTGCGTCCCGCTCGTCTCTTCTCTCTCCCATTACAGACCGTGCTGAACCACGCCCCCCTCGCCACAAAAAGCATGTCATTATAAAAATAGAACTTAGCCTCATCCATGAACATGATTTTTCGATTCCCGTCTGACTGATTTACATTCACGGTGGAGTTTAAAACGACAGTTCCCATCATTCCACGCTCCACATCGTCATCAAGCTACGCCGTTGTTGTTGTTTGGAATGTAGCGCCCTCTAGCGGCCAAAAAATTCTTGCATATTGTACCTTTAAATGTAGCTAAAATCAATTATGTGGATCCAATTAACATAATTTTTTTTAGTAAATTCAACTAGTCAATTAATCATTTTTTTCAGTGTACAGGCACGGAGACAGAGGTAAGTGAATCCAAACACAGTTTTATTCAAATAGACAAGAGTGCAAGGTGAGTATTTAGTGAGTTCAAATGTAGATTCAGTGAAGATCACTCGGTGCAGGGCAGACAGCAGGTAAGCATGCCCAGCTAGAATTTTTTTGTTCTAAAAATGTTCTGAGAACATTATCTTGCAGTGTTCTAATAATGTTTTTAGCGGGTAGTTTTATTTATGTTCCCAGAATGTTCTCGTAAAAGGTAGGAAAACATTCTCTAAAAACATTCTAAAAATGTTTAATGATAACATTGTTAGAACATTATTCCCAAATGTTCTCATAACATTTTTAGCGGGTAGTTTTATTTAAGTTCCCAGAATGTTCTCGTAAAAGGTAGGAAAACATTCTCTAAAAACATTCTACAAATGTTTAATGATAACATTGTTAGAACATTATTCCCTAATGTTCTTATAACATTTTCAGCGGGTAGTTTTATTTAAGTTCCCAGAATGTTCTCGTAAAAGGTAGGAAAACATTCTCTAAAAACATTCTAAAAATGTTCAATGATAACATTGTTAGAACATTATTCCCTAATGTTCTAATAACATTTTTAGCGGGTAGTTTTATTTAAGTTCCCAGAATGTTCTCGTAAAAGGTAGGAAAACATTCTCTAAAAACATTCTAAAAATGTTCAATGATAACATTGTTAGAACATTATTCCCTAATGTTCTAATAACATTTTTAGCGGGTAGTTTTATTTAAGTTCCCAGAATGTTCTCGTAAAAGGTAGGAAAACATTCTCTAAAAACATTCTAAAAATGTTCAATGATAACATTGTTAGAACATTATTCCCTAATGTTCTTATAACATTTTTAGCGGGTAGTTTTATTTAAGTTCCCAGAATGTTCTCGTAAAAGGTAGGAAAACATTCTCTAAAAACATTCTAAAAATGTTTAATGATAACATTGTTAGAACATTATTCCCAAATGTTCTTATAACATTTTTAGCGGGTAGTTTTATTTAAGTTCCCAGAATGTTCTCGTAAAATGTAGGAAAACATTCTCTAAAAACATTCTAAAAATGTTTAATGATAACATTGTTAGAACATTATTCCCAAATGTTCTTATAACATTTTTAGCGGGTAGTTTTATTTAAGTTCCCAGAATGTTCTCGTAAAAGGTAGGAAAACATTCTCTAAAAACATTCTAAAAATGTTCAATGATAACATTGTTAGAACATTATTCCCTAATGTTCTTATAACATTTTTAGCGGGTAGTTTTATTTAAGTTCCCAGAATGTTCTCGTAAAAGGTAGGAAAACATTCTCTAAAAACATTCTAAAAATGTTTAATGATAACATTGTTAGAACATTATTCCCAAATGTTCTTATAACATTTTCAGCGGGTAGTTTTATTTAAGTTCCCAGAATGTTCTCGTAAAATGTAGGAAAACATTCTCTAAAAACATTCTAAAAATGTTCAATGATAACATTGTTAGAACATTATTCCCTAATGTTCTTATAACATTTTCAGCGGGTAGTTTTATTTAAGTTCCCAGAATGTTCTCGTAAAAGGTAGGAAAACATTCTCTAAAAACATTCTAAAAATGTTCAATGATAACATTGTTAGAACATTATTCCCAAATGTTCTTATAACATTTTTAGCGGGTAGTTTTATTTAAGTTCCCAGAATGTTCTCGTAAAAGGTAGGAAAACATTCTCTAAAAACATTCTAAAAATGTTCAATGATAACATTGTTAGAACATTATTCCCAAATGTTCTTATAACATTTTTAGCGGGTAGTTTTATTTAAGTTCCCAGAATGTTCTCGTAAAAGGTAGGAAAACATTCTCTAAAAACATTCTAAAAATGTTCAATGATAACATTGTTAGAACATTATTCCCTAATGTTCTAATAACATTTTTAGCGGGTAGTTTTATTTAAGTTCCCAGAATGTTCTCGTAAAAGGTAGGAAAACATTCTCTAAAAACATTCTAAAAATGTTCAATGATAACATTGTTAGAACATTATTCCCTAATGTTCTTATAACATTTTTAGCGGGTAGTTTTATTTAAGTTCCCAGAATGTTCTCGTAAAAGGTAGGAAAACATTCTCTAAAAACATTCTAAAAATGTTTAATGATAACATTGTTAGAACATTATTCCCTAATGTCCTTATAACATTTTCAGCGGGTAGTTTTATTTAAGTTCCCAGAATGTTCTCGTAAAAGGTAGGAAAACATTCTCTAAAAACATTCTAAAAATGTTCAATGATAACATTGTTAGAACATTATTCCCAAATGTTCTTATAACATTTTTAGCGGGTAGTTTTATTTAAGTTCCCAGAATGTTCTCGTAAAATGTAGGAAAACATTCTCTAAAAACATTCTAAAAATGTTTAATGATAACATTGTTAGAACATTATTCCCAAATGTTCTTATAACATTTTTAGCGGGTAGTTTTATTTAAGTTCCCAGAATGTTCTCGTAAAAGGTAGGAAAACATTCTCTAAAAACATTCTAAAAATGTTCAATGATAACATTGTTAGAACATTATTCCCAAATGTTCTTATAACATTTTTAGCGGGTAGTTTTATTTAAGTTCCCAGAATGTTCTCGTAAAAGGTAGGAAAACATTCTCTAAAAACATTCTAAAAATGTTTAATAACAACATTGTTAAAACATTATTTCCTAATGGTCTTATAACATTTTCAGTGGGTAGTGGGATAACATTCTCTAAGAACACTCTAAAAATGTTTTGTGATGACCTTCTAAATTCATTTCCTAAATGATTTCTAACATCATAACATTTTTAGAACATTATCCCTTAACATTCTTATAAAGTTTTTAGCAGGAAGTTTTGTTTTTATTCTTAGAATGTTCTTCTAAAAGTTAGGATAACATTCTCTAAAAAGTACTCTTAAAATACTACTTAACATTCTTATACAGTTTTTATTGGGAAGTTTTATTTTTGTTCCCAAAATGTTCTCTTAAACGTAAAAAATGCTTAGCTATAACATTGTTAAAACATACAATTTTATTAATCTCAAAAATAAAACATCAAAATCTAACAGGTTTATTAATGGCATCCACATAAATTATTAGAAGTTCAGCGTACAGTAGATGCCCAACATTACATGAACTCAGTAAAGACCAATGTGCAATCACACGTCTTGACTGCTGTTTGCTCAGAGCGCTCATCATCAGTCTTTGCTTGTCTTGGTTCTTGCAGAAAAATAATAAAGTCATCTGCATTAATAGGTGTTCTACTGTTCTTCTCTTCTTGTTTTCCAGCTGCTCTCCCAGTTAGCAGAATTGAGCTCTATTCTCTGTGTGCATGGTAAAGTTTTTCCTCATAGCCTATAAAAGAAGATCATGCAACAGTGTAAACAGAAAGAATACAAATACATATTACATATTAAGATCACAAGCAATATTGACTTTGAAAACTTTAAAAATTAGCCAGCCTAATTATTAATCAGAAATTATGTAAAGATTGGTTTATTGAAAGTATAAATATAATACCTTATGAGTATCTATTTTGTTTCTGTAATTTAAAACATATACTTAATCCATTATATATGGATAATATAATATATATCCAATATATTATATATTATATATATATGTTAATAACAAAACTAGAGGCTAAATTATGTGAACAAACTACAAACTTGGCTTGAAAAGTGTGAAACTCGAACTCAGGTAGCCTTGAGCACAGCTGCAGCATTTCACAGCACTGCCCATGAGGCTTTTGCTCTGACGTAACAGCTCTTTTTTATCAGATATACTGTCTATGGATTGTTACATTTCTTACAAAATATAGTATACAAGATAAAGTAGCACTGAATTTCAATGCATTGGCGATAGAACAATTTCTAGTGTGATTTAATCATACCCGTGTATCGTCTCTTTGCTATTAGCTAAGCTGTAAGTTTTAGTTACTTCAAAAGCAGAAAGAAATATATGCTATAACTTCTGTTTCTATGCAGTTTCTTATTGAGAAATTACAGGACAGTGTTGTCACTAACTTTCTGTGCTCCAGTAGGTTTCTGTGTGCGCACAATCTGCACGTTAAAGCAACACTAAGGAACTTTACCTCTGCGGTCGCCCTACAGGTTGGAAGCGGATTTGTCCATTACCGCTGTCGTAAATAATTTAGCCTACCGCATCCTACTGTCGCACGCACGCTCGCTGTTTATCCAGCACCGGCTTTGGAATCAATTGTAACGCTTGACGTAACGCAAGTCAAATTTGTAGTTTTCTTATGTCTCATTAGAACTACAGAAACGCGACCCGATCTGGCAATCTTACATAGCATGGGCATACCAGATAAAGGACTGCAAAGCGGTGGCATAAGTGCCTTTCACCCTGTCACGACTTGATGAACCACTGAAACGATTTTGGAAACATTATTTGAAGGTAAAAAATCCTACTTGGTGTTGCTTTAAATGTGAGCTACTGTCTGTGCATATGAAAGTTTGTTTCTGCCATGGAATACAATTTTTAAAAAAGGTAACAATTCAACTCGATTCAACTCACAATACGCTCTATGTAGAACACTGCTGACGTATTTCCGCTAGAATCTCAACTCAGCGTCTTTACTTCTGCATAGCGCGTTCTATTGCGAAGTGTACTAGTGGCAAAACTTTCATAAAATTAATTTTCCCAGAAACGGAGACAACGATTTTAGAAACCAATTCGCTAGTCGGATTTCGCATGATGTGAGAGAATACTCACCCTCAAATTTGTCAATGTAGATCGAAATATATAATTTAAAGCCCTTCTCTTTCTTACTCTTAGGTGTGACAGCTAACTGCCTCACAATAGTGTTAACATCATTCACGCTAACCGCTGGAAGTTCTTGTAAACAGCGAGTGTAATTTACCATTATCTCCACCGAATGCAAAAACGGCTTCTGACGCAGCACCGGATGTAACTGGGCGGGCTGAGACAAAACGCGGAAGCGATCGTGCATACAGCCTATTCGACTCACAATTCAAACTTTTTTTTTCTCAGAAGTGTGAGACATAATCTCGCAATTGGCTGTTTGAAAGTCAGAATCACAGGATAAATAAGAAAATCTGAGTAAAAAAAAAGCAATTCTGGCTTTTTTTTTTTTTTTTTGGACTTTTCTCAGAATTGTCAAGTCAAGTCAAGTCAAGTATATTTGTATAGCGCTTTTCACAATACAAATTGTATCAAAGCAGCTTCACAGTATTAAATTAAAATAATACAACAAGGTTTGTTTCTAGTGGAATTTATTTAGAATTGTGAGATATAAAGTTGCAATTGCAAGTTATCAAGTCCAATTGACCATTTGCTAAGACCCGCCCCCTTTAGTTACTGTTGCTATGTCCAACAAGCCATAGTGCTCTCACGGCACACATCATGTTGTCACGCAATGAAAAATACATTGCGGATCAAAGAAAAAAACGGTCAACGCGCAGAGACAAGACAGAAAAGGTTACTTTTGATATGAAACAAAGTCTCAACGTTTAAATTGTGTAATTTTTTTAAAGAAATGTAAAAAATAAATTCCTGTCAATCAAACTCCCTCGAAGGGTGAATTCTGAAAAAGTCAGCTTACAATTCTGATATTTTCTTGCATTTGTGTGTCTCTGCCTCACAATTCTGAAAAAAAAAAAAGGAAGAAAAAAGCTTTGTCATTTTACTGATGGAAACATTGATCCAATGCTTGATCATAAAAAATTAAAGTTAAAAAGTGTGTTAATAGACTTTTGATCTGGGTGACATAGGACCATTTTCTAATGTGTTCCTTAAGTGTTATATATATCTGGAGAACCCTTACTAACATTAACCATGGTTTTGCTACACTAACTAAATAGTAATAAATTATTGGAATCAATCCACCATAAAAAACATGGTTTCTACACTTTTACTATAATAAAAACCATGGTTAATTTAGCAAAGGACCCTGGGAACATGTCTTTAAAAGAACAGCTCATCTAAAAAATAGAGTTCTCTCATTATTTACTCACCCTTATGTTGTTCCAAAACTGTATGAATTTCTTTTGTATAACCTTAATTAAGATATCTTGAGAAATTAACCTTCGCTGTTTTGTTTTTTCCAATGTTATGGGTTCCAGTGTTGTTTTATTCCCAACATTCTTGTGTTTCACAGAAGTAAGTCATACAGGTTTGAAAATAATTTCATTTTGAAAGAACATTTATGTTTGGGTCAGCTAGGCCCGTAAACTCATATCAAGAAGATAGGTAAAAAATTGTCTGGAGGGTTCCCAGCCAACAAGGAACGTTCCCATAACTTTCACTAACGTTATGTAAAAGTTATGTAAATGTTAGTAAAAAACGTTCCTGAAATAATGTGTCTGGAACGTTCTTATAATGTTTATAGAGATCAAATACATTCTCGTAACGTTGAGATAAAACCGTTCTTAGAACAAAGTTTTTAGAACGTCCTTGTGATGTTATTTGTTCTTGACTGATGTTCTCATAATGTTGAGTGAAAACATTCTTATAACAACATTCATTGAACGTCCTTGTGATGTTCTCAAAATGTTGAGTGAAAACGTTCTTATAACAACATTCATTGAACGTCCTTGTGATGTTCTCAAAATGTTGAGTAAAAACGTTCTTATTACAACGATCATGGAACGTCCTTGTGATGTTCTCATAATGTTGAGTGAAAACGTTCTTATAACAACATTCATTGAACGTCCTTGTGATGTTCTCAAAATGTTGAGTAAAAACGTTCTTATTACAACGATCATGGAACGTCCTTGTGATGCTCTCATAATGTTGAGTGAAAACATTCTTATAACAACATTCATGGAACGTCCTTGTGATGTTATTTGTTCTTGACTGATGTTCTCATAATGTTGAGTGAAAACGTTCTTATAACAACGTTCATGGAACGTCCTTGTGATGTTCTCATAATGTTGAGTGAAAACGTTCTTATAACAACGTTCATGGAACGTCCTTGTGATGTTCTCAAAATGTTGAGTGAAAACGTTCTTATACAACGTTCATGGAACGTCCTTGTGATGTTCTCATAATGTTGAGTGAAAACGTTCTTAGAACAACGTTCATTGAACGTCCTTGTGATGTTCTCATAATGTTGAGTGAAAACGTTCTTAGAACAACGTTCATTGAACGTCCTTGTGATGTTCTCAAAATGTTGAGTAAAAACGTTCTTATTACAACGTTCATGGAACGTCCTTGTGATGTTCTCATAATGTTGAGTGAAAACGTTCTTAGAACAACGTTCATTGAACGTCCTTGTTATGTTCTCAAAATGTTGAGTGAAAACGTTCTTATAACAACGTTCATGGAACGTCCTTGTGATGTTCTCATAATGTTGAGTGAAAACGTTTTTAGAACAACGTTCATTGAACGTCCTTGTGATGTTCTCAAAATGTTGAGTAAAAACGTTCTTATTACAGCGTTCATGGAACGTCCTTGTGATGTTCTCATAATGTTGAGTGAAAACGTTCTTATAACAACGTTCATTGAACGTCCTTGTGATGTTCTCAAAATGTTGAGTAAAAACGTTCTTATTACAACGATCATGGAACGTCCTTGTGATGTTCTCATAATGTTGAGTGAAAACGTTCTTATAACAACTTTCATGGAACGTCCTTGTGATGTTCTCATAATGTTGAGTGAAAACGTTCTTATAACAACGTTCATGGAACGTCCTTGTGATGTTCTCATAATGTTGAGTGAAAACGTTCTTATAACAACGTTCATGGAACGTCCTTGTGATGTTCTCATAATGTTGAGTAAAAACGTTCTTATTACAACGTTCATGGAACGTCCTTGTGATGTTCTCATAATGTTGAGTGAAAACGTTCTTATAACAACTTTCATGGAACGTCCTTGTGATGTTCTCATAATGTTGAGTGAAAACGTTCTTATAACAACTTTCATGGAACGTCCTTGTGATGTTCTCATAATGTTGAGTGAAAACGTTCTTATAACAACTTTCATGGAACGTCCTTGTGATGTTCTCATAATGTTGAGTGAAAACGTTCTTATAACAACGTTCATGGAACGTCCTTGTGATGTTCTCATAATGTTGAGTGAAAACATTCTTATAACGACATTCATGGAACGTCCTTGTGATGTTCTCATAATGTTGAGTGAAAACGTTTGAAGAAATGAGTTGGCTGTTGATAGCACAATCACATTTATTTATATTGCCAGTTAAGTTGAAAACCCGCCACAGGGTGTCTGGTAAGAGACTGGTCAGTAGATGTCCGATATTTGGGAATAACCCGTTTATTTGTCACCACATCAACTCAGATAATAGAGCAGTTGTCCTTAATTAGGGTGTATAAGTGGGTGTGGTTTTCCTATAGAAACAGAAAATGTAGACAAGTATAAACATACATGATAATAACATTAAGTGTTTAAAACAGGATATGAATATTAACAAAATAAAGAAATTAAATTAATAATGAAAGAAAAACAAACTTGCTTTGTCATAAATTAAATTAAACTGTAAACAGTTTTATCTGCGTCACTTAGTTTGTCAGCGGTGCTCTGTCTGGGCTTGTTCCACACACGCGCATTAAGTTGTTTACAACGTCAGAATAACTCAACCGCAGACTTTGACAATTGAAATGCACCAAAAACACATGAAATGTACATAAATGACATCCATATAAACAACTAAGCATTAAGATAACATCCTATATACAGCGCAACATCGTTCTAAAGACGTGACAACCCCAATAATTAACCGTAACGAGCTAATGCACATTATAACAGCAAACGAAAAACTTAAACTGGTCTACACATGATTGCTAGAGATTGAATATAATACACTTACTTTGCATTGACGCACAACACCCATGAAATGAACAAACTATACGTTATTTACAACAGCCAAGTTCAGAGTTAGCATCGGCGCTCCGACAGTATCAACTTTCAACTTCACACTGAGCGCTGTGGGCGGGATGTTCGCTTGCACGTAGATCCGCAAACACTGATTGGCTGCTGTGCTGGAGGCTGTGTGTCGATCAATCTCGGCAAAAGAAAAAGAGTTAAGTCAGAAGGCATTTTATTCTAACTAGTAATGACCTTTTTAACAGCCGCCCCCAGATTCTGGGAAGAGAATCTGTGCAATTATGAAAAGGTCTCTACGTAACAGATTGGTTAACAGTCTTACATTATTCAGGAATGCTAGGCAGTTGTATAATACGAGCTACTGGGCGTGTGTATGTCTTTGCGCCCACCTTAATATTAGCTGTCCTCACTCTGCCATCAGCCCCAGGGAAGACTTCTGACACTCGTCCCACCAACCAAAGGGCTCGAGGCAACTGTGGGTCAACTATCATCACTGTTGTGCCAACTTGAATATTGGATGTGTCACCTTGCCACTTCTGACGGCTTTGAAGGCCAGGAAGGTAAAACCTCAGAAAGTGTCTCCAGAAGTGGTCTGCGAGAACTTGACTGTGGCGCCATCGCCGCCTGCTTACAAGCTCTGACTCTGGGTATACCACTGGAGGTAGGGAGGAATCCGGCCGCCCCATCAAGAGAGAGTTTGGAGTGATGGGGTCTGGATCAGCAATGTCAGAGGAAGTATAACCCAAGGGTTTAGAGTTTAGAATTCCCTCAATCTCCACCAAAACTGTTTCTAGCACTTCGAAGGTAACTGACTGGGCTCCGATCGTGGCTGTCAGTGCTTGTTTGAGAGAGCGGATTTCTCGTTCCCAGCAACCTCCGAAGTGAGGAGCATTTGGGGGGTTAAAATGGAATTCGATCTGGTGTCTGGCAAGCTGTCCCTGAAGTTCAGGGGCAAGAGCTGCAAATGTTTCTCTGAGTTCCCTTTCTCCTCCCTTGAAATTGGTGCCCTGATCTGATATGAGTTCAAATGGGGTTCCACGTCTGGCAGTAAAGCGTCTGAGGGCCATGAGAAAGGAATCAGCATCAAGGTTATGTAGTATATCGATGTACACTGCTCGAGTGGTTAGGCACTTAAAAATGATACCCCATTTCTTTTCAGTCCTCCTACCAACCTTGACAGCATAAGGGCCGAAACAGTCCATACCCGTTGAATAGAATGCAGGTCGGTATAATCGTAGTCTGGCTGGAGGTAGGTCTGCCATTTTGGGGATCTCTGGATTCTTTCTCAATTTCTGGCACTCTATACATGATCGTTGGTACCGCTTAACAGCTTCCCTACCGCGGAGAATCCAGTACTTGCGGCGAAGTTCAGCAAATACTCTCTCACACCCTGGGTGGTGGAGTTTGGCGTCATAACTTTGTATGATGAGCTGTGTAATTGTGTGCTTTGGATCAAGAACGATTGGGTGTATGGCATCTCGCTCAAGATGGAGGCTGTGACGTAGGCGACCTCCAACTCGAATTAGCTGGGTCTCACTGTCAAGTTCAGGTGCTAAGGCTTTTAAGCGGCTGTTATGAGTGAGAGGTTTACCAGTCCTTAAGTGTTCAAGGTCTAAGGGGAAAGAATCCTGTTGGGATTGTTGTAAAAGAGTGACTTCAGCATCTCTGTAGGCACTGGCTGTCAAACTGCCGGTGGCCGCCCCGTGAGAAGCTGTAGACTCTATCAGCTCTTGGAAAGTTATATGATGATCAATGTTAGGGACTGAAGTGCTGGTTGTGAAGCATGCAAGTGTGCACGAACCTGTCTTGCGCAGCTCATCTCCATCTACATCCACAGGATGTGGTATTTCAGGCCACGAACTTGGAGAGTCTTTTAAGAATGATGGTCCTTGATACCAGTGTTTGTCTGGACCAAGCTCATTCAAAGACAGTCCCCGTGTGATATCATCAGCCGGGTTACTGGAAGATGGCACGAACCTCCATGTATGCTGCTCTGTGAGATCTTGGATCTCTGCCACCCGGGTGCCAACAAAGACCTTGAATCTACAAGACTCAGATTTGAGCCAGGTAAGGACTGTTGTGGAGTCAGTCCATAAGGTGATGTGATGAATGAGCAAGGTTAACTCAGTACTTACAACTTTGGCCAGTTGAGCGCCAGTTAGCGCAGCACAGAGTTCTAGGCGGGGTATTGATTGCTGTTTTTTTGGCGCTACTTTTGATCTTGCGGTAAGGAAAGAGACCTCCACGTCCCCCTGCTGGTCTTCTGTCCTTAAATAAGCGACTGAACCATATGCGCGTTCAGAGGCATCACAAAAGATGTGTATGTCTCGTTGACTTGTTTCTTTGTCTTTGGCTGGACTGGTGTAAGACCTTGGGAAGGCAATGCACGGTAGAGATGCTAACTCTGCCTCCCACTCTGTCCATGTCTGTAGTAGATCAGGGGGAAGGTTTGGATCATCCCAGTCCCTTTTTTTGTCCCATAAACGTTGGACTATGAGCTTGGCCCTGGTGGTGTATGGAATGAGGTAGCCCAGGGGATCATATTGACTGGCCAGCGTTCGGTAGATGTTACGCATAGTAGTTTCAGCACTCTCTTTGGGACGATACCGGTAGGAAATGGTGTATGTTTGGTGGTTCCAAAGCAGTCCCAGAGCAGATTCTTGCGTATCTGTTTTGCCATGAGAAATCCAGAGCTCAGTACTGGCTGATTTCAACTCTGAGGGTAGATGGTTTATGGTTGACGGCTGATTACTAGACCACTGTCTCAATTCAAAACCACCATCTGCCAGTAGGATCCTGATTTTGTCAACAAAGCTTTTGGCTTCTTCTGTCGTAGTAAAGCTTTGCAGGCAATTGTCGACATAAAAGGACCTCAAGACTGAATGCCTGACATCTTCTCCAGGTTGGCTGTGATCAAGTACATGCTTTTGAAGGGCGTACACTGCGCAACAAGGACTGCAGGTGGTCCCAAAGGGAAGGACATGCCACTCAAAAACACTAGGTTGTTCCTGTACCTTGAGATCTCTCCAGAGAAAACGCAGTAGTGGTCTGTCCTCTGGGAGCAACCTGACCTGGTGGAACATCCCACGTATATCACTGCTGACTGCAATGGAGTGTTCCCGGAATCTGAGCAGAACAGCGAGTAGAGACGGTCCCAGTACTGGTCCAGGGAGCAACAGTTCGTTGAGATTTTGGCCCTGATGTCGGAATGAACAATTAAAAACTACTCGGTTTTTCCCGTTGTGATGGACCATATGGTGTGGGATGTACCATGAGGAATCAGAGTCCTGTTCAGAGTGCTGTTTCAGCTTTACAGCATAGCCTGCTTGTTCCAATTTATGGATCTCTGCTGAGTAAGCAGCTGCTTGTTCTGAATTTTTCGCCAATCGCTTCTCAGTAGCTCTGAGCTGTGAAATCACTGCCTGTTTGGGAGCATTGAGCGGTGGCATGTTTTTGACTCGCAAAAGAGGGGTGGCATATCTCTTTACCCCATCTACCTCAACCCTGACTGTTTTTTCATCCAGGAGCGCTATTGCCTCATGGTCTTGTCTGGATCTGGTACTGTTTTTTTCATTTCGCCAAGGAAGCACATCCATTTGCCACAGTCTTTCAACATGCTTATAAAGATCTGTTGCGGGAGATGAAGCTGCAATGAAGAAACAGTGTTGTTCATTGGTCTCCCTCTGAAGATGCTGCACAGGACCCTGCAGTGTCCAGCCAAGCCGTGTCTTGATGGCAGCAGGACCTCCTGGTGGACCAAAGCGGACAGGCTCTACTGGAGCAATGAGATGAGGATAGTCTGAACCAATAAGTAGCACAGGGCGGACATTGTCCAGATTGCGCAATGGGAGCCCACCCAAGTGTTGATATTTCTCCCTCAGTGCTCTGACTGGATGCGTATGTTCAGCCAGGCTCAGCTGCTGGGCCGTAAATGCACCTTTAATATGGAACATCTTTTTGGGCTGTGATAGTGGGGAGATAAAGAATGACACCGCTGCACCACTAAGGACCTGGAGCTCTTGCCTGACTGTGCGGAGTGGTAGGTCTTCTGGTTTACCTTTGAGACCAAGCTGCTGAGCAGCACTGTGTAGAAGAATGGTTCTTTCTGACCCGTCATCTTGAATGGCATATGCAGTCATGCATTGTTTTCCATTCCTGAGGATTACTTCACTAATCTTCAGTAGGACTTTTCGGCTGGCAGGAGGCTTTCGTATGAGAAGAATCTCATTCATGGTATTCAAAAGACAGGAATTGGTAGTTGTAGTAGCAGCTTCACTTTGCACAGTCTGCGATCTCTCAGCACTTCTCACTGTAATGTCATGAAGAACTAGCAAATGTCGGCTGTTGCACTGCTTGCAGCGCATCTTCAGACTGCATTCCGTTGCTTGATGGTTCCTGCCACATCGCCAACACCGACTGTTTTCCTTGACCCAATTACGCTTCTGATCTGTAGTGAGTTGCTTGAAATTTGAACAGTTATTCAAGGAGTGCTTAGTATGATCGCAGTAAGGGCAGTAAGGCTTTGATACAGCTTTCCAGGTAGGAGATGGTGTTGTTGTGCCAAGCAGAGCTTTCTCTGTGTTGAGAAGAATGTTGGTATTCTTACGAGAAAACTTGGGGTCTTTGACTATCTCTCTGGTCTGTGCAGTAGGCCCTCTACGTTGGCTGGTTACAAATTTCGACATGTCATCCTGTACTTGGATTTCGTACTCCAACCATTCAGAAAGATCCAGAAGTGTTGGAATCGGAACACTGTGTGGATGTGCAAACCGGCGAAAACTTGACCTGAGATCATGAGGCAATTTTCCTAATAATCTGGAGACATGAGAGCCACACTGCAATTCAAATGTGCCCTTCCTTCCGAGTTGCCCCAGCATGCCAACGAGTGACCGAACTTTAAGTGCAAACAGTCTGAAGGCTTTTATGTCCCCGCTGCTGATATTTGGGCCATCCATGAGTTCTGCTATTCGTTGTAATGCAAGCTGGTGTGGCTGACCATACTGTTGGTCCAGAGCGTCCATCGTTCTTGTGAAGGGGTATTGAGAATGGCTGTAAGAATCAGCGATGAGTAACGCCTCTTCTAGCTTGAGATGGTCTGTGAGAATCTGAAATTTAAACCTCTCTGTGGCATTAGCAGGGAGTGTGTTCTCTAAGGCAATCTTCAAACGTGAGAACTCTCTCGGGTTTGGATGTACAAAGTCTGGTATGGAGGGAGTAGGGCCTCTGTACATTGACTCTGGCTCAAACTGACGCACTTTACTCTGTGAGCTAGGGGCCATTCGGTGACGCCATGCAGAATCATAAGGTGTAGAGGTTGCACACTCTCTCTCATATGGGGGGTGATAATCTCGTTCAGGGTGGTAAAATTCCTCCTCCTTTGGGATCTCCCAACTGGGTGGCGAGGGATATGGAATGTCATAGAGGGAGTAATCTTTGTCTTTGAGATCAGCCACAGAAGCGGGAAAATGTTCATGATCTGAGTTAGTATCACGTTGTCTGAAGCGTGGTGCTGGCATAGGCCTAAAACTTCTCTCAGCTGACTGCATGTTCTTTCCGCGACGTGGTGCAGGAATAGGCTGGCTAGTGAATGGTTGACGTGCAGGAATAACAGATGGTAGGGGTTGAGCTACATGCTGTTGTTGTTCTACCTGAATCTGTAGCTGCTGCATCTGACGCTTAAGTTGAGAGAGCTCTTGAGCATATTGCTGATTTGTCTGCCGCAGTGCATCCCTTTCCTGCTGGATCAGATCAACAGTGCGAAACACGTTCTTATCTGCATGATGGAGATTCATATTTCGTCGCTTAAAACTGTCATTCTCAGACCTGCTTAGTTCAGTGTCGGACCATTCTTCTGAACTATGGGGCTCATCACATGTGATCTGCACCGGACTGAATGCCGTTGCACCGTTCTGTTGGTCTTCACCCTCTGACAGATTGGAGGGTATCTGAGTGTGTGGTGACACGGGTTCGGGATACGGGAGCTTAGGCAGGGAGAAATCAGTGAGATCATAATCTTCATACCGGGCGGGAAGGGCAGTCTTCCTTCTGACACGCCCAGTTGGCTCATCTTCTGCATGTGCTGACATCTTATAAACCTGCAGCAAGTTTCAATCCGGCTCGAAGGACCATGAAGAAATGAGTTGGCTGTTGATAGCACAATCACATTTATTTATATTGCCAGTTAAGTTGAAAACCCGCCACAGGGTGTCTGGTAAGAGACTGGTCAGTAGATGTCCGATATTTGGGAATAACCCGTTTATTTGCCACCACATCAACTCAGATAATAGAGCAGTTGTCCTTAATTAGGGTGTATAAGTGGGTGTGGTTTTCCTATAGAAACAGAAAATGTAGACAAGTATAAACATACATGATAATAACATTAAGTGTTTAAAACAGGATATGAATATTAACAAAATAAAGAAATTAAATTAATAATGAAAGAAAAACAAACTTGCTTTGTCATAAATTAAATTAAACTGTAAACAGTTTTATCTGCGTCACTTAGTTTGTCAGCGGTGCTCTGTCTGGGCTTGTTCCACACACGCGCATTAAGTTGTTTACAACGTCAGAATAACTCAACCGCAGACTTTGACAATTGAAATGCACCAAAAACACATGAAATGTACATAAATGACATCCATATAAACAACTAAGCATTAAGATAACATCCTATATACAGCGCAACATCGTTCTAAAGACGTGACAACCCCTATAATTAACCGTAACGAGCTAATGCACATTATAACAGCAAACGAAAAACTTAAACTGGTCTACACATGATTGCTAGAGATTGAATATAATACACTTACTTTGCATTGACGCACAACACCCATGAAATGAACAAACTATACGTTATTTACAACAGCCAAGTTCAGAGTTAGCATCGGCGCTCCGACAGTATCAACTTTCAACTTCACACTGAGCGCTGTGGGCGGGATGTTCGCTTGCACGTAGATCCGCAAACACTGATTGGCTGCTGTGCTGGAGGCTGTGTGTCGATCAATCTCGGCAAAAGAAAAAGAGTTAAGTCAGAAGGCATTTTATTCTAACTAGTAATGACCTTTTTAACAACGTTCTTATAACAACTTTCATGGAACGTCCTTGTGATGTTCTCATAATGTTGAGTGAAAACGTTCTTATAACAACGTTCATGGAACGTCCTTGTGATGTTCTCATAATGTTGAGTGAAAACGTTCTTATAACAACGTTCATGGAACGTCCTTGTGATGTTCTCATAATGTTGAGTAAAAACGTTCTTATTACAACGTTCATGGAACGTCCTTGTGATGTTCTCATAATGTTGAGTGAAAACATTCTTATAACGACATTCATGGAACGTCCTTGTGATGTTCTCATAATGTTGAGTGAAAACGTTCTTATAACAACTTTCATGGAACGTCCTTGTGATGTTCTCATAATGTTGAGTGAAAACGTTCTTATAACAACTTTCATGGAACGTCCTTGTGATGTTCTCATAATGTTGAGTGAAAACGTTCTTATAACAACTTTCATGGAACGTCCTTGTGATGTTCTCATAATGTTGAGTGAAAACGTTCTTATAACAACGTTCATGGAACGTCCTTGTGATGTTCTCATAATGTTGAGTGAAAACATTCTTATAACGACATTCATGGAACGTCCTTGTGATGTTCTCATAATGTTGAGTGAAAACGTTCTTATAACAACTTTCATGGAACGTCCTTGTGATGTTCTCATAATGTGGAGTGAAAACGTTCTTATAACAACGTTCATGGAACGTCCTTGTGATGTTCTCATAATGTTGAGTGAAAACGTTCTTATAACAACGTTCATGGAACGTCCTTGTGATGTTCTCATAATGTTGAGTGAAAACATTCTTATAACGACATTCATGGAACGTCCTTGTGATGTTCTCATAATGTTGAGTGAAAACGTTCTTATAACAACTTTCATGGAACGTCCTTGTGATGTTCTCATAATGTTGAGTGAAAACGTTCTTATAACAACGTTCATGGAACGTCCTTGTGATGTTCTCATAATGTTGAGTGAAAACGTTCTTATTACAACGTTCATGGAACGTCCTTGTGATGTTCTCATAATGTTGAGTGAAAACGTTCTTATAACAACTTTCATGGAACGTCCTTGTGATGTTCTCATAATGTTGAGTGAAAACGTTCTTATAACAACTTTCATGGAACGTCCTTGTGATGTTCTCATAATGTTGAGTGAAAACGTTCTTATAACAACTTTCATGGAACGTCCTTGTGATGTTCTCATAATGTTGAGTGAAAACGTTCTTATAACAACGTTCATGGAACGTCCTTGTGATGTTCTCATAATGTTGAGTGAAAACATTCTTATAACGACATTCATGGAACGTCCTTGTGATGTTCTCATAATGTTGAGTGAAAACGTTCTTATAACAACTTTCATGGAACGTCCTTGTGATGTTCTCATAATGTTGAGTGAAAACGTTCTTATAACAACGTTCATGGAACGTCCTTGTGATGTTCTCATAATGTTGAGTGAAAACGTTCTTATAACAACGTTCATGGAACGTCCTTGTGATGTTCTCATAATGTTGAGTGAAAACATTCTTATAACGACATTCATGGAACGTCCTTGTGATGTTCTCATAATGTTGAGTGAAAACGTTCTTATAACAACTTTCATGGAACGTCCTTGTGATGTTCTCATAATGTTGAGTGAAAACGTTCTTATAACAACGTTCATGGAACGTCCTTGTGATGTTCTCATAATGTTGAGTGAAAACGTTCTTATAACAACTTTCATGGAACGTCCTTGTGATGTTCTCATAATGTTGAGTGAAAACATTCTTATAACGACATTCATGGAACGTCCTTGTGATGTTCTCATAATGTTGAGTGAAAACGTTCTTATAACAACTTTCATGGAACGTCCTTGTGATGTTCTCATAATGTTGAGTGAAAACGTTCTTATAACAACGTTCATGGAACGTCCTTGTGATGTTCTCATAATGTTGAGTAAAAACGTTCTTATTACAACGTTCATGGAACGTCCTTGTGATGTTCTCATAATGTTGAGTGAAAACGTTCTTATAACAACTTTCATGGAACATCCTTGTGATGTTCTCATAATGTTGAGTGAAAACGTTCTTATAACAACTTTCATGGAACGTCCTTGTGATGTTCTCATAATGTTGAGTGAAAACGTTCTTATAACAACTTTCATGGAACGTCCTTGTGATGTTCTCATAATGTTGAGTGAAAACGTTCTTATAACAACGTTCATGGAACGTCCTTGTGATGTTCTCATAATGTTGAGTGAAAACATTCTTATAACGACATTCATGGAACGTCCTTGTGATGTTCTCATAATGTTGAGTGAAAACGTTCTTATAACAACGTTCATGGAACGTCCTTGTGATGTTCTCATAATGTTGAGTAAAAACGTTCTTATTACAACGTTCATGGAACGTCCTTGTGATGTTCTCATAATGTTGAGTGAAAACATTCTTATAACGACATTCATGGAACGTCCTTGTGATGTTCTCATAATGTTGAGTGAAAACGTTCTTATAACAACTTTCATGGAACGTCCTTGTGATGTTCTCATAATGTTGAGTGAAAACGTTCTTATAACAACGTTCATGGAACAACGTTCATGGAACGTCCTTGTGATGTTCTCATAATGTTGAGTGAAAACGTTCTTATAACAACGTTCATGGAACGTCCTTGTGATGTTCTCATAATGTTGAGTGAAAACGTTCTTATAACAATGTTCATGGAACGTCCTTGTGATGTTCTCATAATGTTGAGTGAAAACGTTCTTAGAACAACGTTCATTGAACGTCCTTGTGATGTTCTCATAATGTTGAGTAAAAACGTTCTTATTACAACGTTCATGGAACGTCCTTGTGATGTTCTCATAATGTTGAGTGAAAACGTTCTTAGAACAACGTTCATTGAACGTCCTTGTGATGTTCTCATAATGTTGAGTGAAAACGTTCTTAGAACAACGTTCATTGAACGTCCTTGTGATGTTCTCATAATGTTGAGTAAAAACGTTCTTATTACAACGTTCATGGAACGTCCTTGTGATGTTCTCAAAATGTTGAGTGAAAACGTTCTTAGAACAACGTTCATTGAACGTCCTTGTGATGTTCTCATAATGTTGAGTGAAAACGTTCTTATAACAACTTTCATGGAACGTCCTTGTGATGTTCTCATAATGTTGAGTGAAAACGTTCTTATAACAACGTTCATGGAACAACGTTCATGGAACGTCCTTGTGATGTTCTCATAATGTTGAGTGAAAACGTTCTTATAACAACGTTCATGGAACGTCCTTGTGATGTTCTCATAATGTTGAGTGAAAACGTTCTTATAACAATGTTCATGGAACGTCCTTGTGATGTTCTCATAATGTTGAGTGAAAACGTTCTTAGAACAACGTTCATTGAACGTCCTTGTGATGTTCTCATAATGTTGAGTAAAAACGTTCTTATTACAACGTTCATGGAACGTCCTTGTGATGTTCTCATAATGTTGAGTGAAAACGTTCTTAGAACAACGTTCATTGAACGTCCTTGTGATGTTCTCATAATGTTGAGTAAAAACGTTCTTATTACAACGTTCATGGAACGTCCTTGTGATGTTCTCATAATGTTGAGTGAAAACGTTCTTATAACAACGTTCATGGAACGTCCTTGTGATGTTCTCATAATGTTGAGTGAAAACGTTCTTATAACAATGTTCATGGAACGTCCTTGTGATGTTCTCATAATGTTGAGTGAAAACGTTCTTAGAACAACGTTCATTGAACGTCCTTGTGATGTTCTCAAAATGTTGAGTAAAAACGTTCTTATTACAACGATCATGGAACGTCCTTGTGATGTTCTCATAATGTTGAGTGAAAACATTCTTATAACGACATTCATGGAACGTCCTTGTGATGTTATTTGTACTTAACTGATGTTGTCATAATGTTGAGTGAAAACGTTCTTAGAACAACGATCATGGAACGTCCTTGTGATGTTATTTGTACTTAACTGATGTTCTCATAATGTTGAGTGAAAACGTTCTTAGAACAACGATCATGGAACGTCCTTGTGATGTTATTTGTACTTGACTGATGTTCTCATACTATTGAGAGAAAACATTCATAGAACAACATTCTCAGATACAAAAATATGTTCTTAGAATGTTTTTCTAACATTCCCATTAAGTTATGAAAACGTTATTTCTGAATGTTTCCTGAACGTTCCAAACAACCGTTTTTAAAGTTTATTAAAGTATAAAAGTTTTCTCATTTTGGAAAATGTTATGAAAACATATTTTTTTTTATGTTTTCTAAACGTTCAAACCGTTTTGTCTTAAGAACGTTTTGTCTAAACATATAACTTTTAAAGAACGTTAGTGAACGTTATGGGAACGCTCTCTTTTGGTTATAAAAAAAACTATAACGTGCAGGGAACGTTCTGGAAAGCTCTCTTTAAAATATACTGTAAAATAAAACCTAAAAATAACCTGCAGGGAGCGTTCTGGGAAGGTTTTCTTTGGGTTATAAAATAAAACCTAAAAATAACCTGCAGGGAGCGTTCGGGGAAGGTTTTCCTTGGGTTATAAAATAAAACCTAAATATAGCCTGCAGGAAACGTTCTCAATTCACGAGTTCACACTTACATATAATTTGAAGGGGTAAAGTTTAATGCGTATTTGGCGTGCTGTCCAGAGGGAGGGCTCCGAGCTCGGAGTTCGGCCCGAACCCAGAGTACTCCCCCCGTATGTAAGTGTTTAGGACTAGAAGCGTGGAGAAGGGTTGGTGGAGGGATGCTGCAAAAACTGTCAATGGAACGAGGTGAGACTGCTGAGTATACACCTCTTACCTTTGATTGCTGAGTGCTCTCCACTTGTGTTAATTATCTGAACGTGCTCCTCCCGAACCTTGTTAATAAAACATCATTTTAAAAAAACTCGACGTTTTCAATGTTTAAAAAACATTCCGAAATAACGTTTTAATAACATTTTCAAAACTAGATGTACCGCATGGCGGTACAAAATATGACCGCCGCTCAGGCCTGCACTGGCTTTCCACAAAAATAAATGACGTGGAGCAATTTGGCTGTATTGCGTGTTTATGTATATACCTAAAAAAAGTAGTAGTATGTGCATGTCTGTCTGTGTGTGTGTGTATGTGTGTGTGTTTGTGTATGTGTGTGTCTGTGTGTGTGTGTGTGTCTGTGTGTGTGTGTGTGTATGTATGCGTGCGTACATGTGTGTGCGCGTGTGTGTTTGTGTGTGTGTGTGTGTCTGTGCATGTGGATTTGTATGTGTGTGTATGGGTGTGTGTCTGTGCGTGTGGATGTCAGTGTGTGTGCATGCTTGCGTTTGTTTGTATTCCTGCATGTGTGTGTGTGACAGTTAGGGTTGCCAACTTCAGAAAAGGAAAATGCGGGACAATCGTGGTTATTTATAGGAAAATGAGGGACACTCAAAATATTTGTACTGTATCACACACAGTGTACGTCATTTCAGTGTCTGCAGTTAAGTTTGTGTTTAAAAGGTTATCAGACATAAACACATTTGTATTGCTTAACCTATTTATGTATTTAATTCTAAAAATAATTTTAATGTCATACATGAAATAAGTCACATTACAAACAAACCATAGTTCAAAATAACAGCATTTATCTAAAATAGAAAGCTTTTTTAACATTATACACTAGGCTTACAGTTCAAAAGTTTGGGGTTAGTAAGATTATTTTTTGGGAAAAAAAATAAAGAAAGTAATTGCCTACTTTTATTCAGCAAGGATGCATTACATTAATCAAAAGTGACAGTTAAGGTAATGTTACAAAAGCTTTCTATGTACTTTCTAAAAGCTTTAAAACATTAATAATAATCAGAAATGTTTTTTGAGCATATTATTCCCTTAGGTAGATTACATGTTTTCTTGCGTGGCTGGATGTTAGACTCATGAACAATAATCACGTTGTTTGCATTCGCCAAAATTGATTAGCCGAAATCAAAATGTGGACAGTGAAAGGAAATTACCGTTAGCGTGAGACGAGTCCGGCTTGAAGCGGAAGCGACCAGACGGCAGAGGATGTTCGCAAATCAAACAATGATTTGTCTCAAAACAGTGATTAAAAAAAGCTGTGATTGGATGATGACAGGTGTCGGTGATCATTCTCAAGTGTCGTGGTCAGCACTGCTGCTGTTGCTGTTGTATCAGTCAGTGGTTTATCAGCTTGTCAAAAAACGGGACACGGGAGGTCACGCACGGGACAAATAAATTAGGCCCAAAATACGGGACGTCTAATTCGGGACAGTTGGCAACCTTAGTGACAGTATCATCCTAAACCAACCCTTCGCTCAACACCACCATCTACAGGCCGATGAGTGTACAGTCACTAAATGTGCACATAAATGAATTTATTTTATACCCCCCCATGGATGAAATTCTACGAAACTTAGCATACCCCCAGAGGATGTCAAGTTAATCATACACATGAAATATGGTGCAGTTCTGAACATCTCAACTGAAGATAGGGGCGATTAAAGCAGAATAATATTGCATTTTCATTTTTTATGGGAGGGGCGCAAATCACAAATGAGTGATTATGGGCTAGGTTGATGTGGGCCCTTAAGAGCAACATACCATAAAAATGTCTTCATCCTCGGTGCCACGGTTCAGGTAGTTATTTAGGAAAAACTGCATTTTTTGGGTTTGGGGGGGCCCAGCGCGCGGGGGGGGGGGTGGCCCCCGGGGACCAAACGAAATTTTTCCGTAAAAGTCTAGTGGGGCTACATGCCCACCAAATTTCATGTTCCCCGGTGTTTCGGTGTCCCTGGTATCGTTGACGAAAAAATTCAGTAGATGACAAAAAAAAAAAAACTTTGACAATCGATTATGGGCTAGGTTGATGTGGGCCCTTAAGACCAACATACCATAAAAATTTCTTCATCCTCGGTTCCACGGTTCAGGTAGTTATTTAGGAAAAACTGCATTTTTTGGGTTTGGGGGGGCCCAGCGCGGGGGGGGAGTGGCCCCCGGGGACCAAACGAAATTTTTCCGTAGAAGTCTAGTGGGGCTACATGCCCACCAAATTTCATGTTCCCCGGTGTTTCGGTGTCCCTGGTATCGTTGACGAAAAATTCACGGGGGCCCCAGCGTGGGGGGGAAGTGGCCCCCGGGGACCAAACGAAATTTTTCCGTAAAAGTCTAGTAGACCAACATACCATAAAAAATTCTTCATCCTCGGTGCCACGGTTCAGGTAGTTATTTAGGAAAAACTGCATTTTTTTGGGTTTGGGGGGGCCCAGCGCGGGGGGGGGGGAGTGGCCCCCGGGGACCAAACGAAATTTTTCCTTAGAAGTCTAGTGGGGCTACATGCCCACCAAATTTCATGTTCCCCGGTGCTTCGGTGTCCCTGGTATCGTTGACGAAAAATTTACGGGGGCCCAGCACGGGGGGGGAGTGGCCCCCGGGGACCAAACGAAATTTTTCCTTAGAAGTCTAGTGGGGCTACATGCCCATCAAATTTCATGTTCCCCGGTGCTTCGGTGTCCCTGGTATCGTTGACGAAAAATTTACGGGGGCCCCAGCGCGGGGGGGGGGGAGGGCCCCCCGGGGACCAAACGAAATTTTTCCGTAAAAGTCTAGTAGACCAACATACCATAAAAATTTCTTCATCCTCGGTGCCACGGTTCAGGTAGTTATTTAGGAAAAACTGCATTTTTTTGGGTTTGGGGGGGCCCAGCACGGGGGGGGAGTGGCCCCCGGGGACCAAACGAAATTTTTCCTTAGAAGTCTAGTGGGGCTACATGCCCACCAAATTTCATGTTCCCCGGTGCTTCGGTGTCCCTGGTATCGTTGACGAAAAATTTACGGGGGCCCCAGCGCGGGGGGGGGGGGGGGGGAGTGGCCCCCGGGGACCAAACGAAATTTTTCCGTAAAAGTCTAGTAGACCAACATACCATAAAAATGTCTTCATCCTCGGTGCCACGGTTCAGGTAGTTATTTAGGAAAAACTGCATTTTTTTGGGTTTGGGGGGGCCCAGCGCGGGGGGGAGTGGCCCCCGGGGACCAAACGAAATTTTTCCTTAGAAGTCTAGTGGGGCTACATGCCCACCAAATTTCATGTTCCCCGGTGCTTCGGTGTCCCTGGTATCGTTGACGAAAAATTTACGGGGGCCCCAGCGCAGGGGGGGGGAGTGGCCCCCGGGGACCAAACGAAATTTTTCCGTAAAAGTCTAGTAGACCAACATACCATAAAAATGTCTTCATCCTCGGTGCCACGGTTCAGGTAGTTATTTAGGAAAAACTGCATTTTTTTGGGTTTGGGGGGGCCCAGCGCGGGGGGGGAGTGGCCCCCGGGGACCAAACGAAATTTTTCCGTAGAAGTCTAGTGGGGCTACATGCCCACCAAATTTCATGTTCCCCGGTGCTTCGGTGTCCCTGGTATCGTTGACGAAAAATTTACGGGGGCCCCAGAGCGGGGGGGGGAGTGGCCCCCGGGGACCAAACGAAATTTTTCCGTAAAAGTCTAGTAGACCAACATACCATAAAAATTTCTTCATCCTCGGTGCCACGGTTCAGGTAGTTATTTAGGAAAAACTGCATTTTTTTGGGTTTGGGGGGGCCCAGCGCGGGGGGGGAGTGGCCCCCGGGGACCAAACGAAATTTTTCCTTAGAAGTCTAGTGGGGCTACATGCCCACCAAATTTCATGTTCCCCGGTGCTTCGGTGTCCCTGGTATCGTTGACGAAAAATTTACGGGGGCCCCAGCGCGGGGGGGGGAGTGGCCCCCGGGGACCAAACAAAATTTTTCCGTAAAAGTCTAGTAGACCAACATACCATAAAAATTTCTTCATCCTCGGTGCCACGGTTCAGGTAGTTATTTAGGAAAAACTGCATTTTTTTGGGTTTGGGGGGGCCCAGCGCGGGGGGGGGAGTGGCCCCCGGGGACCAAACGAAATTTTTCCTTAGAAGTCTAGTGGGGCTACATGCCCACCAAATTTCATGTTCCCCGGTGCTTCGGTGTCCCTGGTATCGTTGACGAAAAATTTACGGGGGCCCCAGCGCGGGGGGGGGGGGGAAGTGGCCCCCGGGGACCAAACGAAATTTTTCCGTAAAAGTCTAGTAGACCAACATACCATAAAAATGTCTTCATCCTCGGTGCCACGGTTCAGGTAGTTATTTAGGAAAAACTGCATTTTTTTGGGTTTGGGGGGGCCCAGCGCGGGGGGGGAGTGGCCCCCGGGGACCAAACGAAATTTTTCCTTAGAAGTCTAGTGGGGCTACATGCCCACCAAATTTCATGTTCCCCGGTGCTTCGGTGTCCCTGGTATCGTTGCCGAAAAATTCAGTAAGGTGACGAAAAAAAAAAAAAAAAAAACGTTGCCAATCCCTATATGACCGCTTTCGCTAGCTACGCTAGCGGCGGTCATAATAAGTGAATGGAATGTTCCTTTAACGTTCACATTAACCAAGAAAAAACGTTCTTAATACATTAAAAAACTGGACGTTTCCAACGTTTAAAAAACATTCTGAAATAACGTTTTAATAATATTTTCAAAATGAGTGAATGGAATTTTTCAATGTTTAAAAAACATTCAGAAATAACGTTTTCCTACCCCAATGGGAATGTTAGCAAAACGTTCTGACAACTTATTTTTGTTAGCTGGGTTTGAACCAGTGTTCCTTTGAGCAGGGTTTACATGTTCTGCCTCTTTTCCACGTGTATTTTATGACAATAATCACCGCACCTGAAGATCGTGTGGCTGGATAATTTCTGGATAATGAGGGAAACACACACATACACAGCAATATTATTAGCTATTTGTATTTACTTACTAAAAGAGACATTTGCAAAAGCTTGCAAATTTTTACTCACCAGCTCAAAAACATTATGATGATTCATCATTTTGACATTTTGACTGATCTATCCCGCGATCAACAATTTTCAAAAGCCTAGAATGCATATTCTTCTAGAGTCAAGGAGTGTGGTTCGAGTTCCTCTGTATAAAGACACAATGTTCTCAGTTCACTCATTGTAAAGCTGTTATGCTGAGTTTTATTTTATTTTTTATCAAAAACTAAGTTAGCTGACAATATTTACACATGCTAGCAACACATGACATTCGCCTAATACATTGAAATATGTAATAATATCGATATTGCTTTAATCGCGTTTAGATTCTCAATTTAACACACTATTTGATTTTTTTTATATATATATATATAAAATAAAGTTATTTACCTTCCGCAGATTGCAACATGTCCGTTACGTACGTTGTTAAAATTCGTTGTCCATTTACATCCCGCAACTCGCTCAAAATAAAAATGTAACAGTAGCCTTCGATGAAAAATAATCCATGTTTTAAACAATGTAAAAGCCACAGAACCGAAGGAGGCTAGTACTGAAGATCCCGAGCAGCAACACACACACACACACACACACACACACACTCTCTCTCTCACTCCAACAGACGGATATTCAAACTTGACCTGTAAAAGGCGCGCATAGTTGTCATTGGCCAGATTCCTGGATGACAGTCTGAATAACCAATCATGCTCAAAACAACTCGAAGAGACAGCCAATAGTGTGGTAACATTGCAATTACAGGAAAAGAAAAATATGACATGTTTGGTTTTAAAAGAAAGAATATGAAAAAATTTGCACGTGCTATTTATTTAGTTGCATTTGTAAGCTGGCTGTTATATTTAATCAATCGGTTAAATGGTGTTTTCATTGCAGTGCATGATTAAAAATTAAACTTACAATAACTTAGGCTATATACCATAAATAACAACATATATTTATCACTGCTCTGCTAAACAGCAATTTAAAAGAGCAAACATATTATATAGTATATTAAACAGAGCAAACATTGCATATGTATTCATATATAATTTTGTATACCTACATGAAAAACGAATTCATGTGACCCATAATGATCCTTTTGCACTCTAACAAATTATTGACCTTTCCTTTAGAAACACTCTTATGCCTAATAATGTCTTGCTTTTCACCCTGTGTGGCACTGTTACACAACCTGTTGGTTTAGCGTTAATCCTCTGTCCAACGCAACACTTTGCTAACATTGGCATACAAGTTGCAACATATACCCCGGGTTTCACAGGCAAGGCTTAAGCCTGTAGTCCCAGACTAAAATGCATGTTTTAGCTGTTTTACCTGAAAGCAACTTGCACTGACATCTTAAAATATGTTAGTGCCATTGTTTTGTCTCAAGATGCACACCAGTAATGTTTCTTTTTTCTTTTTTCTAAGGCACATTTTTAAAAGCTAATTAAATGCACTAAGGCCTAATCCTGGCTAAATCTAAACTCTGTCTGTGAAACCGGGTCTGGGATAGAAATTAAGGGTTAAGGTTAACCCTAACTCTAACCCTAACCCTTGTCTACAGACTTTTATTTAACAGCATGTGTACTCCAATGTGTTGACTGCAGTGGTTAGGCCTTAAGCGTTGATACAGGACGAATAACTTCTCACTGTGACAGTCTGTAATGTATTTTAGCAAAGAGTGTTTGTATGGATTGTCCCTAATTAAGATAGATCTAGGTGCATTCAAGTCATGTCATAAAGATCGTATTTACAAGTTGAACGCACATGAACACCACCACAATGATGAAAATATGAGTAGGAAGCTCAGGATTAGGTTAGGGTTAGGGTTAGCCTAACCCGATCTTGAAGAGTTCACTGAGGAGTGTGTCAATGAGAAACATTGTGGAATACCACAATACTTAGGTATTTAGCAGTGACATTGTCAGGCTTTTATACTATGAAGTAAGCTAATGCCTGCACAAAATATGATAGCATATAACAATACAGTATGTGATGATAAAGTTTACAGTGGCTTCATAAATTAATTTAAAACATAAAAAAAAAAAAATAATAATTGTAAAACCTCATGAATACAAACTTCCCAGGAGGACTTAAACGCACCATATGTTCCATCGTGAACCCTGTTGGCCTGGCAAGGTCAATTTAACTGTGACCACCAGGGGTCTTTCATATATTCTCAATACTACTTAAATCAAAGACCCATAATTATAAAATAGTCAGTTCAAAAGAACTACCCGGTGGCACGCAAGCCACCCTAATTAAAGGACGTAGATGGAAGCTTGTGTGTCAAAAAATATACATTTATTTATTTCACAATAGTTCAATTATATAAACAATTCTAAAAGACAACTGTAATACTTTATGAAACTTCTCTCAATCAAAACACCAAATGGTTAAGGGTGTGTACGGAGTTTCCCTCCTGAGACATGTCTGAATATAAAGCACACCACACGTCACTCTTAATAAATAATTTAAGAAGAATACACAGGTGAAACAACCCAGTTAAATATTTCACGTGATTCACAGCAATATCCCCCCTTCACTTCACACACACCACTGCAGGCGTTTGTCCCTTTAGGAAACTACACATTACCCAAGTATTTCAATTAAAAGAACCTCACCATGTACATGAGTTATCAGAGAGAGTCAAGACAAAAACAAAACAAACAAAAAAAAACAAACATACAATATAAAAGCTCAAACCTTCTCCCTCTCTCTCCCTCCTCACATACCCCTAGGGCGTTCAGCAAACAGTCGTATAAATTATGATAGGCAGTTTGTATAGCTAAAACTAAATAGGAAAAACAGTGACTGGACACCCGTCCTATAACAATAATAAAATGTCATGAAATAGGTTTCTTTTATAACAACATACAATCAATAGTTATAGGCATGTTCATACCTGAATAGCAAACAAATGTTTGCACAATGCGCCTTCACCACAATCGCACTGCGTTACTGTGACAGAATAGGATGCATCCTCACCACAATCTCAAACTGTGTTACTATGACAGAAGATACAAAATCAATATACCAAGCTTTTACGATCATTCACAACATTTCCTAATCTAACTTGGTACCTGCAACAGTTTTTCCCAGAACAACCGTTTTGTCCACTGGCCAATCTCCAGCCTCAAGCAATGACAACAGCACTGGTTTGAACCAAGCGGCAACCTCCCCGTCTCTCTCTTGAAACCAACACGGAAGTGAGTTAAACTGCAATTCGTTGACTGGCCGCTTGAGGCTGATGTCAAAAGTGAGTCAAATCTGTATCTCCCCCGTGTTAAAATGCCAAATTTTACAGCAGAAAAAAACGTGTTTACAGCCTGGTGTCTGTATGTGGCTTTGGTCTATACAGCTAATTTTGCCCTTCATGACAACTGTGAGGGGGGTGAATTTTTTTATAACTCATCCGTTTAGTTGATTAATATTTAAAGTTCTGCATAATTAAGGGTGTGTCCACTTTTGAGTGACAGGTGGATTCCCGCTGATGTCAATGCTAGCCGTTTGTCTGCTGTTAGCCGCGTCACTTTACCTCAGCAAATTTTAGCTGCTGAACTTGCCATCTCTGCAGTGTTTGTGCTTTTTTCGGGATTATTTCATATAATACACCCATTACATTACTTAGCCCACGGCTTCGGATTCCGTCGTTGTCGCCGAGTATCGTTCGAGAGAACAACCAGCGCTGTATTCAGTTGTTTTCCTCTGTGAACATGCACTAATGGATGTCTGACAATTTCGTTGCTTTTTGGAGTTTTCAGATTTAAAAAAGGTCTATATATAATGGCTCGTTCGTTCTGCTCTCACGGAACAGATGGATTATAATATGCTTATGTACCGTCAGATGAAATCCTGCAGGCGTCGGCGCTTTCTCCGTCCATGCAATAAATCCTTGAATGAGCGCGGATTTCTATCGCATTTACTTGAAATTCATAGGTAATATATCTATGGTTTAACCCATTTGAGAGGCGGCCGAAATCAGAATTTAAAATGGACTGAAGCTCTCTACGAACTTGACGAGCGATGCCGCGCTGATGGAGACTATAAAGAGTGACTGACATGTAACTGTTATGCACATAAATCACTGTCACACACACTCTCTCAGAGTAATAGTTACTGCATAATACATTTTCAACTAGCAGAATAGTACAGAATCACGATACACAGTCTCACTTGTAGCCATGTATTTTAACTATTATAATATTTCGAAGGGCAAAAATAGGAACTTTTAATTGGCTTTTCATCATCAACTGTCACTTTAGCGCGAGGCCCTGTGCAGTCGCAGACTTGGTACTTTCAGTAGCATAGCATTACCTCCCAAGCCTGAGCTAACTCGATCACGTCGAGGGGTGAGCGTGGTTTCAGCTCCTCAGCTCCACACACGCCCCGCCTCTTTGCCCATTTTCTGTTATCCGGGAGTGACGCAAGGTGACGCGAGGCCAAGATGGCGACGGCTGACTTCCGCCCACTTTTGGCTTCAAAAATGCTCTTCAGAAACCTACGGGTGACGTCACGGACACTACGTCCATATTTTTTTACAGTCTATGGTTTGAACCATCGATCCAGGTGCTTTCATTCCCCACGCTGTACCGACACACTATGCTGGAATGCTAGCTTGGCTTGTCGCTCTGTGACTACAGTACGTCACACTAAATAGCCAGCTGAGCAATGACGTGCTCTGAGGTGGTGTCTACTAGGTCCTAATGTCCTACCTCTTACATAACAATAATTGTGTTTGCTTGCTAAATGTTACATTTAAAATGTCCTAACACGTCACATTACAAGAACGTTTTATAAAAAAAACACTCCATCATCTCAGGTCTCAACAACATCCTCAAAACATTTTACGAACGTTGATCTGATAATGTTCCTCTTCTGTTATTATGGAACATTGTGCCAATGTTTAACTGAGAACATTATATAATCTGTTAACTCAACAACATCCTCAAAACGTTACAGTTAAAACGTTATATTTTAGTTTACAATTAACATTATAGGAACATTATTTGAAATGAGAAAACATCCTTAAAACATTCTTTGAACATTACATGCAAATGTTTTCTCTAAAACATTAACCAAACTTGTAGGGAATGTTAGCCAAAGTTCTGAGAACGTTCCCTGCTAGCTGGGATAACTGCTGAGTCTTGAAGCTGAACTTCTGCTGATGAAACTGCAAACTATTTTCAGTAAAACTTTTCTTCAATTTATTATAATTCTGACTCCAGGTCTTCTTTCAAACATCTGGTCCTTGGGTCCTAAACTGTTACCCCCTAACAGTATTAACAAAGACTATTTACTTTTTGTGATATGAACTCCATATAGTATTTTGTATCGCAGGAACTGTATGAGATTACCAGATATAACAAAAATATCTAGGTCAGTATATTAGTCGTCTGCAGCTCTTAATGTGGTGCTTTCTGTCTTTAGCAGGAGAGAAGCAACACGCACAGAGCAGAAAGGGCTTGAATGAAGCGTGTTTGGCTCTAGATAAAAAATATTAGAGGATGTAGCGGCGAAAGATCATTACCGTAAACGACCCCGGACGCTTGTGTGTACCTTTCTGTTCTGCTCACATATGTAAAAATATTGCTTTCATCTGTTACTAAAACATTTTTTGTACACATTTTGTATGTAACATAATAAAGGAGAGCTTTATTAATAAAAAGAAACATGATTCCATGTTGTGCCTCTTATTTTGATAGGGTTTATGATACAATACAATACAATGTTATTTATATAGCATGTTTTAAAACAACTGGTGTTGACCACAGTGCTTTACAAAAGCCAAGGAAAAAACAATAAGATAGAAAACACATAAAACAATAAAGCAAAATATATAAAAGAACAATAAAATGGAAAACATATGAACTAAGGAAAATATTGAAAAATAATGATAATCAAGAAATATTGATAAGTTTTCAGGGTGTATTTAAAAATGGACAAAGTTTGGGCAGATCTTATGTAAGCCGGTAGGCTATACCATAACTCAGGGCCGATGACCACAAAAGCACGATCACGAGCACAATGTTTTTAAGTCTAGTTCTAGGAACAGACAGTAGATCAGAGTCCCGGATCTGAGTGATCTTCATGACTGTGAGAGCGGATGTAATAGTTCAGGTACTGTGGAGTCTGAATCCGCAAAGACTTAACAACAAATTACAAAACTTTAAAATCAATTCTGTATTTAAACTATAGCCAATGAAGCAAGATCAAAACCGGTGTAATGTGTTCACTTTTACGCTTCCCTTTTAGGAGCCGTGCTGCTGCATCTTGAAGTAATTGCAAGCGTGTGATACATAGCCTTTCTAAAGGGGGAACCAATATATAAAGAGTTACAATAATCTAATTGGGATGTTACAAAAGCATGCATAGCAGTCTCGCTGCTCAGTTCTTAGCAGACACAAAGGGCTTAACCCTGGCTAAAAGACGAAGACGATAAAAACAGGACTTAACCACAGCACTTATCTGCTTATCATCTTTAAGGTTGTAGTCGAACAAAACCCCCAGACTCCGAACACAGGTTGGTAACAGCGTATAAAGAGTACTGCAATCATTTGAACCAAACAAGATCATTTTTAGGGTTTATGATGATTAACCAACAAGTGGCCCATATTAATTGAAGTCACCAACCAAATATCAATAAACTCAAGTGTTTCACATAGTAATGTGAGAAATTAAAAACATGCAGAAAACTTTTTGCATCCAACAGGAATTTGGCCAGTGAGATATTTAAGCCTTTAAAACTATTCAATGTGTTTTTCCACATGTGTAATTCATTTTGAAATCCTAAAATAACTTTATTTTTGCATAGTACATTACATACTACCTATATTTTCTCTGATATAAAAATGTCATTGCAGGGGAAGGGTATAACAATCTTTGTATGACGTAGGGGTTGCACCGACTAGTCGACTCTAATTCCCTGCCATGACGCTTTAATCTAGACGTCGACTAGTCGCTGGTCATGGCCTATAGAGTGCGCAACAAGATAAGAAATCTTGGAAGTCCACTTTAAAGCTCTGGATCCAAACAGTTAAAATGATAAAAGAATGCATATTTAGAGAGTGCGCCAGGATGTTTGATTATAATGGGTGCTGCATTGTAACACACACACACACAGAAGCTCGCACAGATCGCGTGCACAGAGAATCATTAAAGGGATACTTCACCTCTGGGAAGATGAATGTGTATTTAAAATAGGTCATTTAAGTAGAAGAAATGTGAAGAAATTTTTGAATTTGGAGCTTTCTAGATTGAGAAAAGCCAGAAAATGTATTTTTGGCTTATGTGGATGAAAGACAACAACTCCCAGAATGCACTTGCTTCGCTGCCTTAGGAGGCCACGCCTACCGGTAAGAGTGCTCAGTTGAAAACAACAAGGCTAGCCTACGTGATGAGTTTGCCAGGGATTTACAGAGCACCCAAAATGTCCGGGATTCGGCTTTTGCGTTCTACAGTCGCCATTCATCATGTTTACTGTGGCGAGCAGGACGAGGCTGACGGCCGCGGGAGAACAGCGCGAGGCCAGTGGCGTGATAACTGAGACGCGCCGGTCTCGCTCGCATCTCTCACGGAGGAGCGGGAATTTTCTTAGAAATGGTAAAACGCACATCAACCGATCACTTGTTTAGCGTTCATGTAAACACTACATTCAGATTCACCAATCGGAATGAATTTAGTTAGATTGAAACAAAAGGTGTGCATGTAAACAATGAATGGCGACCGCAGAAAGCAAAAGCTGAATCCCGGACATTTTTAACAGTCTCGCTCGCCGGACAAGTCCGGGAAAAAGAGGATGGTAATGGTAACCCCTACTTACTCAGCTTTCTCCTACTATTCAGCTTTCTCCACAGAACAAGAGCCTGCTAGCTTAGCTTCCAAAGAAAGATGGCTGACACTGTGTGTACATTCTGTGAGTGAGATCCCACCCTGTATGGGCGGGCTGAAAACATGCGGAACAGCTCCTCCTACTGGCTGTAGTCTTTAGCCTCAGGACAGAAAATCCTCCGATGACGCAAAATGACGATTTTTGCGTCATCGGAGGATATTTTCCAGACAAAAAATACATAAATCTCTCCTCTCAGGGGAATGGTAATTCGAAAATACTACAGGTTTTCTACTAATACAAAGCTTAATGCTAAATCCTGAAGTATCCCTTTAAGTAGCTCAGAAATGTATAGTCAACACTGTTCTGTGATTTATCAATAAAATAGCTTAGAAACTGAAAAGTTCTAGCCTATATTATTAACTGAAACCCACTGCTTCAATATTATTAGAGAGACACTGCCAGGTAGAATTAATTCACATGCAATCTGTCTCTTCTTTAAATGTTCATTATATGGGCTCACTTGGGTCACAAATGGATGCTAACAATGGGGCCAAGGTGGGCTACACACAAAAACCTTATGGGGCCCACATTGGTGATCACACTGGACCCACAAATTGCCCCATGATGGTTTTTGTGGGACCTCAGTGGGCAAAAATTGGGCCCCATTAATTTCTTTTTTAGACACAAACATTTGTTATATTTAACAAATAATCTTTAAAACCCCTCCCCAACCACAAAACAAGGTGCCAAGGTGTATACAACAACCCCCAAAGTAAGAGAACCGGACCTCTGGTTGCCATTGTTGTGACCTGAAAGAATGCAACGCCTTGCTCTGATAGGATAGGAAAGACAAATCATGCAGACTCTTCTGCATTCATTTATAGACAAACTGTTCTATAAATAAACGTGCATCCCAGGACATTGTGTGTGCGATATTATTATTATGTCTTGTATAGTGTCTCTTGCATTTATTTATTTCATACATGCTTTATAAGAGAACTACTAGTTAATGTAAACCCACCTATTTCGTGTCCCTATCTAATTAATGCTCATTTAACGACTCACACTTTAGTGGAAATCCCCTCCTCATAGAATGCAGTGTGTTTGTTATATTAATCAGAGTATAAATGGACAGACTGCCAGACCCGTTCTAACCATGATCCATAAGGGTCATGAAACCTCCCAACAGAGGAATTTTCCCTCTTGGAAATTCCACCTTTCTCATTGGTCAAGCCAACCCTGAGAGGTGGGACTTTCCCCAGGCTTTATAGAGCATCTACAAAAGCCCTTCCCTCTCTTCCTGCTTCTGCTGGTTGCTGTGCATGTATGTGTGACCGGTCGTGGGCCTGCAGGCCAAACACATCAAGCCATGTGCAACTTCCTCGAACATGACGGGTTCAAACTAAACATGCAAGTCCAACATATCTTCTTCATTCAACGCAGAAGAAACCGATTGCAACTTCAACGCCATCGACTCACGGAACCATCAAATCAGGAACTTTACAAAAATACAAAGTTCTGGCAAGAAACTCTAGATGGTGCAGGCAAATAGATCGTTTTACTCACCTGTTCATAATCACATTGTTATCAATGGGCGCAGCTGATTGGTTCCTGCCGTATCAGTAGCCAATGAGCTTGCGTGCTCAACCTTCAAATACTTGGGTAGCATTTGCCTTGGCAGTGCAGCGCGCTTCAGAAACCCTCCACCTTCACCTGTATAGATCTGCTATGGGTAATTCATGTACGTTCTATTGTACAGCAGCAGCATGTCTTCCTTTCTCACAGCAGCGTGTTGTGTATGTATTGGCAGCATTGTCATACCCATTACCATGTCAATCCCTCCGAGAGTTGTCATGACAGAACTGCTTCAACTGCAATGGCAATGGCAACGGCAAATGCGAACCCTTTTACAAGGCTTTGAAAAAAATAAGCTGATGGTTCTTTTCATGTTGAATGAATCTTTTCCATAGATTCTGTGGAAGAAATAGAATATGTTCTATATGTTTGCATTTTCTTATATGTATAGAATCTTAGAAATATGATGATAATCAGATGAATGTAGTGTCGATACATACCCTTATGAAGATACGTATGTGTATGTCCTTGTATATGACCTGACAAAAGTTAATGTGACTGAATGTATGACCGAGACAGAGAGTCTCCATTCAAGGGTGTATTATGATTAAGTATGATAGACAAATCTAAATTATATGTTAGTTATGGCTAAGATGTGTCTTGATGTAGCCTTGGGAAAACAACCTTGCGGGAGGAACAACTATAAAGAATGAAGGATACCCCCCAGTCGCAGTCACACTCAGGCACTTTGTAATGACTGTATGACTGCTGACCTTTCCTTGCAAGGGAATAAATAATTGTTAAAGACAATTGATACCTTTTGTCTCTTATTCAGTATTAGAAAATTGTTTGCCACCACAATTCATTCCCTATTTCTGTTTCCAGTTTCATTCTGTCACTTAACATTTTACCCATGTATGTGTGATTGTTGGCATGTGTTAGTTGTGTGTGTGATTTAGTTAATAAAACTTGTGCACAATCCATATTTTGGTTCTGATTCTCTAAGTCAATTTCATTTTCTGAAAGTGTTTCCAACAATATTGTTTCTGTCACCACGGTGTTAATTATTATTGTTAAACTCGTGTTCCTGGTAATCTCGACTCAGAATAAGTTCCTCTTGCAGCATCTCTTCTCTTCTCTGATGACGAGGGCGGGGCTTCAACCTGTCACTCACATGAGATCAGCCAATAGCAAACCACAACCATCCAATCAATTCCCCACAGACACAATCAAACCCCGCCCACATATGTCCTTTTTTTTGGTCAACTTTCATAAAAGCTTACAATGACATTTAACATCAAACATAAGGCCCACATTTGTTCTTGTTCCTGAAACGTTTTACTCCGATATATGACACAATAGAGAAGAAAAGACTTCAAAACTTTGTTGTTATAATAACAGTGGTTAATTGTTCTTGATGTAAACGGGCCTGGAGGATCTGAACATCCCAGACTGAACTATTGGCTGCAGGTTTACATTGTTGCGGATGAAGTGCAGTAGATTTATGATATATTCAACATTTTTGAATTTAAGTGTCTAATATATATGCAGCACAATGCAAGCATTTTCATTATGCAAATTTTTCAATTCTACATTTATAAATAAACACAGTAACCACCAGCAAAGACCACAGAAAATGCAGAATGCTAGAGCTCAAGGAACATTGTTCTGTATAAATGTGTCTGTTTTGAATGTGATTTCAGTCTCAGCTGTTGATCTGTTCTCTACAGGATCCTTCATGCTACTCTCACTACCCAGGCTCAGGACCTTCTCCTCTACACCTTCTTTAGAGGAGGAACACTCTGTTATGGACATGATGTCCAATGTAGAATTGTCAAATCTGGACACTGTGTGTAGCCTATACTCTCTATGGTCTGTAGAATGTGCCTCTGTTTTTGTGTGAAGACACAATCTTGTTGTTTCTCTCTAAACTGTTTTCTGTGAAGATTGATGAAGACTGTGAAGATGATGATGTTGACTGTGGCACGGTCTTGAAATGGAAGAACAGGCAAGAACAGCATCGAAGCAAAAGTCGACCTGCTAAACTGACGGAGCACAGCTGTTTGAAGGGACAAATGTTCACTCATAATTCACTGACAAACTTTATATATAGGCACAAGGCACATAAATAAAAGCATATATACTGTATATAGTTTGTCAGCAGGGCTTGATTTCAGCAGTCACTCTACTAGACTCTTTGGCTGGCTGAGTTTTATATATAATATAAGCCTATGCATTTCATTTGTAGTCTTTTGTAGAAGACTACAATAATAAAAGTATAATAGTGTTGTAAAAATGTCGCTTTTTTGATATCTGAAACGTGTCTAATTCTGGTTTTCAGAAGAATAGCCTAGATACACGAAACCAGCTCTCTCTCTCATCTCTCTGACAGTGATTATGTAGCCTATAATTAATGATAATATACATTCAACTGTTGCATAAAGTTATTTAGGAAAATCATTCTTTAATCAAAATATTTTGTATAAGTTTAGGAAAAGGCGACAGATGTTTCAGGGAAAGTGAAGAGGCAGTGGATGAACAAGTGTGTGTGTTTCCAGCAGAGGGAGACAACATTACGCAAATGATGTCATGAACATTCATTTCTATAATTTCTCCCTCCCACCTAGAACGGTTAATCATGATACACTCGTAAAAATAAAGCTTCTTTGTTTGCATCAATGTTTCCATGAGGAACCTTCGACATTCCCACTGCACGTTTCTTTATAGTTGAAACAGGTTCTTTAGATTATTAAAATGTTCTTCACACTAAGAAAACAAATCTGAAAATGGTTCTTCAATGACATCACTGTGAAAAAAACGCTTTTAGGACTTTTATTTTTTAAGAGTTTGCTGATGCAATTCCAAATCAAATATGATGAAGGCCAGCAGAAATATCATTTTTAATTCAATTCTTGAATCAGTCCTTGCTATTTTTAAGATTTATATGATTTTAATGAGTAAAAGTGTTTGGTGTGACTCTTAAAGAATTGGTTGTCATAATCATTCCGATCATCATTATATCCAAAAACTGAAAGTCAGCTTTTGAGGGAGGAGAAAGAAGGAAAACTTCAGGAAGAGAATGAGTGATCAGGCCAATACACTCATCACACAGCTGAAGTCATGCAGACATCATCCTCAAACTGGGGAAAGTGTCTTTGCAGCTTGAGGAAGACCCTGATCTTCAGTGAGGAAGAGTGTGAGTCTTCAGTGAGGAAGAGTGTGAGTGTGAAGGTGTACTCAGATCTTCAGTGAGGAAGAGCGTGAGCGTGAGGGTGTACTCAGATCTTCAGTGAGGAAGAGTGTGAGAGTGAAGGTGTACTCAGATCTTCTGTGAGGAAGAGTGTGAGTGTGAAGGTGTACTCGGATCTTCAGTGAGGAAGAGTGTGAGTGTGAAGGTGTACTCAGATCTTCAGTGAGGAAGAGTGTGAGTGTGAAGGTGTACTCTGATCTTCAGTGAGGAAGAGTGTGAGTGTGAAGGTGTACTCAGATCTTCAGTGAGGAAGAGTGTGAGTGTGAAGGTGTACTCAGATCTTCAGTGAGGAAGAGTGTGAGTGTGAAGGTGTACTCAGATCTTCAGTGAGGAAGAGCGTGAGCGTGAAGGTGTACTCAGATCTTCAGTGAGGAAGAGTGTGAGTGTGAAGGTGTACTCAGATCTTCAGTGAGGAAGAGTGTGAGTGTGAAGGTGTACTCAGATCTTCAGTGAGGAAGAGTGTGAGTGTGAAGGTGTACTCAGATCTTCAGTGAGGAAGAGTGTGAGTGTAAAGGTGTACTCAGATCTTCAGTGAGGAAGAGTGTGAGTGTAAAGGTGTACTCAGATCTTCAGTGAGGAAGAGTGTGAGTGTGAAGGTGTACTCAGATCTTCTGCGAGGAAGAGTGTGAGTGTGAAGGTGTACTCAGATCTTCTGTGAGGAAGAGTGTGAGTGTGAAGGTGTACTCAGATCTTCTGCGAGGAAGAGTGTGAGTGTGAAGGTGTACTCTGATCTTCAGTGAGGAAGAGTGTGAGTGTGAAGGTGTACTCAGATCTTCTGTGAGGAAGAGTGTGAGTGTGAAGGTGTACTCAGATCTTCTGCGAGGAAGAGTGTGAGCGTGAAGGTGTACTCAGATCTTCAGCGAGGAAGAGTGTGAGTGTGAAGGTGTACTCAGATCTTCAGTGAGGAAGAGTGTGAGTGTGAAGGTGTACTCAGATCTTCTGTGAGGAAGAGTGTGAGTGTGAAGGTGTACTCAGATCTTCTGTGAGGAAGAGTGTGAGTGTGAAGGTGTACTCAGATCTTCTGTGAGGAAGAGTGTGAGTGTGAAGGTGTACTCGGATCTTCAGTGAGGAAGAGTGTGAGTGTGAAGGTGTACTCAGATCTTCTGTGAGGAAGAGTGTGAGTGTGAAGGTGTACTCAGATCTTCAGTGAGGAAGAGTGTGAGTGTGAAGGTGTACTCAGATCTTCTGTGAGGAAGAGTGTGAGTGTGAAGGTGTACTCGGATCTTCAGTGAGGAAGAGTGTGAGAGTGAAGGTGTACTCAGATCTTCTGTGAGGAAGAGTGTGAGTGTGAAGGTGTACTCGGATCTTCAGTGAGGAAGAGTGTGAGTGTGAAGGTGTACTCAGATCTTCTGTGAGGAAGAGTGTGAGTGTGAAGGTGTACTCGGATCTTCAGTGAGGAAGAGTGAGAGTGTGAAGGTGTACTCAGATCTTCTGTGAGGAAGAGTGTGAAGGTGTAATCAGATCTTCTGTGAGGAAGAGTGTGAGTGTGAAGGTTCACTCAGATCTTCAGTGAGGAAGAGTGTGAGTGTGAAGGTGTACTCAGATCTTCAGTGAGGAAGAGTGTGAGTGTGAAGGTGTACTCAGATCTTCTGTGAGGAAGAGTGTGAGTGTGAAGGTGTACTCAGATCTTCTGTGAGGAAGAGTGTGAGTGTGAAGGTGTACTCAGATCTTCAGTGAGGAAGAGTGTGAGTGTGAAGGTGTACTCAGATCTTCAGTGAGGAAGAGTGTGAGTGTGAAGGTGTACTCTGATCTTCAGTGAGGAAGAGTGTGAGTGTGAAGGTGTACTCTGATCTTCAGTGAGGAAGAGTGTGAGTGTGAAGGTGTACTCAGATCTTCAGTGAGGAAGAGTGTGAGTGTGAAGGTTCACTCAGATCTTCAGTGAGGAAGAGTGTGAGTGTGAAGGTGTACTCAGATCTTCAGCGAGGAAGAGTGTGAGTGTGAAGGTGTACTCAGATCTTCAGCGAGGAAGAGTGTGAGTGTGAAGGTGTACTCAGATCTTCAGTGAGGAAGAGTGTGAGTGTGAAGGTGTACTCAGATCTTCAGTGAGGAAGAGTGTGAGTGTGAAGGTGTACTCAGATCTTCAGCGAGGTGTTCAGCTTGTATCGGAAAAGTATTCTTCTTTGTTTGTCTATATGCGCACTTTGTACAAACAATAACATCAATGTGTTTAATCAAATCACCAAAATCCGATGTCTAATATTTTGGTATGGTTACAGAATTATTCATAACTTTAATTTGAATTAAACTTAGCAGTCTATAATTTTAAATTAGGCCCAAATCATACATACATACAATTCATACACAAGAGCAAAATAGATTTGAGTAAATTATGATAGAATATTCATTTCCTCACACATATGGGAATTCACAAATGTATTTTTTAAGGTAGCAACACTTTTTTGTTTAATAAGGAGTCAACAGCTACATCATCAGTCCTTCTTCCAGAACGTGTTTTTGTCTCACCCTGATTCACTATAGTTAGTCTATTATAATTGTTTATATTTGAGTCCTGACGGGATGGTTTTCACGGAGAAATTGCACGTAGGCCTATGCGTCACTCGCGCATGTGTGTCTCGTCATATCCATATATACAGTAAAGTTGCTGCGGCTGCTTTGACGTGTGTGTGTGTGTGTGTGTGTGTGTGTGTGTGTGTGTGTGAGACAGAGCTGGTTATCTATTGTGAAGATCAGTTCATTATGGTTGTTGTGCTGGAGTTTATTCTCGAGGAAGTATCATGTTTATTAATGTGTAAATCTACAGTAACGTCTTCATCTAGTCAGCTTGAGATCTTTCATCTGAACTGCTTATGTCTCTTAAGACTAGCAGTGAATGTTTTAAGAGCTGGAGGATAATAATCTCTCTGTCTTTAGTTATGAGAAATAATCATATTCATCCACACAGTCACACAGAGCCGAAGCACAACCAAACAATGTTCTTCCGCAAAATGCATGCAGTTTAACCACTAGAGGGCCAAAAGTTACAGTGTACCTTTAAATTATCCTTTGTTGTTCTCTGTACATCTAGAGCAGGTGTCACCAACCCTGCTCCTGGAGGGCTACTGTCCTGCAGACTTTAGGTCCAACCCTGTTCCAACACACCTGCCTGTAATTATCAAGCAACCCTGAACAGCTTGATTAGCTGGTCCAGGTGTGTTTGATTGGGGTTGGAGCTGAAATCTGCAGGACTGTAGCCCTCCAGGAGCAGGGTTGGTGACACCTGATCTAGAGTGTTACAGAAGGTTTGACTTTATGTCTGATTTATTATCTAAGAAAGCTTTTGGTTGCTTTTGTAAAATTTTATTTACTGATATTTAATGTTTCTAATCAACTAAAGGGTTCTGTAGAGGAATTGTTTTGAAAAAAAAATAAAATAATAATAATTCTATGCCACTACAAACTTAGGGCATTGATTCAGCTTCTCATTGTAAGGAAAGCACATAATAATAATGGTGCATAACCTTCAGAACTGTGGCCAGTTTTATTGACAATAATATGAAACTCATATTCAACCATATAATTGATCATAAGTTGGAGTCAATCATTGGCAGATTTTCCATCTTACATTTGGTAGAAAACATACAGTGATGATTTATGGATGGTAATATATGCTCCATTACATGAGTACTTGTATTTATGTAAATAGTTTTACATAATGTCTGTCTCCGATCATCACCATTGCCATTTACTTCAACATTACTCTTCAGTATAATGTCCCCTGATGAATATGTCCAACAGCTGTGATACTCACTGGACTGATCAATAATAGCATCTGTACATTTAATTGTATTTAGAACGGGATTTGATTGCAATTTCTACATTATTTTTTTTTTTCTAGCCTGCTTTTTTTTTTACAGTCCAGAAACAAACAAAAACGATGACTGTAAATAATAAACCTGTTGTTTAATGTTATACTGATCATTGGACAAAATGTCAAGGTAAGGATTTTCCATGTCATAATTTCCAAACATTAAATACAATACCACATCACTCTTTTATATAAACCACTGATTTTTGTTCTTAAGATGCGGTCGTCCAGGTCCATGTCTGAAACCACTTCAGTCAGAAGGACAGATGTGTTTAGTGCTGAGTTTACCTTTAGTTATAAGTGCAACATCTTCAAACCCTTCAGCTGTCATAATGCAAATCTTTCTTCACTTTAACACAGCAATCAGAATGTCAAGCAATAGCATATAAAATCATATTTGTAGCACTGTGTATTATTCACGTACACATTAAAACATTATTTCCTTTTTATCTTGAGGTCCCACTGAATTACTTCTTAACTTACACCTATGCAATAAATCTCAGATATGATTGTCTAATCCATTAGCTGCAGCTTTAGGAACAATAAACACTGTTAAAGGCACTCGGAGTATCTGATCAGAATCCTCAGGATTAATCCTCATAAACCATAAATCATCTTCAATTACATTTGGCTTCAGCTGATCTGCGTTTAAAATATGAGGTGAGAGAAATGCGGACGAGAGCTTAATGCTACACGAATCAAAGCTACATACACAAATATATTAAATACAAGTTTAGTCCAGATATTCAACCACAGCTACCGAGTTTCGCACTGATAGAAAATGTTCTAGTCCCTTCATGGCCTGTAGGTTTTGATGACGTCCTTTATGGGTCTCCGGCAGATCGGACAGCATGCATTGATCTGTCTCTTGAGCCTCAGTCCGCAGTCGTTGCACAGACACATGTGTCCACAGGTGTAGATGACGGTGTCCACCTCCTGGTCGAAGCACACGGTGCACTCGCTGCTCTTGATGCCCAGAGGAGCGTCTGACGAGGACAGGGTCGGGGACACGGGAGGACTGAGAGGAGAGCTGGGAGCCGTCACTGAAAAACAACACATTGTAAACCAGCTGCGGTGGGAAAAAGCACACAACAGTACCTCTGGATGTGACTATAACAAATCATTTAAATACAACTTTAAATATAGCACCACAGAGGCAGAATGAGGATGTTTTTTAGCAAAATGGCTGAAAGCCCATAAATACAATTACTTGTTATGTGATATAAATGCTTATTAGTTTTGACCAAGAGGTGTCGCTAACACCAAACTGATCTGGTGTGGTCAGTGTTGGGTAACAATTACACACATAAAGTTTAGCGTCAATGTGTGAAATCTTCCCGAGATGCATCCTCAGCGGCAGTTTGGCATTATGCCATCAAATTTGTTGATGCGGTGTACGAAAATGGTTGTGTCTATCAACACGAAATCTATACCTTTTTGCCAGCATGGTCTGACGATGATCTGACTCGAATTTGGTGGAAATCGACAAACGGTTCGAAAAAGTGTCAGGCAGGAAGTTCGGCCGACTATAACAAATTTGGTTTCTATGGTCTCGGCATGACTCAAGGAATCTATTAAGACCAGTTTTGTTACAATAGGCAAAGTTAATCAAAAGCTATTAGCATTTTAAAAATGTCATTATAATTTTCGACCACAAAGGGGCCAAGTCTCAATCGCAAGTAGCTTCAGGGAACAGTGCTGATGACACTTACTGAGTTTTGTAATGATATGTCAATGCGTACGTAAAATATAGCATCTTACAGCAAAATACAAAATGGTCAATGCCCAAAATGGCCAACATGGGAAAATTGGATATGCCATACCGAAACCAGTTTTGGCCAAAGCATTTAGAAGTTATTTTCTTCATATCTCCTGACCACTAGGTGGCACTGTGTCGAGACTGTGCAGATATCCTCAGGTCATGGTTGTCATAACACACACCAAGTTTGGTCTGAATATGCTAAAGCGTTGAGGAGATAAAGCCTCACGTCCATTTTGGTGCGCTCTTCGCCAAATTCGCTTCCACGGTATTTGAGAACAGTTTGACTAATCAACTTGAAATCCATAATTTTTGTGGTCACGGTCAGAAGATAATCTGGCTAAATTTTTGTGAAAATTAGAGCAGTAACCAAGGGATTAAAAAAAGTAAAAAATTTGTTTAATTTTGTTTCCAGCCCTTACGGTTAATAGCATAAACAGGAGTGCAACTTTGGACAGTTGGTGGCGCTAGAGGGATTGTGTTAGAGACTCTAAAATTGCTGTGGTTAATGTGCAGACTTTCCTCTATCTGTGTGCCAAATCTCACAACTTTTGATCATATGGTTCTATGGGCTGCCATAAACTCATTAGCGGAAGAAGAAGATGATGATGAACACTTACGATTACAATAGGAGCCTATGCAGCTTCGGTAAATTAGAAACATTTTTCATGAATAAAATATTTAAAAATTATTAATAAAATAATATTTAAAACTCTCTTTGATTCTCTAAACCATGAACCAAACCAACCAGCGCTGAGATTCGAGAATAATAACATGACTTGACTGTGTAGCCTACTTAATATTTTTTTTATGAGGCAATAAACAATCCTATACCATTGCAAATAAAGTAAACCTATAAAAAAAACAATACAATATAAAAACATTGATTTATAGACATTTAGAAGCAAAAAATATTTAAATTCATATTTGTATTTATTGCAAAATAAGTGTATAGTAAAACGTTCAAATACAAAAACAAACAACTTGTTTTAAGATTGTAAGGTGACTGAGTCAATCACATCATTCGCAATGCATCATGGGAGTGGGAGTTGAGCTCCTCTGGCACAAGCACTGCAGCCTGATTGTTAGGGTGTTCTGCATGGTTGCTAGGGTATTGCTCTGTGGTTGCTAGGCTGTTCTGGTTTGTTCCCAATTTACACCTGGTATTAAGATGCGTTTTGTTCGATTGGATCACAAAGTGGACGACACTAAATACAGGTGTAAACGGGTCTAAATGCATAAACATTATGGGAAGAGCTCTAGCCAGACGGGGTTTAAACTTCATCGGCTGGAGACACAAGTTTGGTTAGATCGAAAGATCTGAAAAAAACCCATACATTCACCCGCCCATAGACCCTCCCCTCGAAGAAATCAGGACAGAAGTGGTTGAAAGTGGACAAAAGACCATGGTCTATGGGCAGGTGAATGCATGGGTTTTTTAATCGGAATGTCTCCGTCTACTTGTGATCCGATCTACCCAAAACACATCTTAATACCAGGAGTAAACAGGGCCAATAGTTGAGCAATGCTTGGCTCAGCAAACACCACTGATAACGCTTTAATACCCCCCAACTGTTATGTGATGTCTGAAGCTTTTAAGGTCAACATTTTCTTGTAAAACATGTTATGAAAACATTAAATGTTAGCATGGGATGTTAGCAGTTAGAAACAAACCTCTACAGCTCTGCTAAAGTCACGATGAAAGGGAAGTAGCGACAGATCGTTTCTTCCGTACTGTGACATGCAATCAAGTGTAACAGAAAAAGAAAAGAATATAAGGCGGGACTTGGTTATGATTGGATGTTGAGATGTGGGCGTGGCTTTCCAGATGAGCTTACAGAAGCCGGTTTAAGAGGAATAAATGACTGGAGAAAACCTGCATACGTCAACTGAGAGAAGCCTGATGCTTCACCGGAAGATATTTCAGTTAAACATTAAAAATGAAACATGCACGGATGAATCATTCATAACGAGATCGGTAACATGCATTTAGAAGCAGGGTGCATTTTCACGTCATGCCGACTCCAATCAGTCGTTTCATTAGCATTTTCAGAAGTGAATGTGAGCTGATGAAGGAGCTTGTTGAGACTCACCCAGAGACGACTCAGATGCTGATGAGGATCTGTTGACACTGAAAGCCAGATCAGAGTCGCTGTCATCAGGCGTTGATCCCTGAGACACTGACGGGGAGGTGGGGGGGCTGGCCTGAACCGTTCCTTACGGACAAAAAGAGCAACGTTTACCACATCGACTGAACATCTGCCTTTATTATAACCACCAGCAAATCTCCTTCAGCTGACTTCAACAAAACATTAAAGAATGTGTATAGATGAACTATATTACATGTGTGTTAGACTTTATGTTATTACAGTTTGGGTCCCGCTGGCTGGTTGGTCAGTACAGCGTACATGCCTTGCTAAAATACAATATAATATCAGCTATGACATGATCAAATACTGTGTTATCATAGAACTGTATAACATTCTTATTATGGTCCCAAAGAAAAACAATAATCAAATGTTCATCATAATGTAATCACTTGTTCCACCACTGAAATGACTTGTATATTTGCAATATAAAATACATACAGTTGTAATCATAATTCTATTCATAATTTTTAGACAGCCAAAGTCATTAAAAGTTGCATTTTCAGTTGAATTTGAGGAAACCTCTTGAAACACTTGTTGTGTTGAGCTATTTCAATGACTTTAGTTTGATTTGATCATTGCAAACAGCTGAAAGTTTGTACATTTTGCCAATAAACCTGATTTGCAATGGGGGTTGAATAATTTCAGTCACAACTCTAGCATGGCCTCTTGTTCCTTATGACTAAAATTAGAGTTGGCAGCATATTCAATATTCCATTCCAGGTAGGAATATCACGTTCTGTTTTCAATACAGTAATATTAAGACATTAATGTGCGCAAATCAAGACAGTTGTCCCGTGGTGCGAGTTGTATCTCTCACACATGTTAGGACTGCATGCTCCTCATCTTATATAATCATGTGGACTGAAAACAGTTTTCCATTGCGTTTTCCCTCCTTTTTTCAGAATGCCATGCTGTTCTGAATCATATCATTTGACACAAGGGAATTATTATTATAAAGGAAAAGCGTCATCCTGAAGTAAAGTCGACTTTTGGACCCGTTTGAATGTGTTAGTTACGGGACGAGGAACCCTGGGAGTGTGATCTCTTTTTCCAGCAATAAAGCAGATATACAGAATGTGATTAACACATGCACAGCCGGCTCACGCTACACACATGAACCATCACTGAACTTAAGCTGGACTGACTCTATGTTCCTCTAGATCTGGGGCCGTATTCACAAAGAATTTTAAGGCTAAAAGTAGCTCCTAACTGGCGAATTTAGGAGCAACTCCTAAAAATAATGGGCGTGTCACTCGTAACTTTAGGACTCCTAATTTTTTTGACTAAGAGTAATTCACGAAGCATTTTAGCCCTAAAAGTAGCACCTAAGTCTGGGACAGCTTAAAAGAAGTCGAGAGGACTCCTAACTTACTAAGACCTTCACAAACCGCTTTTTGTGGCATTTCACGTTGCGATGTTTTGAAATGCGTTTGCGGCGGCTACAGGAGCTTCCAATCGCGAGGGAACAATTTTGCATTGTAGGCATAACGAGGGATGCAATAACACCACCAACAACAACCAAAACTAGGCTACTCATTGCATGCAAACTAATTGTAACGTTTCATTGTGAATCAAATTAAAATGTTCTTCTCTTTGCAAACGTAGGCAGAGGCATATAGTGACAGATTAATTCAATAATGTTGCAAAGATATTGCATCAATCCATATGTTTCATTAGGCTACTAGGCTATTTGTTTTGCCTTACTTTTTTTTCATTTAGGCTATTTATTCAGTTATTCATCATCTTCCGTCCTTCGCACTACTTGTGTAGCGCACGCATTCTCAGACCTGTCACCTGTCACTCATCATCGTAGGGGAGGAGTTTGGAATCATTCCCGCCTTACAATCATCAGCCAATCAAAGTGGTCACTTCAGTCAAGCTCGTGCATGAGTAATGACGTCATCCATAGCAACGAAGACTCACTCTTAGTTTAGGAGTTGTCATTTTTCTTTACTAAGAGTAGGTCTGAAAGGCGTTGTGAATAACTTCTAAGAGAAAACTAGCTAGAAAACTTAGCTAGAAAACCTAGCTAATTTTTTTTAGTGCGATTTAGGAGTACTCCTAGTGGTAAGATAAAATGCTTTGTGAATACGGCCCCTGCTGTACAGCAGAAACAGACTTTGTTGCATTATTTTCCTGTTATCTCTGTAAAGCTGCTTTGAAACAATCTGTATTTTAAAAAGCGCTATACAAATAAATGTGACTTAACATGACATAATTATGATGCTTGCATTTGTGTTTTTTCACTATTATTCTGGAAAGAAACCTAGATTCTAGATCTGGAAATGCAGAATCTAGATCGAGCAATTCTAACTTCTGACTGGTAGTGTAAAAACATATCATGTGATAAACTATACAGTCAAACCAAAATTTATTCAGACACCTTCAACATTTCTCACATTATCACAGTTTATTCGCTATAAACTTTAAAATATGAGCAGAACTCAGAGTTATGAACTCAGTTGATATCTGACTGGTTTTGTCCGTCCTTCTGTTAGACTGTCTCACACATGAATTATGTTGAATATCTGTCAGCTGTTAAATTTAACTACACAATTAGATAATACCAGTTTAGCTCAACCAATCACCAAGCAATGCTTCATTGTGTTCAGTCTGTGTGTGAAAAGAGCATTAGTTATTACAGAAAACACACTTCAGCAAAACATGATCAGCTCAAAGTGTCTGAATCATTTTTGGTCCCAATTGTTTTATAGATGTTACTGGTAGTCGCTGTATGAGGAATTGTTGTGTATAATACATCACAGTTTACTTTATTTTGCTCTCCTCACTTACATAAATGAACTATAGTGTCCTGCACACACTAGTAAAGAAATATCACATTATATGGGTAACACTTTACAATAAGGTTCATTAGTTAACATTGTATTAACTAGCATGAACTAACAATGACCAATACATTTGTTACAGTATTTATTAATCTTTGTTAGTGTTAGTTAATAAAAATCCAGCTTTTCATTGTTTATTCATCTTAGTTCGCAGTGCATAAACCTTTGATTTTAATAACATATTAGTAAATGTTGAAATTAATATTAACTAAGATTAATAAATGCTGAACAAGTATTGTTCATTGTTCTTAGTTCATATTAACTAAGGTAGTTAACTAATGAACCTTACTGTAAAGTGTGACCATTATACTGTATCTGGTGTCTGAATAATTTTTGTTTAGACTGTATCACGTGATAAAAAATGATTCCTCATGAAATCCTACCTAATATCCTGAGTCGGTTCACGGCCCCATGGAGCGTGAAGAAGGCCCACAGAACCTGAGAGGAGTCGACACACAGGAGTCGAGCGCTCGCCCCCCCGTTGACCCCATGATGCACCTCTCCGTTGGGCATGAAGGTGAAGCTGAGCACGTCTCCGGCCGCCGGCACCGGGAAGCCCCTGTACACAACCCAATACTCCTTACGGTCCAGAAGCACCTCCGGGTCGGCCGGCAGGTCCCCGGCGCTGAGGCTGCCAGGGTCACAAGAGGTCATCCCAAAGAGAAGAGCCCCAAAGTAAGGCAAACCCAAGTGGCCCACCTCGACGTAAAGAGTCTCGCCCACCCGAACGGGCCGGTCGCTGAACATCAGAGTCCGGCTGCTGTCCAGAAAGTGTGTGCACGCGACAGTGCGGTCGTTGGAGAGGACCACGTCGGGCCCTCGCACCGGGTGGAAGTGCAGGTGTGTGTCGAGCGGGCCTCGGGCCGGCCTGTGGACGGAGGACGAGGGCGTCGAGGAGCTGGAGACGGGGATCAGCGTGTTGTAGTTGCTCAGGTGTAGCGTGGCGAACTTGGCGGCGGCGGCCTGGCTGGTCTCCAGCTGGTTGTTGCTGTAGTTGGCCGAGTCGTGGTTGCTCTGGGGGAGATAGGCACTGAGTCGAGCGGCGCTCAGGCAGCTGGAGCCCACGCTCTCCGCAAACGTGCTCTCTGAGAGAGGGGGAGACATGAGTCGGCACAAGTAGGGGTGGCTCAATGTAGCACAATACAAAAATGCATCAATATGTATCATGGAGTGTGACAGTATGTATTGTGTGTAGTTCACCCCCCAAAAAAAAAAAAAAAATTCTGTTTTAGTGTCAGTTCTACATTAAACTACTGTATATAATGTTGAATATAATAATGCGTATAGTATAGTAATGCGTATAGTATTTAGGCATTCTGTTATACAGTGTAAACTACACACAACCGTGCTTGACATTAACACCCACCAACACCCCAAATGCGTGTGTATTTCAGCAGTGGTGTGTAACGTAGTCACTCCTACTAGCCACTTTGGCAGGTTTAATTCTGTATAATATATATATATTTTAATTGTAGTCTTTTAAAAAGACTGAAATAATAAACTAACAGCAATGTAGTGCTGTCAAAATTACAGATTTTTCGATACATATCGATACTGGAATATCTGAAACGCTAATTTTCCACAGAATATATATACAGGATACCAGCATCTCTTTCTCTCTCTTTCATCTTTCCGACACACAAACCCGCCTCTCCTCACTCACTCCATTCATTTGCCCCGGATGAATATTGTTGCTGTTACAGGGCTTGAATTTCAGCTTGGGATTGTGTTTTGCACATAATTTTACTCATTCCTGCAGATTTTGTGCTCAAACCCACGGTCAAATACACACAAAATAATGTCAAAATGCCGGTCTTGGCGAGTATTCACATAAACACAGTCAGTTCTGTTTTAAGTGAATGTAAACAGTTGAGAAAGAAAGCGCACGTGTAACAGTATGGATCAGTGCGTCAGGTCTTAAAGTGACAGCAGCCTAATATTCCTGCTGACTATATAGAATATATTTGTTTATTATGTATTGAATTAAAGTGAGATCCAAAAGTGTGAGACCAGTGGTGAAATACTTCTATTATTTTCTATCATAAATTATGTTATCAGCGTAAACATTTGAATTTAAAGTATAACCAAAAAATGTACATAAAATGTGAATAAAATACTGAATAAAAAAGAAAAAATACTGTATGTTTGCAAACCACAGGTGGTCTGGTAAGGATTTCGAGTGGTTTGCAAGTTGATTGGAAAATAAAAATGTACATTTTTAAAGTGAAAAAAAAAAATAGAAAAAAATAGAAAAAAATACAAATTACCTGACTAAGTTTGGTTCAGCTTCATTGCCAGTGAACATTAAGGTTCATTAACTAAACATAGCATGTTCATTTTCAATTAAGTAATCAAAACACTGATGGCCTGGCTGTATATATATATATATAGGGCATAGACTAGTCTAGAGATCATTGTTAGAATAGTTAAAACTGTATGATGTAGTTTGAGGTAGTTTGGAGGTCTATGATTTTTATTCTACTGTTCCATCACTTGAAATAGATTGAGAACCACTGGTTTAGATGGTGTAATGGTCATGGTCAAAGTGCAATCTTTTATCAGATAAGTCATTCCCATCACAGATCGATAAATCTCTCTGCATATTAATCTATCTTCATGATAGAGGGAGGTCTAAAGGTCTGTGTTCGGCTGGGCCTCTCTCTCTCTCTCTCTCTCTCTCTCTCTCTCTCTCTCGCTCTCTCTCTCTCTCTCTCTCTCTCTCTCTGTCTTTCTCTCTCTCGCTCTCTCTCTCTCGCTCCCTCTCTCCCTCTCTCGCTCTCTCTCTCTCCCTCTCTCTCTCTCTCTCTCTCCCTCTCTCGCTCTCTCTCCCCCCCCCCCCCCCCCCCTCTCTCTCTCTCTCTCTCTCTCTCTCTGACCAAACATGGTCAATAATCCAGCACTGCAGAAAAGGAGCAGAAAGAGAGAAAAGCAACACAGATCAGTTCAGTGACTCCCATTCTCAGATTTAGGAAGTTTACTTTGCCCAAATAGGAAACTTTACAAACAAACAAACAAAGTTTAGTTATGAAAATCTATGTGATCTCAGAGTTTATCCATAAAGTCTGTAGTAGCACACACACATTTGTGTACCGTATAGACACTGATGTCCAGTATACTGAACATTGAGAGCGTATATCTATACTTTTTCTCCACATGTTTACATATTTAATGATTGTAGTCTAGTGATTACTCAGTCTCTGACGTGTGATGTTTTCATCTTGATTTGAAGTGTGACGTATCCCAGATGACCTTACAGCTGCACAGCTTCATGAACACCAGTGCCATACGCTAAACATTAGCATTAACAGTAAGCTGTGTGGAACGCTTGATTCTGATTGGTCAATCGCCCCATCCAGCGGTGTATCACTCTTCGATAACAACCAGTGGAGCTGATAACAGGCTCGTCCGGGAGCTGAGGTCGGCCCTTAGCGCTCGCTGGGAGCGGTTTGTTGCGTTCGGTGAGATATTACAGTACTCAAACTCAGATGTGTGTATACTGTATTAGAGAGGCAGCGATACTACATTTCTCAGCCGACACCGATAACCGATTATTCAGAATGAGATCTGTCGATACTGAGAGTTTGATTTTCCTAAGGAAAACTCTCTAATACTGTAAACTATAAAGGGAATCCTCTCATTTTATACATTATTATAATATTAGAGGTTCACATTGACAGCAGAGCCCAACATATTATATTCAACAGCAGTTTATCTGCAGATATGATAATCACACTCAAATAAAAGCTGAAATGTTTGTATACAGCTCAGTTGCACATAAAACTGTGTGTGTGTGTGTGTGTCAGACTCACTGAGCAGTGTGACCTCCTGTGTGATGCCATAGATGTCTATGATGTATGAGTGTGTGTGTGTGTCTGTATGTGTGTGTGTGTGTGTGTGTGTGTGTGTGTGTGTGTCTGTATGTATGTGTGCGTGTGTGTGTCTGTATGTGTGTGTGTGACTCACCGAGCAGCGTGACCTCCTGTGTGATGCCGTAGATGTCTATGATGTATGTCTGTGTGTGTGTGTGTGTGTCTGTATATATGTGTGTGTGTATGTGTGTGTGTGTCTGTATGTATGTGTGCGTGTGTGTGTCTGTATGTGTGTGTGTGTGTGTGTGTGTGTGCCTGTATGTGTGCGTGTGTGTGTCTGTATGTGTGTGTGTGACTCACCGAGCAGCGTGACCTCCTGTGTGATGCCGTAGATGTCTATGATGTATGTGTGTGTGTGTGTGTGTGTGTGTCTGTATGTATGTGTGTGTGTGTGTGTGTGTGTCTGTATGTATGTGTGCGTGTGTGTGTCTGTATGTGTGTGTGTGACTCACCGAGCAGCGTGACCTCCTGTGTGATGCCGTAGATGTCTATGATGTATGTGTGTGTGTCTGTATGTGTGTGTGTGTGTGTGTCTGTATGTGTGTGTGTGTGTGTATGTGTCTGTATGTATGTGTGCGTGCGTGTGTCTGTATGTGTGTGTGCGTGTGTGTGTGTGTGTGTCAGACTCACCGAGCAGCATGACCTCCTGTGTGATGCCGTAGATGTCTATGATGTATGTGTGTGTGTCTGTATGTATGTGTGTGTGTGTGTGTGTGTGTGTCTGTATGTATGTGTGTGTCTGTATGTGTGTGTGTGTGTGTATGTGTCTGTATGTGTGTGTGTGACTCACCGAGCAGCGTGACCTCCTGTGTGATGCCGTAGATGTCTATGATGTATGTGTGTGTGTCTGTATGTATGTGTGTGTGTGTGTGTGTGTGTCTGTATGTATGTGTGTGTCTGTATGTGTGTGTGTGTGTGTGTGTCTGTATGTGTGTGTGTGACTCACCGAGCAGCGTGACCTCCTGTGTGATGCCGTAGATGTCTATGATGTATGTGTGTGTGTCTGTATGTGTGTGTGTGTGTCTGTATGTGTGTGTGTGTGTGTGTGTGTCTGTATGTATGTGTGCGTGTGTGTGTCTGTATGTGTGTGTGTGACTCACTGAGCAGCGTGACCTCCTGTGTGATGCCGTAGATGTCTATGATGTATGTGTGTGTGTCTGTATGTGTGTGTGTGTGTGTCTGTATGTGTGTGTGTGTGTGTGTATGTGTCTGTATGTGTGTGTGAGACTCACCGAGCAGCGTGACCTCCTGTGTGATGCCGTAGATGTCGATGATGTGTGTGTGTGTGTGTGTGTGTGTGTGTGTGTGTGTGTGTGTGTGTTGGTAATCATCACGTTGTGGGGACAAAATGTCCCCACAAGGATGGCAATATCCGAAATCCTTGTTCGTGTGGGGACATTTTTTGGTCCCCATGAGGAAAACGGCTTATAAATCAAAAAAGTGATGTTTTTTCGAAAATGTGAAATTGCAGAAAGTTTCCTGTGATGGGCAGGTTTAGTGTAAGGGAATAGAATATACAGTTTGTACAGTATAAAAATCATTATGTCTATGGAAAGTCCCCATAAAAAATGAAAACACTACATGTGTGTGTGTGTGTGTGTGTGTGTGTGTGTGTGTGTGTGTGTGTGTGTGTGTGTGACTCACCGAGCAGCGTGACCTCCTGTGTGATGCCGTAGATGTCTATGATGGCCCAGATGGGGCAGGAGACGCTGAGGCCGCAGTGGAAGAGCACGGGCTCGCCGTCGTTGATGCTGTAGAAGACCCGCCCGTGCCGGTCCACCCAGAAGGCCAGAACGCTGTCCCGCACCGCCAGCCTCTCGGGCAGCGCCTTGGCCCAGTACCCCGGCCGGGTCACCAGGTCGGGACAGGCGTATTTGGGGATGTCCGCTAAGCCGAGCTCCCCGGGGTCGGTGCTGGTGAAGCCGAACCTCAGCGCCCCGCTCCAGCCGCTGTGCACCCCCGACAGCAGCAGGCGCACCCTCTCGTACAGCCGCACGGGCCGCTGGCTGAAGGTCACGCCGTGGCAGAAGCTGTTCCTGCGCGCGGCCCGGCGCAGGTGTGTGTCCAGGCGGATGTTCTTGCCCTTGGCGTGCGGGTGGAAGCGGGGCGACCCGAGGCTGAGCGGGGGGGCGGGGGGCCGGTCCACTACACCACTGATGCAGTGCTGACGACTGGCCACCGGGCGGCGCTGCAGGCTGGAGTCTGTGTGAGCAAACGCATCAGAGGACATTACACACACACATCTGCAAAACCACTGAACGCATTAGAGGACATTACACACACACACACACACATCTGCAAAACCACTGAACACATTAGAGGACATTACACACACGATCAAAGACACTGCATACTAATGTGATACACAATAATGCCAAACATGATTTATCTATCAACTTATTTTAGTAATCTGTTAAAAATCAATCATGATGAAACTATTTAAAATGTAATTGCTTTTTTATTATTATTATTTTACTAATGATAACCCTTGTCTTCAATATACACTGTAAAAAGTGATCAGTTGACTTAACTTAAAAAAAAGTGAGGGAACCCATTGCCTTAAAATTATTAAGTAAATAAACTTCATGCGTAATTGAAAGAAAAAAAGTTATGTGGAATTATCATTAATTATGAATTGTCATTGTTATTAAGTCAACTGATCACTTTTACAGTGTAAAAATGCCTGTTTTTTATATTTTTGAATATCTGGCAAACTAATTGTTTATTATTATTGCCACTTTCCTCAAAGTGATCAGTTGACTTAACTTAAAAAAGTGATTTTAATCAATTCCACATACTTAATGATTTTAAGGCAACGGGTTTCCTCACTTTTTAAAGTAGTCAACTGATCACTTATTACAGTGATAAAGATGCCCATTTTTTATATTTTTTAATATTTGGCTAAATAATTGTTCTTTATTATCATTATTATTATTGCCACTTTCCTCAAACAATGACTCTGTTTTTAAGGTAAAAATACATAGGTGTCATTTTTTTTTTTTTTTTCCCTAATTTTGAATATCTCTGTAAATATAGGTGGATTTGAAAATGCTTGACTATTAGTCAAAGTCAGAGACGATGATCACACTATCTGAAATCTAATTGTTTTCTTTTAATATTGTCACTCTCCATAAATTCCACCAGTGTTTTTATTGCTAATTTGCCAATCTGGTATCTTGTAAGAGAATCGTGATCTCAATTCCCATGGAGAAAAATCGTGATTCACATTTTAGCAAGAATCGTGCAGCCCTGCACACACCCATATCAAAAATGTGAAGTTTGAAGCTGTTATGTTAATTTTAAGAAACATATTTCTAATAAGTAACTAGATCAGAGCGTTTGGGGTGTGAGTGTGTGTATTTTTACGTTGTAGAACTAAATGTTCAAGTATCATCAGCTTATGTTTACCACAGACCTTATTTTACTCATGAACTGAAAAAAAACCCATAATAAAACCCCATTGGAGAATCTGGAGGGAACCAGTGGCGATTACTCTTCCGGGTTTTAATGTCACTTTATGAACTCTCAACTTGTCTGTAAAGCTGCCATGTGAATGTTGGCATCTCTAGTAACGGATGACAACCTTTTTGACTTAAAGGCCCCTATTGTCCACAAAAATGTTTGAAGGCCCCACTCCTTCCACTTAAAGTTTTACCCAATAAAATATTTTAGAGCTTTGAATAACTAAAAAAATGCATATGCGATATAAAAATAACCGAATACTAAGATATATCTTGATTTTATTAGTTGTGTTAGCTTATAATAAGGCTTGTTTTGTTGAGGCCCCTCATGGGCCCCGGACCCCTGGTGGAGAACCACTGCCATTGGATAAACAACCAGCCTTACTTTAGCTGGATTAGCCTAGCTGCGCAAGGCTATATACAGAGTATTTACTTATATAAAATATGTTTTAAAAAAATATATAGTAATATATTATTATTATTAGCATTATTAAAGGCCTACATGGCATAAAAAAGCTGTTTTATAATTTATTCATAATTTCTCCTACTATACATACACCTTTATTAAATAAACACAGCGGGATTCTGAAGTATAAGACTATTCTGATATTTATGAGATTTTTTTTCTGTTTAAAAATAAAAGTTCACACAGAAACTCCACAATTTTAGTCATTTTTCAATTAAACTTTTCATTAAAATGTCTGATAATATGATTTAAATGAATAATATTTTACTATACGCTTCTAGCACTAGCGGTACGCTTTTACTAGCGCTCTAAAACTTGTGGACGTCATTGTATTGCCTCAAACTGTAGTGACCTGCAGAAGTGCACTTTTTCCCCAAACTTTAAGGACACTAAAAGGCATTATTCCAGGAAACATGGCATATAATCATCAGCACTAATGAGTGTGATGATGACGGTGATGACAGAGCTCCCATAATGCACTGCGCCGGATCAAAGCAGAGCAACTCCACGGCAGTAAATCTCCCTCAGTTCCAGGAACGAGCGCTGGACGTGTCTTAAATAGCTCTTCACAAGTGCAACATATCTGACACAGCCGTATGACACCAGCTGAATCTGTCTCCGCTATATTCCACAGCAAAATCACAAGAATAGGAAGTTACGTGACAAATATTTTTTTTTTTTTTTCTGCATCGTGACAGCATTTTCATGATAATTGTGCATGGTTAAACTTATTGCACACATTACATGTCTCGTACTATAGCAGTTAAAGTTAATTCTGCATAATTATAAGCAACTAACCCTTCATCAAACCCTAACCCAATAGTAAGTACATGATGTTTATTAATATTACTCAGTCATTAATTGTGTAAGTGCACTGTAAGAAAGACACTGAAATAAAGATGAACCCTTGCCTCCTAAAATATCATGAATAAATCTCTTGCATTACAGTCATGGATATAGAGATAGTTTCATCATTTACTCGCCCTCAAGTTTTTCCAAACCTGTATGAGTTTCTCTATTCTGCTGAACACAAAAGAAGATGTTTTGAAGAAATGAGTGATTAAACAGTTGACTGAACTTCCATAGTATGGAAATAATAATATGGAAGTCAGTAGCCGCGTTTCCATTAGCCTTCAAATTGCGCAAATTGAAATTGTGAATTGAAAATACACCCAATGGAAACACGTCAATTTCGCAAAAACTCCCCATTTATCGCAAAAAAGTTTTTCTGCTCGCATGAGGAGGTTTTTCAGGCAATTCGAAAAATAAATATTTCGCAAAACTGCAATGGAAACAGTGTTTGGGCATTTATAGGTCAGCTGACGTAGATGATGCGGTGTGTTTGGACAGAAGACGAGACGGAGCTCTTTATTAAACTCATATAAGACAAAATAATTACAGGAATACTGGATTCTAAACCTCAAATAAATGCCACAATCAAGACCTCGAAGCAGATCTGAGGGAGAAACACCCAGAAACTCCTCATATGAGCCGCTCTCGAGTATAATAAGGGTCGTTCCTTACCATTAATGCTTGGAGAACACACACACATCTCCTTCCATTAAAGATAATGGCCAGTGCAGTGGCTGGGATATAGTACAGAAACCTCCCAGCGTCCGTTGCCATGGTTTTTGGGATGATTTTACTTATAACGAGAGGAAAAAATGAAGTTTCAGTCGCATAACACTCAGTCGCATAACATCGGTCAATGGAAACGCCGTCATTTCACAATAATTTTTTTGTCGACAATTACAAAAAAAAACGCGAACATTTTGCGCAAATCTGTAATGGAAACACGCTAAATGTGGCCAATTCTTCAAAATATCTTCTTTCGTGTTCAGCAACAGAAAGAAATTCATAACTGTCATAATGCATAACAATGTTAAAGATCCTAAAATAAGTGTCATTTTCATTAAGAATTTCTGGTCATTTTTGGGTGAAATACAACCTGGACATTTTTTGGGAGATTCACACAATTAAAGGGAAATAGTATTACAAGACAATTATTTCTTCCTTAGTTGTACAGTAGTGTTTAAATGTACATCTGATTCATGGCACTCTGCTTTTAGCTCTGCCTAAACTACTGTCTATGTAGCGATTAGCTCTAATTGGTTTACAGGAAACCTGTGGCACATTTCCCAAGTTCAGCATTATATCTAACAGCAGTTCAGGCATGAAACCAGTGAAACATGACTCTAAACCAGCTTCTGTTGCTGTATTCTGTCACAGTTATGGGAATTCTTCATGAGGATGTGCGCAACACTGCTATTATGATTAACATTTCCATGGTCTCTCAGAGAAATATAAGTGCTCCATTTAAACAACACTTTACAAATGAGCAACACGACACGCTTCATGTTTCTTGACAGAAAAGACACAACATTGTGGGTCTAACAGAGACACAGACTGCTTTATATTTATATATATATGCAATGATTAATTGTGATTAATCACATCCAAAATAAAAGTTTGTGTTTACATATATAATTCATATATATTTAAGAAAAAATAGTGTAAACGCTCATGCTATATTAATATATAAAATATTTATATATCATGTAAATTATGTATAAACATATATTCAGTATATACATGTATATGTGTGTATTTATATATACAGTACACACACACATATTATGTAAACACAAACTTTTAGGCCTATTTTGGATGCGATTAATCGTTGCTACTTAACTACTACATAACTACTTTCCATTCATTCTGCGTTCACACTGGCAACAAAGCGACACAATCCCTTTCGTCTCAATGGAGAGCTGGTGAATCCCAGCGACGCGAGCGACAGTGATGCGACAGTGATGTAGAGGTGTCCAGAAACAACACAAAGTTGAGATATGTTTAACTTTATACAAATGAAGAGCAACTTCCGGGAGCGAGACCCATCGCTGGCAGCTTTACTCTCCATTCAAGTGTCTTTCATCAGCTGATCTGAGGCAGGAGTCATGAAGCACAACAGCCCCTGTGACTGACAGAGCTCTCCGCTGATTTGTGATAGGCTGAGGAGAGATGAGACTTAAACGCCACTTGTGAAGCAGAGCATGGTGTTTCATGGCCTCCAAATATAGGCGTACGCTTATCCATTCAGAGCTGAGGATAATGACAACGCCACTGTCCAGTTCATATACTCTTATCTCTAGCCCTCACACACACACACACACACGAGTCTATAGCTCGCTTTATGCCATCAGTGTTCAGATACAAACAGCATTTCTCAAGCCTCACAGCTGTACAGGGAAAAATTAACCCTAAACCAAACCAGGAGTGTTAGCAAGCTAAGTACTAAACAAACGTGAGATAAAACACATTTTCTGAAGCAATCGTGCCCTATCAGCTGCCTCCACGAGTCGGGAACACTTCACAATAAGGTTCATTAGTTAACATTAGTTAATGTATTAACTAACATGAACTAACAATGAGCGATACATTTTATTACAGTATTTATTCATCTTTGTTAGTGTTAGTTAATAATAATACAGCTGTTCATTTTTCATGTTAGTTTACAGTGCATTAACTAATGTTAACAAATACCTTTAAAAACCTTTAATTTTAATGTTGAAATTAATATGAACTAAGATTAATAAATGCTGTAGAAGTATTGTTCATTCTTAGTTCGTGTTAAGTGAGGTAGTTAACTAATGTTAACTGATGAACCTTATGTAAAGTGTGACGGGCGAGTCGAGTGTTTGATCTGTGTTATCGTGACTGGTGTTTCAGACTCGACGCGAGCGACTGCACTGTCAGAAAACACACATATGAAATGTCAAAATGTATTAGTTTACAAATAATGAATCATGGTGCAAGACGCCGCGTGAAAAAGGTCTTTATTAATCAATGATCTGCTCCTGTAATCATAATTAGTGTTCATTTCAGCTGGAATCTGAAGTTAATTGCATAGTATAGGACTGATTTTTGAGTTTTGATGAGCCTGGGTTGCATATTGCAGTTTGTCAAGCTGTTTCTAAGGCCCTGTTTGCTTCAGGTATTAAAGGATAATTCCGGTATTTAGCACTTTGAGTCTCTTTTCTGGTTTGTTTCGGATGAACTGGAGTGGTGGACACAGAAATGTTGACGATGGGTCCTGTCTCGACTCTTCGACTCGTCTAGAATCGCCTTTGAGCTCTTCAGAGTGGCTGGCTACGGGCATGTCCTTAAAACAACCCTTAACGTTCGTTTTCAAAACTGTGCAACTCACCGAGTGGTTAGTGGTGTTCGTTGATGATTAAAAACAAGTAGCGTCGCGAAATACAGTTTCTGTCGTGTTTTATTTGGCATTTTGTAAAATCCCATTGATTTCTGTTGGAGGACTCATTGCTCGTTGATATTACTGCGCTACCGGACACAGAAAAGGGGGCTGTTTACATTTGGTTGTAGTCTTTTTGCTCAGTTCTCCGTCTCTCACATAGACAGTATAAGAAGTGGACAGAGCCATCTCATTGGAACTCAATTGAGACAAGTGATGCCCATTTTTAGCAATTTTTTAGGACTTCCGTTCCTGACGCGCAGACTCAAACCGACTCAAACTGAGCTTGACGACGTAGATGTGACGTGAGCAACCCGTCTGTCTTCTAGTGGCTGTGGCATGAGAAATCTGAATCATTCTCTTCCGAATCTTGCAGAGACGGAGAGTGTGAGTAGGAGCTGTCCATGAGCTTGGAGCAGGAGCAACTTTTGCTAGGTATTCTGATTAATTATTTTGTCATTTTGCCTCCACGTCCCCCCGATTGCCCGCGAGCTTCTCCTCCTGTCCATACGATAATCAGGTACTGTAATCTCTCTACTGTGCGACAGAGAGTCGCGTGGTTATGACGCAATCGTTAGCCTATTTTTACAAAAACTGCTTCTACGGGGCCATAACGTAAGCTACAAGGTAATGGAGCATTTTATACATTGTCGTGTTTCTTTAGAAATAAACAGTGGACAAATGGAGTCTTCAAACGCCTCAGATGTAAAGTTATTCGCTGTCAAAGTAGGGTTGGGCGATAAAACGATAACGATAATTATCGCGATATAATTTTTCTCGATAAAACGATATCAAGAGGTCGATAAATGTTCGATAATGTTTATGCGGCAAAAGCGGAACGAAACTCATTTGAACCGCGCGCCACACGGACCCTTTATCCGCTCGGCTCAAAGTCCAAACGGCAGCGCGAGCGCGAGCTCACTGAAGTTAGAGCAGATGCGTTTACTCTGATCGCTCTCGGTCACGAAATCCAGTGAGAAGCGCTTGAATTCAGCGAAGAACACAATGTCTCCGTGATTTAAACCAGTTTAAAGGCAGATGAAACAGCGCTGGCAAACAGGAGAAACACTGTGCGCAACGATACAGTCAGAAGGCTTTTCCTTCTACAAATTCCCATTATTTACCATAGATTTACTGTAATGTTAGACTAGTAATATTAACTGCACCATGAAATGTGGGATATACATATTGAATTGTATTATATTATTAATATAGACAATGTATTAAAGGACTAATGGAATATAATTACAGTATTTAATAATGTATTTAGACTACTGTTTTTCATACAAATACCATAGAAACCATAAAGTTACATTTTGCCATGATAGTGAGGTGCTGTAGGCTATGCCTGGTTTCATCTGTGGTTATCATGATCTAAATGCATGATACTGGATACTTAATAAAACTCAAACAGTCAGAATATTACATTTTACCAAATAAAAATTAGCACACGCAGAAACTAAGAAATTAAATTTTCTATTAAGATTTATTTTGTTAAGGAAGAATGACAAATGTTTGAATGTTCTACCTCAGATTTGTGAAATGTTCTCCAGTTTGGCAAGTGTTTGTCATGATATGTTCTGACAATAAAGAGTAGTTTAAAACCACAATTAACTCTGGTTTCTACAACTTTCACTTAGGAGCAAAAATTTGCCTTTAAACTTGAAAGAAATAAAGATTTGACATTTATCGTGATAATTATCGATATCGACTGATATAAACAAAATTATCGTGATAATTTTTTTTGGCCATATCGCCCAGCCCTATGTCAAAGTGACGCCAAAATGAATGGAAGTCAATGGGATGCTAACAGCAGGTGAAGTTCTGCTACAAGATGGTGGCACGCGGCCGGCTTCAACTTCCGGTCGACTTCCTTCCCGCTTGGTCTCTCAGAAGGCTAGCGTGAGCAGAGCAACTGTGCTCTATGCGCTAGACACCGAGTTCCGTACAGCGTCCTTGTACGGCAAAGTGGTTGTCGCCATCAAGTGGTCGGGAGTGTGCCAACGCTTCAGACTCAAATATCGAGCGGAAGTTTATACGCGGTTGTGAGGTATCTGAAAAAATAGTTCCACTATAGCAAATAACACGGATTGAAATCATACATTGCGCCGATATATTTGTTTTTAATTAGAGCCCGACCGATATATCGGCGGGCCGATATTATCGGCCGATATTCGGCATCTTCCTAACTATCGGTATCGGCATTTATAACGGCCGATAAATTAATATTTAAAAAAATGCAGCGTGCACCGTGCAGTGATTTACGTAAGGATGGCGCTGCCAATAAAGCACTTAAAAGCTGTTACAAAGAACTGGCAAAAGTGGCAAAAAAATAACAGCGCGTCCAGTGTAGACACAGTGTTAAAGCACAGTGTTAAAGCTCATTCTGCTACAGTAGTTACAACATCAAGCAATATTCCAATAATTTATGTAATTATAACACTTTATGTAGGGCCATTTTGCATTAAAAGTAGCCAGATGGAGACGCGACACGTTCAGAATTAATACACTTTTAGTAAACTACAGAACAGCGCGAGCGGGAAGCGGCGCACCTCACGCGGGCAGAGAACGCGTCCGAGAACGGACACTGCACTAGTGATATTAAACACACACACACAGGTCTGTTAAATTAAGCAATACTTTTAAGGTAGTCTAATATTTTTCTGACTAACAAAATTACTGACACAGTAAATGGTAGATTTAAATAAAGAAAAACGAAATTTAAATAAAGAAAAACAAAATATAAATAAAGAAATTAAACGAAATTTAAATAAAGAAATTAAACGAAATTTAAATAAAGAAATTAAACGAAATTTAAATAAAGAAATTAAACGAAATTTAAATAAAGAAAAACTGAATTTAAATAAAGAAAAACGAAATTTAAATAAAGAAATTAAACGAAATTTAAATAAAGAAAAACAAAATTTAAATAAAGAAAAACGAAATTTAAATAAAGAAAAAGAAATTTAAATAAAGGAAAAAACGAAATTTAAATAAAGAAAAACGAAATTAAGTTAAATTCAAAAACGAGATTAATTTAGATTGATAATAACGGGTAAAAAGGATAATACATTTTGTTTCTATTATTCTATTTTCCACAATGTCAAAGCAACACAGCTTAATCCAAAACACAAGCTCAGACATGCACTTCCTCCATACAAACTCCGCTGTTCTGCGCTCTAGCCAGAGAAGACTCTGGAACACTTGCGCGTCGCATGCATGCGTTTTCCGCGTGGCTCGAGCCGCGCCTGAGAGACGCGTGTCTCACGCAGGCAGTGTGCAAACTCCAACCTGTTAACATGGGAGCCGAAATAAAAACGGCCATGCCACGCAGCCAGTGTGTCGCCGGCCTTATTCAAGCGCGAATGAGAACTGTTTCGCGGGGGATCCCAGATGTAAAAAAAAATAATAAATAAAAAAATATTCGAATGTCAAATTTTCAAATCGAATACCAACCCACCGAATGAATATTCGAATATTTGGGTCCAGCCCTAGTTTCACGTTTAGTACATTTTGCTTACTACTTATTTAAAATAGTATAAAACTACTGTACATATGTAATTATAAACGTTTTCATTATGATATTATTAATTTAACTTTACTAAAAAGATCTGAGCTCTTCCTCCACTGGTAGATATTAGAGAAATTAAGATTAAAAATAGAAGAGTATTTAGAATATAATATAATATAAAATGCAATGCAAACTAGTTTGGTTACAGCTCAAATTCTCATTCTATCATTCACCCTGCCTCCATTACATATCTTTGTCACACAAGTTTTTAATCACCACATTTGAGTTATTATTGCAAAACGTTTATATACTGTATTTATTCTGTTTATACTGTGTATTCTATATTTAGTACCCATCAAAAGTTTGTACACACCAATTGTAAAGTGTGTCCAAACTTACTGTACTATAATACACATAAATAATATTGCTACTGTATTATAATATACACATAAATAATATCGGCCGATATATCGGTATCTGGCTTTTTTTTATCGGTATCGGCATCGGCACCCAAAAATCCATATCGGTCGGGCTCTATTTTTAATCATCAACGAACACCACTAACCACTCGGTGAGTTGCACAGTTTTGAAAACGAACGTTAACGGTTGTTTTAAGGACATGTTTGTGCATGCCCATAGACTCAAAGTGCTAAATACCGGAATTATCCTTTAAGATGTGTTTTGGTTTTGGACTCTAAACACAGGTGTAAACGGGTCTGAAACACTTTGAGCTCGTCCACTCTCCAGCACTTCCAGAGGGAGTTAAACACACACTGCTTTACTAGTGTAAACGCTCATGTGGTCGAATGTGTTCAAACAGCCACTAAACGCCGTCTTCTCTCCGTCTGCTGACCTCATGCGTGACATTATGGGAAACGCTCGAGCCAGACGGGATTACACTTTATCAGATGAAGATACAAGTTTGGTTTTACAACAAACAACACACTCGATCCATCACTGAAACCCAAAGTAACTCACTCCCGCTAATCAATCTCTCTGAATTCTTGCACTGGGAACAACACAAGTCGACACTACTGTGACTAAAAGTTTGATAAGAAGTATTTCCTACTAAAGCAAGGCGGTATTTGACTCTGTAAGCGTATCCAGAGCAGACTGGTGGGAGGGGCCTTAAACAACAACAGGCCCAGTGCATTATGGGTGTTGAAGATTTTCTAATTATTTTGCAAAAGGGAAGACAACAGCCTTTTTTCATGAGTTTGTGAAGCAGTGAGTTTAGATACTGCAAAAACAGCAACATTATCACCTCACTGCGGAAAAATAAAATGTAGTATTCAGTAACAAATCTATTTTATTAATAAAACTCATGGGGCATCTGCTCAAAAAAAGGTTTCTGTGCTCCTGAATGTTTCTGTGAGTGTTCAATCTATATATGTAAATTTTTCAAACCAATAAATCATTAAATTCATTAAAATAAATCATTGTTTCTCTGGCCTTGTGGTGGCTTGGAATTTCAATGGGAATCAGATACGTAATTAAACGTGGGTCGGACGTCCAGATATTAGAAATGCATCTGATTTAAAGCCAGAGTCACAGCATATGTCGGTCGTGAACTCTGACCTATACATTGATTTTAAAACCCATATCAGTTGACTTTTAGCGTGCTTTGCAAAACAAGCCAGAATCACTGTTAATTAACATAAGAATATTGTGATCAAATCTTGAGGATGAAGTTTCAAAATTTTGAAAAATGTAATGACTATATTAGCCATGTGTTGCTACACATTAGTGACAGAACTGCATATTGCAACAAAACGTATTTACAATATCTGTGTTCTGACTTCTGCTTATTCTTGTCTGTTGTCTAGATGCATATAGTCAAACTGCACAACTTTACATTAACTCGATTACAACTGCACCAAATTCATCACATAAATACACTGCAAGATAACCAATATTATGCAGATATAATCAATGGACTGAAAAGTCAAAAGTCACTCTGCATTTTAATTATTTTATGTGCCAGCTCATATATCCAGGCTTCAGATCTCATGAAGAATAAATCTTGAATTTCCTGCCTTTCATTGTCTAAGATGTTATTGTTTACCAATACCCATGTGATCCAGTTTGGCAATTGCATTTAATAAATTGGCAAAATGAAAAGAGTGATGTAAACACCAAGATGAATACATTCATGTGTTTCCAGACAGTTCCAGAAAATGTAGTGTGACCTGATCCAGCATTGTGTCCCACACACCCAATCACGTGTGTTTCTGAGTCCTGCACTGCACGCCAAGCCATACATTCAAGCACATTAAACCAGACACAAGTTCACCATTGCCTAAAAATAAATCATTCATCAAACCTCTCAACAGATGATTCCATGTTAGTCGTGTATGCATTGAGTGCATTGTGCTGTTAAAGCAACTGCTCCAGGCAGAACTGGTTCCTAGGGTGGGGACTGAGCACACAATGAGAAATAATGGATGCCAGATAGAGATTTATTTGTGAATATGAAAACAAAGAATATTCTGTTGGGTTCAATGAGCAGCAGAACTCAATCACATCCTGACATCATGACTGAACCTTTCCATATACATGCACACGGTGAGCTTACATGTGCCAGCCATGTGCTCGGAGCTTTCACTGATAATGTAGAATATACCAATTAAATATCTCATTAAATCCACGTTCCTCCTACAAGCTCAGACCTACAGCAGGGACCAGATTCTGAGACTGGTGAAAATGCTTTTGCATTCTTTTCTTACCGGATACGACTCTTTGTTTACTAATTATAGCATCCACATAACAAGCTTACATGAACTTCATGAACGTCTTAATATTGAGTTTTAATGATCTTCATCTGGTGCTTCAATGGAGCAAGAACATAAGCATATGATCACCGTCACAAATTTTCTTATGCAATTAGTGGCCTACAATCTGAAATATTTCTTCATTCAGTTTTCGTCTGGAATTAACTTTTGTTTTAACACGTTCAATATTGTCAATGTGTCCTCCTCATACTTTTGAACCCGAGCATATATTTTAACAGCAGGCAGATTAAGTTCACTTCACGTATTGAATTCCCATAAAATGAACTTACACTGATCTATAGGGTAAATCTAGGCTTAAAATGGACCCTGTGTGTCTATATGTTATGCTTGAGACACACTCTGTGAACATTCAATCTGGGAGAAACAGAGCTTCTCCCATGGATGAGGGATTCTCATCTTCTGCACTGTTTATCCCTCAGCATTAGCTCTTCTGCTCTCTTTAATGACTCTGTTATTGCAGATATCATGTCTGTTATGATAGATATAATCATCTTCTTTGTTGAACGCATAGTCAAATTAAGTAAAAAAGCATTAATTGCTTTAAGAATTGAATAACTTGAACATCACCAGTCATCTTCTCACTCCTACGCAGAGCACACTGTCATCCCAATATAGTTCAGGATCTCGTGTGCATGAGTGATATTTGCACAAGAAATCAAGATATTAAACATCTCTATCCACATTAAAGCAGACTAAAATGCTTCTGATTTCTGTTGCAAGACATGTCAACCAATGGACAGCCAATCCATCTCTTACCTATCAGTGGCTTGGGTGTTGTATTCCCCATTATTCCCAGTGATTGCTCTCCCTCGATGACAAGTGGATCGCGAATGCTTTTGCTCCTGATCCGTCCATTTATGATCAGATATTAGGAATATTTTCTCAATCACAGCTGTGTGAAATCTCAACGCGTGTGAGAGTCAAGGCGTCTTCATACTATCATGCGCACAGAAGCGGCTTTCCAAGCCATCGGCGTCTATTGGCGCATTGGCCAGCCGAACCCTCCCCACGCCTCATCATACACGCGACGCGAACATCTACAACGCGCCTGTTATAACCAACAACACTGCCATTGCAAGAGCGCGCCGCGGCGTAGATCCGAAAAACATGGGGCGTTCACACCGGACGCGTTGTTGCGTTCAAAAACAGCTCGCGACGCGACGGAACTGTGAACGCGGGGATCTCAAGAAGTATTGTTACAAGCTAAACTATTTTTAACTTGCCACGCGTCTTAAAACGCAACGCTATTGACGCGAGACGCTGATAAAAACAGCGAGATGTCCATGCGTCTTGTGCGACCCCCTACAGCAAACGCGAGGAGCTTCACGCGTGACGCGTTTTGGTGTTTTAAACAGCTGTGAATGCGGGTCCTTTTCAAGTTAAAACTATTTATAACTTGATTCGCCGTCTAAACACGCAACGCTCATGACGCGCGACGCGACGCATGGGTCAAAGACGTTCTGACTGGCGCGTTTGTGTGCATAGATCAACTAGCGAAACCACAATGCACTAGAATTTTCTAGAATTCTAGAATATAGAATTAAAATGTTTTCTCTTTTCAAATTCGCTATTTATTATGATAGCATAGGCTACTTTCTCACTTCCTAGTGGGAATACAAAAAAACTCACAGAAAATACTGTTGTAGCCTATACATTGGTACTTGTTATATTGCACTCCAATGAACGTCAAAGAATAACATGAAACCATCATTATGCATGTACAAAAATCACGGTAGGCTATTGTCATCATGAGATTGTTGCCAAGCCCTGAGGGTTAAATGTTTGACAAATTGCATTTAATATAGGCCTATTTGACTAAAATTTAAATATTTTAAATTCTACCAATGATAAAACTGCTAAGTTTTGTGAAGTATGGCCACTGCTAGAGAGCCTGTGTTAATGGTCACTATGGTAGAGGCTTTCATTTTATATAACTTTGATCGTGGCATACATTGAAAGGCATATTTTGATTTTTATGGGATGTGATCATTGAGCTAGTTTTGTAACGCAGACCTGGCAAACCTGTTTGTAAGTGACTAAAATAGCCTACTGTAGATTCGGGTCAAGCTTATTTCATTCAGATAAATAAATAGCCTATACTACTGTATATAGAAAAGCTCAGAGAAGGTTAAAACTAAAAGATGACTTGCTTTATATAAATCACCTGGCTCTTAAGACTTGTTTTTGTCTGATCATGATTTTTATCATTTCCCTTTCCTCGAGAAATGGATATTTAAATGTAATGTAAACTTTTCATTTTTTCATTCCTGCAATGGCAATCAAGCCAATAGATTTCAAAGCACTTCAAATACAAAAAAAGAGGGAAAAAAGATGAAGAACAGATTGTAAGCTGAATATTTCATGGCTTCAGAATAAGAGTGTGTATTTTTGAGAATGACACAAGCCCTTATGAGGAAATCCCCTCTCTACCCTCATAACCTTGAGAGCTGGGATCATGCAAAAGCTGCTTCCGGTCTGCTGAATGTGTCTCTGAGGAGGCTTGTGCAAACAGACCGAGCCCATGATCGCCGGACACAGGCCAAGTGCTGTTAAATCTGCCCCAGACCGTCTCAGGAGACGCTACGCTCACATTAATCTTTACTTATTTTATATTTCCAACAACAAAAAAGATTCAAATAAAACAAAATATAAAAATACAATAAGTATGTTGCAACATACCGAAAGAAAAACTACGTCAACTAACTCTCATTAGAGTATTAGTAGACTGTCTGCTTTATATCTGCTAACTCTTTATTGTGATGCTCTTCAACAGACAATCTACTGACTATAAGTACCTTTGTAACTACGTCAACTTATTCTAACCCAAACCCTACCAGTCTACTAATAGCCTACTCTACTAACACTCTACTAACACTCTACTAATACTCTACTAACACTCTACTAATACTCTACTAACACTCTACTAATACTCTACTAATACTCTACTAACACTCTACTAATACTCTACTAACACTCTACTAACACTCTACTAATACTCTACTAACACTCTACTAATACTCTACTAATACTCTACTAACACTCTACTAATACTCTACTAACACTCTACTAATACTCTACTAACACTCTACTAACACTCTACTAATACTCTACTAACACTCTACTAACACTCTACTAACACTCTACTAATACTCTACTAACACTCTACTAATACTCTACTAATACTCTACTAACACTCTACTAATACTCTACTAACACTCTACTAATACTCTACTAACACTCTACTAATACTCTACTAACACTCTACTAATACTCTACTAACACTCTACTAATACTCTACTAATACTCTACTAACACTCTACTAATACTCTACTAATACTCTACTAACACTCTAATGAGACATAGTCGACATGTAGGTACTTAGTCAACAGAATGTGTTTAAGGCACCATCAAAATAAAGAGAAACCGAAACTTTTAGCTATGATCTAATGATCTAGTCCATTTAGGACAAAAAGTGCAGTTGTGGATGTCAAAGCAATTCAGCGGGATTATTACGGCACTAAATGCTGGCAATTTCTAAGAAAAATCATGGTTGTGGATGTTACGATCAACCTTGCATTAGCTGTTTCCATTCAAAGATGCACATTTAACTTATGAGCAATACTGAAGTATCGCATAAACATTTGTGAATAAAGCAGTTTCCATCATGTGTTCAAAAGAACAAAATCATCACTTCCTGGTGAACTGGAGCAAAATATCAGTAATAAAACTGTATGTTTCTGCGATCTGGCTCTTTCCCCTCCATCATAAATGAGTGTGTCTCAGAGCTAAAGCCCTGCATTTCAGCCCGAGCCCGACGGGCCCCGACTTTTTTACGCCCCTAGGGCCGGGCTTCGGGCCAATTTTCACGTCATAGTTCACATGCGGGCCGGGCCTCGGCCTTTTTTGGGTTATCCTTCTTTTTATATTTTTACACATTAAGTAAAAAAATATGAGAAGTTGACGTCGACGATAGAAAATCAAACATAGAAAGACATTTAATAACCTCATAACTTTCATAATCTTATCATTACACTGACATATGATTGACATGACAGTCTCACGCACGCACGCACGCACACACAAGTGGTTTCCCGTCAGCGCAACCAACGAATCACCTCATGTGCAAATAATGGAGAATATTAAGAGAAAAATCGCGAGTGATAGAAGAGAGGACTGGGTTAAAATCTTCCACTGTGGATGCTATATTCTTTTTCTCCACGATGCTCTGTAAGAGACTGTTCGAACTTTTCGTTTGATTGGACTTTATTATCGTTTAACTGTTGGAAACTACTGGAAAAAAGAATGGCCATGTTCTGTGGTGCATTTTTGAGGTAAGATAACCTGCAAGTTTGTTTTTGATTTATTTAATTAGTTTAGATTGACTATTGCGCTGTTGCGAGCAGCCTGAGCCTGCCTCAGTATTTCATAAAAATTTACTCACTGTGGTTTAATAAATAAACATTAAACTAACTGTCTGTGTGATATGCTTGAAGTGTTTTACATCTATGGATTTTATTGTAGCTAAGTAAAGTATTAGCGTTGATTTGAGAGGCTAAATTGATCAAACATGTTTTACTCGCTGTTGGCTCGGCTGCTTGGTCGTCATTTTTTTTTAAAATGCTCCCAACATTTGTCTAAATTAGCTTAATAAAGAAATGAAAAGAAAAGAAACATAACTAACAAAACGAACATATTTTAATGGCAGTCTGCCGCTGTAAAGAAAAAAAAAAAAAAAAAAAAAGGGCTCGGGTCGGACTCGGGCTGATAATTCTGATGAGCTGTCGGACACGGGTCGGGCTAGGGCCTGAGCGTCTCGGGCCAGGGCCGGGCTCGGGCCTAGATTTGAGGCCCGTGCAGGGCTCTACTCAGAGCGTCAGGCGAAACACAGTAACCGCTGTCATGTTCTCTAGCGTTCGGATGCTGGTGTTCGGGAACACACTCGTGTGAGAGACGCTTCTGGAGGGAATTAAACCAAATCATTCAACACACTTCAACTCGTTTCAGAAACACCAAACCAACATTTCAGATGCTGCGATGCCATTGGTCCACTGGTTAGTCCAGTTATCCAATCACAGCTGATGCTGAGGCAAAAAAAAAAAAAATTATTTATCAGTTTATCAGTTCATGTCTATTTAGCGGAAAATGTATAGAGCGAATACGTATTTTATGTGCATTTTTAGAATTTATGCACATCTTGGTGTTTTGAAATTGCTTGATACATCCAGCATTTGTTTTTTTCAACATCCCAAGGAAAACATAGCTAATGTACTTCAATATTAAAGCTATTACATTGTAATATAAATTTTGCAGGTTTTTGGTGAAATGCGGTTTAATATGTTTAAGAGTATATGAATATATAGATTGAAATGGTGACCCTCTTGCTACAGTATGTAAAGCAGAGCCAATGCACAACATCTGTCATGGTTCTAGAAGGAAAGGCAGCAATAACTGGTTTACACAGGAAGAATGTTTGAGGCGGAGACTATTGAGCTGTAAACAGAACATCACATGAATAAAAACATAAAAGCTCTTTGTTTGGGATGGAATGATGTCTTGCAATGGCATTCATACATTCAGCTCCTGTTGAAAATATTACAAAGACTACTGTTACAAACACTATATTATATTATATTATATTATTATTTTTTAGATAGATAGATAGATAGATAGATAGATAGATAGATAGATAGATAGATAGATAGATAGATAGATAGATAGATAGATAGGCTTGTAAAAATATGCTTAATTTACTTTAAGCAAAATATAATTTATTTATTTAGATTTTGGGGGATGACATGACTTTTTAAGATTCACCTTCGGTCAAGTTCATTCCTTCATTTATTATTTAATTTCACCAAGTTCAAAGTCGGCATGCAAAGAAAACATCATGATGATCGCATCAGTGTTGTCAGTCTACAAACCTTTTCCTGAACATTACTGTCAGTGTCCCCTTCCTCTGGGAACAGCTAACACAAATCTGTCAGTCTGATTTCATGTGTCGTTGGCAGCCGTCGGCATGGTCAGGGATGGCAATCAGGACAATGTGACTCGACAAAAAGAATATGCATGAATCAACATCTCTACGAGACAGTCCAGGAAAGGGACGTCGTTTGCAGGAGACTACATTTGTACCAGCATTACACTGTAAAAAAAATTATATGATCAATAAGTCATGGCTACATATGTTTTTACATTACTTTAACTCATCAAAATCATTTAAGCAATTTCAACTTTTTTTTTAAGTTATGAGTTTCAACCAAATTTTTTTGTAAGTTTGTTAAATATCATTTAAGTTGAAATGACTTGTACAGCCAATTTGATATACTTAAATTAAGGCAGCAACTGAACTTGAGTGCAGGTACCATTTAATGTTCCTTGAGGTTCACTTATAATGCTTAAGTTTTCTGCACAAAAAACAACAACAAACAAATAAATATACAATATATGCGGAAAAAACAGTAACTTTCAACCTTCATTCTGACCCTCTCTCTGAAAGAAATCCGTTTTTAGCACAGAGTCCTAAACAGAGGCGATGCAATACGTTTCCAGCGACAAACAATTTGTCTGTCCATACCAGACGACAAAATCAATCACAAACCACAGCCAATCAGAACAGAGTGTGGGCGGAGTCTCGTGTGGCAAGTGCACAGCACCAGAGCAAGGAAATGGTACATAATCAAATTCACATATATCACACTATTTAAACATTATTAAAAATACATACTGAGTTACTAAAACAATCTTTTTCATAGAATGCACTTGTTCGTTCACAGTTTGAACGCTCTTGTTTCCATTTGTTTAATTTCAATTATCCATTTAGTACGGCAACAAAGCTGGATCACTAAATAATATTCAAAGTCACATTACACACTTTTAACATTAAAAAAGCACATAAACAGTACCTGAGATTATCATTGCCACACTTTGTGTTGTTGTTCTAGCCGTAACGTCGCAGAAAAATAGAAAATGTTTCTAAAATAGAATCGTCGCGGCTGGTTAGGACAAAAACTCTGATTAACGCGGAAAAGATTTCTATTGCGTGTTGCGGCGCATCTGGTTGGGACATGGTGTTAGGTGAGACTCCTTTAAGACTTGTCAGTAAACAGACACTGTTATGATTGGCTAACATCACTACACAGGAAACAGGATCAACACACACTCTCGCTATTGCATGCGAGTAAGTGTTCTGAAAACATTATCCATATAAAACCGCCATTTACTGACAAAGCATTATGAAATCATTTACTTGCGATTTGTGATGCTTCATCTTTCAACAAAAGTTTCTTTGTGAACTCTCCATTGCACTGTGCCTCGATTACAAAATAAAATGCTCCGAACAAACATATAATCATCCGACTAATCCGGGACGCCATTAAAATAAGCCATCCACTTGTTTCCGATCTGTACAGAGACACAAACCAGCTTTGCGGCTTAAAGCGGCGCTATGCAGTTTTGGCAATTTCTTCGCTGTTTTCTCACTGTTTGCTCGCAGGTTTCTCTATAGAGCTCCCCCTACAGCTTCGGAATAGATGTTTGACAGCACTGTCGTCAAAACTCGTAAATAGCTTAAACTCTCCCCCCTCCCATCTTCTCTCTCTGGTCATGTGAATTTGTTTTCAAAGAAGCCGGCGAACGCACGGAGCCATGTCCACTGAGGTATGTATGATACACAGAAGGCTAGGATATAAATGTTTAGATAGTATATGTGTGCAGTGCCGTAAAGCAATTCGTTACATTGAGAGACCTGATATCACGCAATACTTCCTGACGCTGCTGCCGGCGGCCCAAAGTTGCAAGGGTGGTTTTTCCGCTCACAGGCGCTAGGGGGGTGCGAGACCGAGACGACCACCATTTAACCTGAAAAAAGTCATATAACCATTCCAATGACTCCGAAGCTGTTCAGTTAAGGTAAATTAAGCTAAAAAAACCTGCATAGTTCCCCTTTAAACTGGGCGATCAAAGCAAACGTTCTTTCACTCTTCCATTTGTCCGGTTTGGCAGTTTAGACTCAAGCGCATGGAGTTTGTCAGAAACTGAACACACATCTGTATACTGTATCAGTGTAGACAGCGCCAGTCATTATAATGGCTTCTGTTTGCTTTTGACGTGCTGTCACAACCAGTGTAGGCAAACATCAGCCGTTAAGTGACTGAACGCCAGTGGGAGGAGCCTATGGTCCGATGATGTGTAACTATTCGCTGATGTCTTGCTCTGAAGACGGGCATATGCAAATGTATTTGTCAGTATGTCAAAATAAGCTGTTGTTGGAGCTTGATGAACCAAAGTTACCCCAGAACAGAGCTCTTTAGCCAGTGGAAGCATCATGTTCTCTGAGAGAGGATGCTGTCACACTGCTGGTAAGACTTGGACTATGGCATGGGAATTGCTGCCATGCGGTGGAGTGACTAGGCTAGTCCTTGGACTACGAAGTGTTACATTAGCAGTATTCCAATTCCCGTCAAGTTTCAAAGAAACTGACAAAATGCTAAGCAGATGGCCAACTGGGAGGACTGCATGTGGTTGTCTGAGCAGCAGGGGAATCTTGTCCGAAGCCAAACTCACAGATCTAATGACAAAATGAGTCATAACCACTGTCTAAGTGGGCTGAACGTTTTCATTAAACGCATGTGTGAAATACAACAGCCATGATTTATAATATAATAGATTATAATGAAAATCCATGCAACTACTGTTTTCTGTTCCCTTGGCTGAGCTATTATGCCACAGTATGAATAGAGTGCTGGAGTCGTGACGTTAAAACCCAAAAGACTAATTCGCCACTCAAGATTTTCCCTGTGGGTTTTATAAAGGGATTTTTCAGTTTAAGAGTAAAATAAAGCCTGTGGGAAACATAACTTGACCATACTTGGACGTTTTGTTCTACATGTAAATTACACACAGCCATATCAAAAATGCTCATTTTGAAGCTGTTATGCTCATTTTAAAAACGTATGTTTCTAATAAGTAACTAGATACGGGGGTGTGAGTGTGTGTAGTTTACGTTGTAGAACAAAACATCCAAGTATCGTCAACTTATGTTTATGTAACCGGTCCTATAAGACCTGTTCCGAGCAGGATTCGAACCATCCTAGGCGGGCGCTAACAAGGACGCTGAAGACCGCACCTCTAGCGTCAGTCACTAGCGCACCTCTTGAGGCCAGAGGGGCTTTACACGCACATCTCTTACTGGCCTACGTTACACACACCCCTCTAAACCTCACTCCCATCCGGGTCACGGCACCAAATGTAACCGGTCCTACTAAACCCACTCCGAGTGGGATTCGAACCAGGGTTTCTAAAGGCCGCTAAAGACCCAGCTGCTACCATCAGTCCTGGAGCCGGGGGAGTGAGTTTTACACACACAGCTCTTGCCTACGTTACACTTAGCACAGACCTCATTTTACCCCATTATATAAAACTTAAATTCTGTCTCATGGGGCCTTTATGTATTGAATGGTTTACCAGCAAAATAATGAACATATCCAATGCATCGTTGTGTATACTAGTTTGTCAATGAAAGCAGTCATTGTGGAAACAAAAACAAGATGACCAACTGATGTCAAAAACTTTTCAATGGTTATGCTGGTAAAGCTATGACATGATAGCTACTAACTGGAAGCCATTTGTGAACTAGATATTAAAGTAAATATCTATTCTTATTTTGATCTACCGAAACCATGAGTAAGTCTATTTAAAAAGCAGATGTGCAGATATGCCATCATTTAACTATAATCTAAAACAGTATTGTGGTAGGGTTGGTTTAATGGTAAACATCAAACAAGTTTATTTTTAAAGTTTATTTTAGCCACATCACATCATTAACATTTACAGCCTAATTTGGAGAAATGCTCTTTTGACTATTCAGACTCTCAAAATATGCCCTTTAAATGAATCAAAATACATCAGTTCTCAAGATCCTGTCATGGTCGAGGTTAAGACAGGGCCACTTCAGTTTTCTAACCACACTATCATTTTTATTCCCCTCCCTATTGATCACTTGTAACTTATCTCACTTTATTTTCCCAAAAATAACTAGGCCTACACTATAACTATCAGAGGGACTGAATCGCATTATCCTTATAGCAACTGTCATCATTCATGGACTTGGGCACTCAAGGCTATAAGATATAGCAAACTTGGCCTACTGTAGAAAAATACAGTTTTAATGCCTTGATTACAAATTAGTCACGAGTTTTAAAAAACAATTCAAGATTAGAAATATAATGTTGAATATTTGAGATGTAAACTGAAATGCAGGAAGGTGCTACACGATCACACTGAGAAAGATGTCGAAGCAACTGACCTTTTTAACTCAGAATCCCATGATGGAATGGATTGTACATCCAATGGATATCCGGCGGTAAACTGCTTTACATATCCAGACTGGCAAAACTGGCATTTACCCAAATATGCCCAAAATTCAGTCCTTGAGGTCTTAAATTTCAAGTTACGCGTTTCTAGAGTATCAGAGGTTCAATTGACTAACAGTTGGAGGTTGCTGAGTATCATATTCTCTGAAGTGCCGCAACACATAAACGGACAGAAGATAGTGTAAACCTTGACAACAGAGGTTGACTTGCCTGACGAACCCCTGAGGTCAACAGGGGTCAAATACCAATGGAATATTTGAAGGACTCTCCTAAAGTGGTCTTTTTCCATGTGAGGAACACATCACTGATCTGGTAGAACAGTCCAAGTGTGGTAGACCACCTATGCTGAAGATATTACATAACCAACGAACAATGGTTACTATGGGACAATTATAAATTGAACAGATTCTGAAATCTGATTGAATTAATTGCATTTAAATCTGGTGCTAAATAACCAATATTAGAGCTGAACAATTCTGGATACATTGAGAATCACGATTTTTTTGGTTTAAAATAGAGGTCACAATTCTGTCACAATTCTGAATAGACAACTAAACAAATTAAAATGTAATTTATTAGAGTAACTTATGAGTGTTAATTGCTGCAGTCTATTTGAAAATATTTAATTAATCGGAATTAATTATTTTTTAAATCGGTTTTAATGAATGATTGAATGACTCACTCATACAGACTTCACTTGTTTCATTACTGGATGAATCAGTGCTTTTGAACAAATCTCTTTAATGAATGATTCAAAGAAGCACCAAGTTACTTTCAGAAGATAATTTACTCTATTTTAATCGCTACCGTAGACATTACTGTTTATATCCACACAATAAATTATAATCTAAATTATTGTAAGACAGAAATAATGATGCTGTGAGGTTGAAAAGACTGTTTGTGAAGCTGTTTCATACCTATTCATGACAACAGCTCTCGATCAGAACACAGATCTGAACGTTTACATTCAAGATCACGTGTGTGTTTGAATCGAGATTGTGATCTTTTAATTAATGAGTAATAAACGCATACAAATGGACACATCAATTAAATTCTGTATTTAACCAAATAATTAATTTTAACATTGCTACGGTTAACGGTTAACGGCTCTATAATTAGACAAACAGTTAATACTTAATGGAAAACTTTATTCAGATTTTTACTAACAAATCTAACTAGGTCATGTGCTACAGGTTTTAAAACGGTTATGGGGTATTTGTGGTAAAATCACAGTAATGCAAATCTGTATTGCTACATGAGAGAGCTGTCAGTAAGGAGACATCAGCAAGTGATCAGCATGCTGTAGTTAGGATGCGCATAAGGATCCCCAGACACAAATGGTTCATCATAGTGATTTTGTTTTTACAGAGAATTAAAAAAAAAAACTACAAAGCAAAAATGTTGGATACATTGTTAATGTGGAGAAAGCGTTTCCACAGCATGTCTATGTCCTTGGATGTTTCCATTTCACCTGCTTTTTCAGCGAGACATGGACACCAACAACAACATGCCCAAACCGTGACATCTGATAGTTTGAGGTCAAAGGGTGCATGGTTAACGTGGGAACCAGCATAAATAACAAATGACATCCGTGGTGGAGCCGCGTCTTGCAATTGCTCATTTCTCAAAGGAAAAGCTGTTCTACATCAGCTTCACATGTGTAAAGGGGTACAAGCAAATGTGTCAATTCTTCCAGATGACAAAGGACTGGTGGTAATTCCCCTCCTACTGATATCGCACACTGCTGTTATTCCAGAGAATTACGCAATTGAAAACCAATGGAATGTAGCCATGTCTTCTAAATATGTCTTACGCATCACAAGATTTAATGTGAACCATGTGAATTTGAGATTAATGAGAGGTGAATTTGATCTTTCAGCAATACTGCAGGTTTAAGGGAACCCTAATTACCATGTCAGCACAATCATGTCACCAAAACTATTTGAAAAGTTTAAATTGAATAAAAAAAATGACTGAAGAAAATGTGAGTGATGGCAACACATGTTTGCTTACGGGTCCAACCCCAAGTCTCTATGATATTATGCAGGATTTGTCAGATTTTTTCAGATTTGTGCCAAACAATCTTTAACCTATCAATATTACTAGTAGTAGGGCTGGGGAATACATCAAAGATTAGCAATATTATCATGTTATCTCCTGTATTAACTCCTTTTTCGTCTTACGACTAGGACCGCTGAGAGGCGGCTGCTCCTGGGAGAAAGTCCAACGAGCAATATGGCAGAATAAGTCCCGCCTTCTAAATAAAAGAGCCAATCGTATGCCAATTTTAAGCTTGATGAACAGCTTTGGAGAATTTAATGTTTTCCCATTCAAAGAGATAGGAGCTGTAGTTGCATGACTGAAACAACTTGTCTCAAAGATGGCTGCCAAGTGAGATGACTTGCCTTAAAGGGACTTTGGTTGTAGCAATCTGGTTGTCTATTGAGTGCATGAATGCAATGGGCAATCAGATGTGTTTAAAGCTACACTGTGTAATTTTTAAGTTGTTTTAAGTTGATTCTTAGCAAAAAACACTTTGTTCTTTCAAAATTATATGTGCTCATTAATGTGTAATTACTTCCACCAACTAATCAAGTATTCTTGTAAGCATAGAATCTGCCATTTAGAAAACATACGAGCGAGTCGCACGAATGGCGGCAGCCATGTTGCGCCTCCATCTTGAAAATACATTAGCCATTTCCAGGGACATACCTGGAAATTCAAGCTTCGCCTTTTGCACTTTTACACTCAGTGGCACCGGGACGAATGCGAGGGGGAGATTACTCGCGACTGCCGGCAGATTTGAAAGCCTGTTGAAGATGGAGGATCACGCCTATTCTCGAGGACATGTAGCAGAGTCGCCATGGAAGCGAAAGAGAGAATTAAAACGACAATGCGACAGGCAAATCAACAAGATCAAAGTCAATATTGGAGTGGCTTTTCCCAGATGGAAAGAGCTCATGAGGAGCAAGGATTTTAAAAGGGACGCCGAAGTTGCCTGCTTTCTTCTTGACAGGTAATTCAGCCTATTTTTGTAAATTCCAAGTTTTATAGTTGCTTGGCTAACTATAGCATGGTTGTGCATAACACTAGAACGACGTCTAGGATATTTTTCCTCGCGTCAATTATGAAAAAGGATTGTTTACCTTGTAACATAAATCTGTGTGCTGCGACGGATCACAGGCGCCATTTGTAGGCTATATCAAAGGGCACTGTAAATTTGAGTTATTTTTCATTGCTTTTACTTTGTACACAATGTAGCCAAATCTGATAATGCTGGGGTAGCCGATTCCAAGGGTGACGTTCACCTCCTGATATCTTGCAATAATACGGCCAACGTAGGAGTTAAAACGCCCTCGGAATGGGAGGGGCTAGAAAGTAATATTCAGTTGGAAGTCATATACAATTTCACCGCTAGATGGGAGAAAATCTTACACAGTGTAGCTTTAAGTTAGACAGAATCCACTCAATGCCACTCAAGAAGCTGGAGTTTTTGTTCAGCGTGTTCAGTTACATTGTTCTACACTCTTATGAATAATTTCATGAACAATGTTGATTAAAACAGGCGTTTTTCCAAGAGCTTGCTTGATTTGCTTGCTTTCTGTTTATAACTCACTCACAATTTTATAGCTCATGGTACTAGCTACTCATTGCAATGTTTTTGGACTGACACCTCCATCTAAAAGTGGAATTGAATCTGAAAATGGGATGACTGACAGTGATAATCATGGTAATGTACAAGACAAAATAGTCAAAATAGATCTGTGCATAAAGTCTTGGAGTATAAATGCAAACTAATAGACCTGCCAATGGGTTTCTTTGTTCTTCATGTGTTTCTTTGTTCAACAACCACAACGTTTGGTAGGACAATTGCCCTGGAATGCAAAAATAGTGATATTTATATATTGAATATTGTCAAAATTTGGGAAAATGTTGAGATATAAATGTTTAGCTATATTGCCCATCCCTGATGCTTGCTTAAAACCGCATGGCACAAAACTTGGAAACCATGCAACCAGGACATGTTCAAAATACCTTGGCATTAACATATGTGTCAACAGGCTGTTTGTCATTAACTTATAACAGTAGAACAATTAGCTTATGAAAGTTTAATGTTGCATAAACAAGCAGTGATGTCATTAGTTGCAGATGTACAGTATTTATCTCAGAAGCCCTAGATAAACCAGCTGTTCTGTCCTTTGAATGCTATTTTAATACCCTTTAAAGCAACCCCAAACTGGCCCGCGGGGGCTCGAGTCACCTCTCCTGCACAAGGTTAACAACACCCTGAGAGCTGTCACCAGAGGCCATTCCACTCTCCATGGGAAACAGACATTGCAGGATATTTTTGGGCTAAAGCAGCACCCGTTTGAATGTTGTTTGTTGACCTTGGGTCTCAGGCATGAGGGATGCATAACTGCTGGTCTTGCTCCCGAGTGTGCAAGAGATCTCATTCTGCTTATGGCTGAATAAGTTCATATCACATTTACTGATATTAGACAGATTTAACTGCCAGTAACTAGTGACGTAACTGCCAGTAAATGGTGCCGTACCTCATAGTACAATTTACTGGCAGTTACGGCAGCAGTTAATGGCAGATAAAACTGTCTAGTGTTCAGTGTTAAAATGACTTAGTGCTGTTTTTGATAAGAAAACGTACATACCTTTCAGTGTCAAGCAGAAGAGTATGCAAGTTTTGGGACTTATTACTTGGTCATAATTGTGTCTTTAACAGACGCTCTGTCGCTTAGTTAAGGGCAACCGGTCACTGTTTAAACTGCCCTGTCAATCATCTTGTCACTGTTAAAATCCTCCACATTCAATTGAAATTAATTTCCAACCGTTTTGGAGAGAAATGTAGTCACACGTTGATCTGCCAGTCATGGGTCTTTCATTGGGAGAACTCTCCTCATGTTTGCATAATGATGCATTTAAAAGTTAATGACCAAACGCATCGTTACAAAAGTTCACAATGATGTTTTAGACGAAATATAATGTGGATAACATTTAATAAATATATTTTCTTCAGGTTAGACAGGCTACTGATAATTAATCACTCAAACCCCTTTATCTTCATGTTTGTAGTTTTTTAACACTTTTTACTCGTGTTTGTAGTTCTTATTGAATTCTCGTCTACAGTGCAATGGATTGTGGGCAATATTAGCCATTAGAGTGAGCACGGACCTGCACTTAGGTAGACCATACGGTATCTTTGGAATAATAATTTCAACATACTACAATTTGGGACACACTAATTCTAATTTCAAATACTATTTAGGACGGATAGTATGCGAATTGAGACGCAACATTATACTGTCTCAGTCTGTAGAGCTGCATGTTCAAAGGAACTACCTGTTTGTCCAAAAAGTAATATGTAGGGAATGTACACTGAAACTGAGAGCATTTTCACACCTATAGATCGTTTGTTTTGCTCCTAAACAGGGACTTGTTACAAATTAGCATTTCGGTTTGCTTTCTCAAGGCAACCTTTCAAACTGTACCAAAGTGTGTTCACGCAAGTCACATGCAAGTAGAACTGTCCTCTTATTGGTCAGAGTTTCCATTGCATCATCCATCAAGATGATTGACAAGTTCGCTCTATGAGCTTATTGTGGCTTCATTTGTAACTGTCGAGACACATGCAAACACCATACGAATGTAGCCGTCATTCCCGCAGTTAAATTACTACATTAGTATTAATACTGCAGCAAATTCAAACGCGCTCCCTCTGGATCTCCCAGCGCTATCTAAAGGTTAACAGTGTCAAGACACAGGCAAACACTATACGGATGTTATAATGCAGCATGAGCAGGAATCAAAGCTTCATCGGGACAGCATTCTCACACGGAGAAGCACAATTACACAACATTATGAGATGAAGAGTTGCTCTTTTGGTTTTCAGCTGTGATATTTAATCTGCTCACTCACAGAATCAGACACTACTGCTATTTATAAAGCACATTTCCCGTTATGAATTAATATAATTTGGTTTGTTGGTCCGTTGGGTCTGATTGCTGTCGCACCACAAGCGAACCGCCCCAGAGTTCGTTTGCAATCGGGCCGAGACCTCGTTCAGGCGGTTTTAGAGCGATCGATGGTTTTGGTGTGGATCCGAGCGTGATTGCCGTGTTCACATATGCCTAAATGAACCGAACCAAGGGAGAAAACGCACCAGGTTTAGAAACAAATGCTCAGGCCAATATAGTTTTCATGCCTATAAATGAAACTACTTAAACAATCTTCACTGATTTCACATTCCGTCAGTAAGAGCAGAGTGAATTAGCAGAGCAATAGCACAGCTGTACATAAAATATTGTCAAATATGTAATACAATCCACACAACATAATGGGAGACATATCAGAGTTCAAAAGAGAACAAATTGTTGGTGCGCATCTTGCCGGCTCAGCAAGTCTTTATGGTGTATCGAGAGCTATGCTATTCAGGGTAACGTCCGCACACCACCATGTAGGATGAACCACATCCAACAGGAGGAACTGTTGACACAAGAGGAAGCTGTCTGAAAGGGATGTAACCTGGATTGTCTCCAAAAAAACATAAAACCACAGCTGCCCAACTCACTGCAGAATTAAATGTGCACCTCGACTCTCCTGTTTCCACCAAAACTCCCCAGATTCAAGATTCATGGCCAGGCTGCTATAGCCAAACCTTTGATCACTTGTGCCAATGCCAAATGTTGGTTTCAACGGTGCCAGAAGAGGAAATATTGGGCTGTGGACAGTGTGAAACATGTGTTGTTCCCAGATGAGTCCACCTTCAGGGCCTTTCCCACATCCATGAGAGTTACGGCGTGGAGAAGAACCAAAGAGGCTGTTGCGTGTCCAGAGTGAATCTCGGGGTTTGGGCTGCAGTATCACGGCATTCCCGACTGTGCTTGATGGACGCGTCACTGCCAAGGATTACTAAACCGTTCTGTATCTGAAGGGGGTGCCGTGTATCAGCATGAAAATGTGCCAATACACACAGCAAGACTGGTGACAGAGTGGTGTGATGAACATGAAAGTGAAGTTGAACGTCTCCCATGGCCTGCTGTCTCCAGATCTGAGCATGACTGAGACACTTCAGGGCGTTTTGGAGGAGCAAGTAAGAAAACTTTTTCCTCCACCAGCATCGCGTGTGGATCTGGACACTGTTCTGGAAGAGGAATGACTCAAAATCCTTTTGCCACTGTGAAGGACTTGTATCTGTCATTCCCCAGATCAGGGGATTTCAAAGTCAAAGACAGTGGGATTCAACATACAAGATGGCACCCCACTCCACCCCAACTTAATTAAACTGCATAGTATGAACAGCATTGTATGCATTATATATACATAGATTCTTAAGAAAGCTATGAAAGATATTCAGTCAGGATCAGTGAATATTTTCTTTTCTTTTGTTGTTTCATTAGCATTAACAACAGGCCGTTATGAGGCTGCTGTCTCTTTAATACCTAATGCATGGATCCAATATGATGATATTCACCCAACTGTTTTCTTTCATTTTAGACATAAGCTGACTGTGTTTACTTGATTACTCACCAAGATGGGCCTTCTGAAACATAAATGTGTGTATTTGACTGTTGCGAAGCGCAATAAGCCGTGAAAGTGAACTGAATTCGGCACTCGTGTGATTCGGATGTGTGCCACAGAAGTCACAGTTTATTGTGCTTTTCATAACTCATCATCGAGGACGTCCCGCTCTTTCTTCTCATTCATCCATGTTCCTTCACTGCTCTAACGGGTTTAATCAGTCCTGTGCTGCACGGATATATTTACATACTAAAAACTATACTAAAATACCCTCGCGCCCCACACTTTGATAACCCCAGGCCAGGACGAACTGATGCTGTGTTTGGCCCCAAAAGGCGGCCCTTAACCATTCTAATGAATTATTGTGGTCTAAAACCAGGTGTTTCAGTTTCATTGTCCAACCCCTGAGGAAAACCAACTCGCATTGCTAACATCTTAACAGAGGCACTATTCAAAAACTCTAAAAGTATAGTGATTTTGGTTACACTTTATTTTAAGGTGTCATTGTTACAGTGTAATTATATATTTAAGTACTGAGTGATATTAAGCAACTGCATGTACTTACTATAGGGTTAGGGTAGCATTAGGGTTTGGTTGAGGGTTAGTTGCATGTAATTATGCATAATTTACTGTTATTACTACGGTAAGTACATGTAACAAAGACACTGTAAAATAAAGTGTTACCGTGATTTTTTTTGCAACTGTTCATCTTAAGCGAGTACAGCGAGTGCATCTCAGGCTCACTGTAAAAACATGCCGCTACCTAAATTTTGTCATAATAACTTTATAATGTTCCTATACATACAGTTCACTGCAGTTTCCAGCTTACAGAAATGAACACTAGAGGCAGTAAAACACCAACAACTTGTATTCCTTTTCACACAAATTAAGATTTCAGGGGCAGATTATCGATTAATAATGACTTAATATCTCACGGTTCCTTGCACAATACTATGTTATGACCTCAAAGCAATACAGCACTGCAGTCCAGTAAAACACAAGACACGATCAAAGAGCTCAAAGACTTCTAGACTTGCTTCACTTGTAGACTTGTAGAAGCAGCTAAAATGGCATGGTTGCGGTTTTATCTCACGTTTGCTTTTGTTAACACTATCAGTTGGGTTTAGTGTAGGTGTACGTTTTTTTCGAGATGATAGAGCTGAGACCTCTTAGCAGCACTCACTGGACATCCGTAATAAATCATTGCCAGATTCACGTTCATCAGTTTTGGATAAAACTGAACGTGCGTTTAGAGCCACTCGTAGAGCCACTCACCTTGCCACTTGTACTGACTATTTGTAAGTAAACATACAAGAAGCAACATAAAGTAATTTTGCGGACATGTCGGCATATTCTCGTTTTTCCCACCAGGTCTGGGTTGATATGAGTCAAAAACGTTCAAACTCATCTTTGGCATTGATTTTACTGTTCTGTCTTATTTTTCTTATACAGATATGTGACCCAGGATCACGTCACCAGTCTCGAGTCGCACGGGTATATCTGTGGCAATAGCCAACAATACATTGTATGGGTCAAAATGATCGATTTTTCTTTTATGCCAAAAATCATTAGGATATTAGGTAAAGATCATGTTCCATGAAGATATTCTGTAAATTTCCTACTGTAAATATATAAAACATGTATTTCTGTGAGTGAATGCAGCACAATCCCCAACATAAATGTAGAACTTTAAAGGCGATTTTCTCAATGTTTAGATTTTTTTGCACCCTCGGATTACAGATGTTCAATAGTTGTATCTCGACCAAATATCGTCATATCCTAACAAACCATACATAAATAAAACGCTTGTTTATTCAGCTTTCAGATGATGTATAAATCCCATTTTCAAAAAATTGTCCCATGTGACTAGTTTTGTGGTCCAGGGTCACATATATTGTACAGATTGATTTTTAGAGAGCATTTACAGTACTACTTGATTCAAAACAGACAAATAGAGCATATGGCTTTGTAACAGGACCTATTCGTAGAAGGAGCCTCCTGGAGAGGGGAACACAATGGCTGTGGTGGCCAACAATGGGGTCGTGCATGTCAGCGTTACTGTTTTGGCGGTCTCCAAGCACATCGCTGTCGCTCGACTCTCTGAAACAGCTGAGGCATGTGCAGCGCTGGAAGTCTGGAGATAGCTTGCTTGTTTTCTTGTGATTACATCTGCTTGTTTTGGCACCCTCTTGAAGCGCTCCTCCCTTACACAAACGTATTGTGAAGGGGACTTTTTCAAACACAAAAAGGCAGAGGAAGGATCTATTTAGATACAGCGCTCTGTTTTCCCCATTTCAGATCCTTGGTCCTAGTCACGCAGATATTGGGCTGTTCAGAGGGACTTTTCAACACCAACACCAGCTTTTGTATTATTGAAAGGACTAAAATCATTTATATTCATAACATAGTGACAGTATATATGTATATATCACAATATCCATCCATTCTCCAAACCGCTTGTCGCTATCGGCCGGTATATGTTCATTTTTAATGTTAGCGTTAACGGCTTAACAAGAAAATTTGGCCAATATATTAAAGCCAATAAATAATGTATTATTTCCTTCAGCTGAGACACTTCAGTTGCGCACTGTTCAACATGTTTATGATTGGAATCACTTTAAAAAAGGAAAATACAGTAAAGTGCAACATGTGCAGCGCAATTCGTAAGCTACATAAAATTATAATGAGAAGATTATAATAATTGTGTGTTTGGGACATGGCTTTTATTGGTGAGACTTTTGGTTTTGTAATCAGGCTCTCAAACATTATATACAATTTGATTTAGATTTATCGGCCAATATATCAGTTATCAGCTTTCAAATATGAACAATTATCGGCTATCGTATGGGCCAAAATGTTCATATCGGTGCATAAAATATAAATAACGGCATTATAAAACAGCCAATATACACACACCTGTAGACACAGGTACGCAGAACTAAAATCCGTTTACACCCCTTAAAATAACACACATGTTGAGTTGTTTGATACATTCCACTCTGTATTTTGTTGCTTACACATCTAAATAACATAAACCAGTCCTGCTGCGGTTAAATGGTACAGCGAAGGGATAGCGAAGATTAAAAAGCATTTGGTTAACAGAAAAGACTTGTTATTTATGTTCTCTTGTACTGTATTGATCTGTCCACCTAAAACACATTTTTGGTGAAAAGGATGAGGATAAAAGAGGGAGGAGACGCTGGATGACAGGATTTTGTTTGAATAATTAATGTATGAAATTCAAATTTAATATAATGGCTCTGTGATGTTAATCTGGGTAATTTCCTTTCCTTTCTTTTTTTGGCTAGTAGAAGTTCTGAATGGCCGGTAACTTAAATTGTTGGCCGGTGAGTGAAAAAGTTAGTTTCAAACCCTGACTGTATTACAGGTAGTCCACGTATGTGAAATATGTATTCGTATTATATACTCCGCTGCGCGTCGGACGGTTCACGCCTCGCCGAAGTTCATTAATACCTGACAATGGACACCTCGAAGGGCATTAACCCGCTTATACCATGGTCACTTGCCAAATAACACATTTTTAAAACATTAGTTTATATTTTAATTAGTTTTACAATCGAAATCTAAAGTTTTTACAAACAATAACTTGGTTTCCCTGGTTACGCCTGACGGTTTATTTAGCAACCGGAGATATTTATAGTGCGCTCGATTTATAGTCCGTATAGATACTTTGACTGCCTGTTGCTCTGGTTACTCACAGCTGATGTAGCCAGCGCATTTATTTATTAATTTCGAGCGGTAAACAGTCAGTTTCACCAGAACTCCTTTACTAGGTGTCCTCTATCACTTTTTAATGGACACCCTGCAGCCAATCAGAATCGAGTATTCACCCAGACCATGGTATAAGGAGAATTAAACACAGAGAGCATCTGGTTGAGGAAAGACCATGCGGGGAAACCACATCAACAGGTATAAATGTAGCGAGTCCACCAACTGAGAAAAAAACAAAGCAAAACTGCAAAGATGAAAGGCTGACGGGGTGTTAATCGCAGGGTCACAGATTCTTCTGCATTACGTGATGGCTTCCCCAGCGGACCGGTTAAATGAGGGGAAATGAGCCTGTGGTTTCTCAGAGTTTCCGGCCAGATTTTGCTCCTCTGCCCGGGCTCGACATCCGTGCAAACATGCCCTTCTTCCCTTCAGCTTTTCACGGCTCTCCATGTGTGGGAAACGCTGGGCCCCTCGCCTCTGATACACGCCAAGGGCTGTGCGCTGGGGCTATTTTAAGAAGCTGTAAATATGGGAACTTCCTCTGTGTTAGGGTATCTCATATCTCAATGGATCGTTTTACACTATTAACAAGCTTCAAGCACAGTGAGCCGACTTACGGACTGGGACGCACCAGCTGCCCTGAATGATATTAAACTGAACTGGTTTAGTTTAGGTATGTAAGGAGGACAGCTGAAGAACAAATGCATTTTGACAAGAGTGAAGTCTAAGATATAAGAAGACGTCAACATGAAGTTAACCTCATTTACTTACATCTGTGTTCTTCAGCCTGTGTGTCCTAGTGCCGGTCAACATGACCTAATTGACAGAAACTGACTCTAGGGGTGGGAATCTTTTGGTAACTCACGATTCGATTAAAAATGAATTCGATATGTGCATAGATTTGATTGTAGTTTACTGTTTTGTGTTACTTCTCTTATTTGACTGCAGTAGACGGTTAAGAAAAAATACTTAAATGTGAACCTTGAAATTTATTTAGTTTTTCTTTCCATTTTAGTCAACCCAATATTATAAAACAAATGCGCTTTAAGCTGACTGATTATTACACACAGTCTGTAATAAAGCAAGGCAGGCAATTTTATTTTATTTTTGATATTAAAAATAGGATTAGGAACAAAGCAAATTACAAACAATAGGACAAATACAATAATATATATATATATATATATATATATATACAAAGTTTTTCTGGTACATTAGCATAGGTTTATTTAACACGTAGTAAGAAATACTACCGAAACTGAATAAAATAAAACAGTGTATAGTCTTCACTGTATGAATTAAATATAAATTGATTCATATTAAAGATAAAAAAGTGATTCAGTCAAAAGCAGTGAGTGTTTTTCCGATTAACATTAATGAAACTGAAGGCAACAGTTTATGAGACTGCTGTCCCTTTAAGAACAAATGCACGGATCTAATATACTGTTACACATCTGATTTTCTCCCATTTGTTTTCATTCGTGTAGGACATAACAGACTCTGTTTACACTGAATACTCCACATAATGTGCACTTTGACATAACCGTGTGTGTATCTGTGAAGGAGAACTGCACTGGCGATCGCATTCGAGAGGCTCATCTGTGCTCGTACTTCATCTGTGTGTCCGTCAGCGCGAGCACCGCATTCAGTCCTTGTTCACGGCTTAAGGCTGATTTATACTTCTGCGTCGGACCTACACCGCTGTAGGCTACGCGTTGGTTTTCATTATATTTCTGCATCATTGTGACGTGCAATTACACGTGCAGAGGGAGCAAGTGAAACCCGAGGGAGGGGTTCTAGCAGACCAATGATAACACTTGCGGTTCGAGTAGAATTGACGAGCGGTTGCATTTTTGGTGCACGTCAGGGTACGTTGTATGCTACACACAGCCTACGATGTAGCTACGCCGTGAGTTTGACGCAGAAGTATAAATTGGGCTTTATTGCATTTATAGTAGTATTGCAAAGTTAAAGAAGTGAAACACTTTAGAAAATAGATTTTTGACATTTGTGAATAAATGCAATTCGGTAGAAGATATAATTGCGATTCATATATGAATCGATTTTTTTCCCCGCACCCCATCATTATTATTCAGGTTTGACTCCATTCTAGTATAAAGCACCCACTTGTTTCACTCAAAATACAATCTATTCCCAAAAACAAATCTTGTTAATGTCCTGTTAAACAGAATTAAAATAAGCTGTGTACTGTGTAAAGTATGTTGACTTTAAAAAGAGTCTTGTTTAAACGCAATAATCTTCATTAAGAATAAAATATGATAGTACTTCTTGAACTGTATGAACATTAAAAAGTGTTTTCCTTTATTCTTTACTGAATAAAGAGGTCACCGAACTTGTTAACTGTTGTTTTAAATAAATAAATAGGCCTTCTGACTCTGTATGCTTATGACATATATCACAAATCCACTGTCTCACTCCCACTGGAATTGCGCATTTGCAATACGGTCTGCTTAACTTTGTTGATCATCATGCTTCAAATCAACAGCACTTCTATTCCCTTTGCCCCTGCATATCGCTGTCAGTGAGAACGTCCCCTTTCACAGGTACTTTCCTGTCTGGAACTGAAAAGAAAATTGCAGATTTTTTCTGAATGGGTGGAGTTAGATCTCTGTAAGGTCAGAAGTGCATGACATGTGCTGGTTCATCATTCGCATCGATGCTTCCATGAAGAAACTTTAAAATCCAAGGTACCGTTCAATTGCCCAAAAGATTCTTTAGTGTTTTTTTTTATTTTTATAATGTTCTTCACACAAAAAAATTTTTTTCTTTTAAGAACTGATCATTGAAAGGTTCTTTGAGGAACCAAAAATGGTTCTTCTATGGCACTTCTGTGAAAACCCCCTTTTGGTACCATTATTTTTAAGATTGTAGGGAGGCTCTTCCTTTTAGCTCTTTAATTTATATATATATATATATATATATAATATATATATATATATATATATACGAAGAGTTCAGATGCAAAAACCTCTAAGTGCCATCTGAAATCTCCTTCTAGAATGATCATTTTTATCAAGCTAGTTTATTTAAGTTCAGTAATTACTGATCTTAAATATATGAGCTTCATAAAAACTCTTCATATATATATATATATATATATATATATATATATATATATATATATATGGGCGGTTGACATGACATGGCCTTTTTTTGGTCCAGTGTGTCAAAGTTAAGTAAATTATAGAAAAATATGTCAAAAACTGTGGTGATATTGTTCAGAAAGTGCTGTTTTATATGAACATACAGAGCATTCATGGGATTAATCTTCCATTTTGTCACAATTTTCAGCCAAACCAGAATAAGCTCATACGGCGTGACTGTCCCAAGCACATTTCACAAATTTTGATTCTGAATAAAAACAAGAAAATTAATTAATTTTCTGTTTATTCAATCATATATTGACAACCCAGATGTCTACTTGTGAGTCTGCACAACTAAACTTGACTATTTTGAAGCCACCCTTAACTAAAACATTTTGTCCCAAAAATGGATATCATAAGGTGTGACGCCATATTCCTTTTTTTAAACGGGCAATTGTTTGGAGACCTTTGGGGAGTGGGGGTCCTCCTTCTTTCAGGAGGAAGAACAACACCCCAGAAGGACACTGAAAGTTACAATGTGAGTTTTCTCCCTTCATGTTTTCAAAAAAATCAAGTATATCCGGCACTCCTGCTTCAGTTCACTTTTGCGCTGTCTTTTGGTGATATATGAAATGCAACAATTATTATGCGCCGCTAATGCATTGTTTCCTCTTGTGTGCACATTTGTGCTGTCTACAACACTGCCTGTTCTTTAACACTCACTGTATGACACTCTCATGACCCCAGATGTGTTAATCCTCACTAAACTATGTGACTGTTTGCTTGGCGATCATACAATCGCTGCAACAAACCAGACCACTACAAAACAGGACCGTTAAAGGATATCTGGCCGAGGTCTCGGGTGATTTATGTTTGAAGAACTCAAATATATGTCCTCCCTTAAGGTATACAATAACTCCGTGACCCTTTTAAACAAGTTTTATTTTTCAACAATGTTTTTTGTGCATTTGGCTGGCAGGCCTATGACTCAGTGTGTGAGGGAATGCAGACAAACTAATCATCTGACTTGGAGCCAAGAGCCTTAAACAATCCATGTTCAAAGTCATTGCTCGGTTTAAAAATAAAATAAAACAGAAACGTAAGTAAAGCATGCATGTTAGAGCACTGCACCTGTGGCTGCCAAAGGGAAATGTTTCACTTTAAATGGTGTCTAGTTGGAGTTCAAGTAAACAGGATAGTATTTTATAATATGTGTAAGCCAAAGGCTACAAAAAAGCTGCATTAGTCATCAACCCTTTAAAGTGAAGCACACTAAAAAGATGTCTTAAAGAAAAGGGTTCAAAATGAACCAACAACATTAGACTAGTTTTGTTTTAAAGTCGCCCTGTGGGGAAAATCCAGCTTTTAATGTTGTTTATGTGTCTGTGTGGTGTGTTTAATATGCTTTTAGACAAACCATGTGTAAATTCATAAGTCGACAGCATTGCTGAGTATTTCCTCCTTAAAACTGCAGTGAACCAAAGACAGTCTCAAAAACACGCTTTGAAATCGCTGGTGTTTCTGACGTCACAAACTACCTTGTAACCAATCAGATCAACGTGTGATCGTCAACCAGTGGATCTCTGAGCTGAGTGAGTGAGTGGAGGCGGGGCTCATTTGCATATTCATAGAACCGTCGAGTTACATTCAAGATATTTTAAGGCATGGAGAATTTTTATTCAAGGAAAAAACATTTAAATGTCATTTTGGTGATCAAAGATGAGTTTTAAGGGATAAAATGATTGCCTACAGGGGGACTTTAATAGTTGCTAATAGCTAATGAAATACAATATTTTGTAATTATTGTTCTTATTACATCTCACAGAAATTAACAGTTTATAATTCAGTCAGTTTGAGATCCCAGCTGCCATCTGCTGGTACGATCGTGTCATTAAGTGCACACTGTCCTCTACTGTAGTTTCAGAAACATAAAGCAGGACTGCCAGACCCCCATCAAGATATGACAGCACTATCACACCCACTTCTCTGATGATCGTTCTTAATTTGTCTTGAAAGATTATCACATTTAATGCAATCTTATATAATGTTAAGTGAAAAGGATCAAATGTTTCTCAGTTGCTCATATTCTGCAATACTTGTTCCCTCCCTACTGTTCTCATCAAGGTCCTGGGAAAGCCACAACCTTGCCAACTCTGCATATCTCTGAAGCCTCTCTCATCGGGGGAGTGACCCTTCCTGCTCGAGTCTGGAAACCTCTGGAACAGTGTCCCCTCTCATGGTGTTCACATAAAATAAAATAAATACTAACCAAAACAACATTTTCTGACAATATTATAAAGGCCGCACCAGACACTTCGTCTGGTTTTGTGGGATCAGTGTGTTTCCCGAGTCGAGTCTGTTGCTGTTGGTGGGCGCATGCGTTTGTCGGGTCGAGGAATGTCTGGGAAGTGTTGCACTGTAATCTGGTGATTGTCCGTGTTGGTGCAGTGGGAATTTCCCTAAAACCGTATTCTTTAAATGAAAGAAGTTTGGTTAAAAAAAGATGTAATGTCACAGAGCAATTCTAGGGCGGGCAGAAAACAAATTCCTCTAATATTTATTTGTTTTAAGGACCATTTTGATTATGTAGATTTATAATAAAGAATTGTCATCTTATCTAAGAGTAATATTACACAAACCAAAGTGCTGTTGCTCCAATATTCAGACCAACACACAGTTGCAAGCGTGATAATGCTTTAATACAACAGTTTATAATTATAAACAAGATGTTAATACTAACATTTTAGACAAGTTACGCTGCCTTCACCAGATTCCAGAGTTTCCGAGTTGGGTGGGTCATAAACTTGAAACATAGCGATCACACTGATCGATTTCAGCTCCATCCCCGTCTTGTCTTTAAAGTAGCGCATATTTACATATATAAATAATCATTTGAAGCCTGTACTTGATCGTCTGCAAGCTGCATATCTAGATAGCGTGGTGATGGTGAATGTTTATATGGTTGTCAACGAATGGGACTCTACATTTTATTCAAAATAAAATTTCTTCAATATATTTAGGTTTCAATAAGATTTGACCAAGAAATGGGGAAAGAATAAACCAGGTGTCCTCCATGATTCCTATCGTTTCAGACAACAATGCACTTGAACACGACGAACCCGACTTAAGCAGCGGGAAAGTAGGAAATGTACGATAGCACATGACGACAGCATTACTATTTACCTCTAAATTGGGTCCAACAACAAAAAGAAAATCAACCACTGTTTTTGAGCGATTCATTCCTAATTGATTCAGTCAACGAATTGTTTGAGTGAATAATTCAATACTTGCTTATTACATACTTATTAATTACTTTACTAATTAAGTAATTACTTAACATACTACTTAATTACTACTACTGGCATAACGATGTGCCATGTCTGGAACCCTGCTGAAATGCTGTATTAACCAATCAGCAGCCATGACAGGAACTATGTTTTTGTTGTTGTTGTTGTTGTTTTCTTGGGTTTGAAATGATAAACCAATTTCCATCTTATTTTGCAATGCAGATTTTCTTTGAATGTGTGAGACTTCAGATTCATTAGCAGCTACAGTTAGAATAAGTTACTAGAAAGAAAAAAAGTGCAGTAAACTGTAAAACTATTACTGTTTAAATTAATTTGCTACACTTTGTGGTTGTACACCATTAGTGGAACATGTTCATTGGTTGGTTGTGTGATGAAATGACACCTGTGTATTGTGGGGAAGTGACGTCATACATCCAAACTCACCTTGGTCGTTGCAAAAACGGCTCAGAAAAGTGTATTTCTGAGGAGAGCTATAGAAACATTTGTTTCAGATAAGATGGCACTTTGCTGTGATATTAATCTAATGGCATTGGAACTGTTCAAATACTTCATAATCACTAATATATAGTGAAGAATAAGCGAAACTCACCTTGTGTCCTGCTGCTTTTCCACTCAGCTCTTGCCTCGACTGTCCCTTGTAATGTAAACACGGCGGAAGATCCGTTATTCCCCATCGAAACAACAGTTTGTGAATCTAATACAACTAACTCGGTCCGAAAAGTCTCCACTGTATTCTGTCTCACTGCGGGTTGCGGTGGAGTCTGATGCTGTTACTGTGAGGGAAAGCTGAAAACCCCGCCTAAACTCAGTTTGAAATCTAAAAACACCTTACACGTGCTTGTGTGTATCTCTCGCGCGGCGCGCTGTCCAATCGCTGTGCTCGTGAACGCCCCAACGGTCCTGGCTGCCGGCGCGCGCCCGCGACATCGCTTCAGTATCTATGTTCAGTATCAGGATGGGAATGTGCTGTAGATTCCGTATGTCAGGTCATTTCTATCCCAAAACAATACTAATTTTGATTAAACCGGACCTAAAGAGGGTTTAAATCTGATAGACATGAATGTATTTATGAGTCGCTTGTTGTTCTCCTCCAGTAAGTTTAGGTATTAAATGTAGGCTATTTTAAATGCAGTGATTCATGGTTAAGTTTGTATCTCGATTTTTAATCAAATTATATAAGTTGACCTTATTTAAGAAATAAAAATTATAGAGCAATTTATTGACACTCACAGAGACAAATTTCAGGGTTGCCAGGTCTGCCTTACAAATCTAGCCCAGTGGCTAATCTAAAATAGTCCGATATTAGCCTATTATGACCACATCCCAAATACCAAAAATCAAAATATGCCATTCCCATACCTTAAGTGCACATTTTACGTTCAATATATCAAATGAAAACCGTAGTGATCATAAACACAGCTCAAGGCTCTCTACCAGTGGCCCTACTTAACATAGGCTACCACAGTTTTGTCATTTGTGGAATGTAAAATATTTCAATACAAGTATTTCAGTCAAATATAATTTATGCTATGCCAAACCTTTAACCCGCGGAGGGGAAATATCAACCCGCGGAAACAGTTGAGAAGTGTCCGAGTTCCGCGGGAAGGCAGAGGACTTGGCAACCCTGGACACAGTTCCTCAGATGCTATCGAGGGGTTTCGAGGGAACTTCTGCATCATTGTTCAGTCTCCTGAATGACCTGGCCTGCCATGAAATAACGGGCTTGACATTTTCTTCTTTTGTTGATGCTCCTCTGATCATGGAGAGATCGACCTCAAATGTCTCTGAAATGGAAATAAGGCCTTTTCATTCATCAACATCTCTCCTCTGAGAGCTCGTTTGATCAGATTGCACCTTGATTTGCTGTTGTTTGTTTAAGTCAATGCCCTCTGAATACAAATGATCTTCCAGAACTTTATTTTGAACTTTTAGAAATGTATTGCATTAGGCTATTAAAGGTAGAATTCCCCACTGTGTTGATTTCTGTTGAGTGTAGGCTAATTAATATAATTTATATAATTTTACCATTAGATTTCCATATCCAAGCATTGATGAAATAAATTATTGTGATCGGTATGTATAGCATTTGAATAAAATCAAGCATATATGTAGGCTGTGAAGTAGTTTATTGTGAAGCAGTGCTACTCTTTTCACTTTGGTAAAAATCCATGTTTCACGTAGGCTAGCTGACATCTGCAAAATCACAGATTAAATATTAACTTCTGTTTGAAAACTTTGTCCACTTGTTGTCATTAAATCATACTGTGTTATTTAAGGACAAGCTGTATGGAGGTCTAAACTAATTTATGTGACATTAAAATAAAAAAAAAGCTCAATTTAGTCGACCATTTAAAAAAAAAGTGTCTCCTTTAATTAACTGTGGTGTAGCAACAACATTTGATGTCTAATAAAGGAAACGTGAGAAAAACAGATTATTTGTTATATGTTATACAAATACGTGTTAATTTATAGTTTATGTAATAATATATGGGGATCAGAAAAGCAGGATAAGTAGTGTATCCTGTAGTAGTGTATTAGCCTAGTGTATCGCCAGAGGGCGCTCTCTAATAGCTTTTCAACATCTTTGGTTTCCTATACCTTTATAAAAGTGTACGTTTGTTTTATTTAATGTACCAGCATTAACAAGCATGCCCTGATAATAAAGATTATTGTTATTTTTTATATTTAACAGCATGTTTCTGAATATTGAAAGCAATAAAACTTACATACACAAATGCCAGAATATTTCATTTCAAGCCCTGGACTGTGTTAATGGCTCGTGTGTGTCTTACAAACAGAAGATATTTAATCTAACAAGCCGTTTCAAAGGCCTACATCTTGACCTTTTGTTGAGCTATAAACCTTATTTTTATTATGTATATGTATATGTTTTCAAATGTCCATGTTTTCAAGCTTTTAAAGTCTTTAAGATCTTGCTCTGCAAGTATTAGAGTCTGATTGTAATGATATGAAAATTAATTCTCTGTGACGTCAGAGCAGCGGCTCAAGCTCTTTATTATGACACACACACACACACACAGACAGATTAACAGCAGAGCTGGATAAAGATCTCAATGAAAACAACACGTCTGGCATTTTCTCATCCTAAGTTCAAGGAACAGGCGCAAAACATTGTGCGTTAGGTGACCACACATTTAGCGATTTACAGTCATGTTTAAGGAATATACATCAATGCAAAGAGATGAATAGTGACTATTTTATCATTTAACTACTCACTTAATAATGTTGGGTTAAAAATAACCCAACGAGTAACCCAACTATGGGGTGTTGCAGCACCTTCCCAACTGTGGGGTATTTTAACCCAATGCATTGGGTTAAAAACCAGTTGGGTTAAAAGTAAAAAGGTTATTTATTTTTATTTATGATATTATGACATTTATGACATTATTTTAATAAATAAAATACACTTCGTTTTCAAATATTGTTTATTTGTTGGCTATAAAACAATAAATATGTCTCAACAAATATATTTTTAAATTACAAACTAAATTTTGTGGAGTCTAGAATATAATGTAAAATACATATGTGTAGGCCTACATAAATTAAATATACACAAGTGAACATACAACATACGTATTTAACCCAACAGCCGGGATATTAGAAATTACCCAACGATTTTAAAAATGACCCAACATTTTTGGAAAATAACCCAACATAGCAATATGTGTAACCTAGTTAAGACAAAATAACCTAACGTTTTTTACTGTGTATGTGTCTTTCATTTCAGCTCTTTAAAGCAGGATGGATTCTGATTGGCTGTCAGTGTTTTCAGCCTTCAGGAAGAAATCTTTATGAAAGTGATTCCAGCGATATCGCTTCACTGTGTTGTTATCGTGATAGTTATGGACTCTGGAATTCTTTTATATGATTTTGTAGAACTATATCTTTATAGTTATTGCTGGTGTGAATGGGCCTTAAGGGTTAGAGGGTTGTTCCTATCACTAAACATATGAGCTACAGTAATTATCAAACAGTGTGTGTGTGTGTGTGTGTGTGTGTGTGTGTGTGTGTGTGTCCTGATGCTTTCTTCAGAGGTGGGAGGTTCGAGGAGGGCTTCTCTACCCCTTCCCCCAAACTCTGATGGATGACACGCAGGCCTTCCTTTCTTCACAGTCACAAAAGCTCAGTCTGGCCGTGAGGAGAACATATGCCACTGAAGTCAGCAGGATCTCTGTAAACAACATCTCACAGCACTCCCTGTATATGACCATATCATAATCACTCCAGCTCATCACCTTATACATGCTGCACGTGCTCTTATCACAACATTTTGATCTCCTGAAAGATAAATGTGTTATGTTTTGTTCAGTATTCAGGTCTGAACACCTCTGATGTTTTTGTGGGGAAATTATAGTTTGTTTTGTTGTTTTTTAAAAAGGCTGTTTACAAGTCAAATAAACAGCCTTAGTTTTTTTTAGTTTAGTTTCAGTGCAGGGTCGTTAACTAAAACTAAAACCATAACAAAAACATTTTCATTGCTTGAAACAATAAACATATAGATAGATAGATAGATAGACAGACAGACAGACAGACAGATAGATAGATAGATAGATAGATAGACAGACAGACAGGTAGATAGAAAGATAGATAGATAGATAGACAGACAGACAGGTAGATAGATAGATAGATAGATAGATAGATAGATAGATAGATAGATAGATAGATAGATAGATAGATAGATAGATAGATAGATAGATAGATAGATAGACAGACAGACAGACAGACAGGTAGATAGATAGATAGATAGATAGATAGATAGATAGATAGATAGATAGATAGATAGATAGATAGATAGATAGATAGATAGATAGACAGACAGACAGGTAGATAGATAGATAGATAGATAGATAGATAGATAGATAGATAGACAGACAGACAGGTAGATAGATAGATAGATAGATAGATAGATAGATAGATAGATAGATAGATAGATAGATAGATAGATAGATAGACAGACAGACAGACAGGTAGACAGGTAGATAGATAGATAGATAGATAGATAGATAGATAGATAGATAGATAGATAGATAGATAGATAGACAGACAGACAGACAGGTAGATAGATAGATAGATAGACAGACAGACAGACAGACAGACAGACAGACAGACAGATAGATAGATAGATAGATAGATAGATAGATAGATAGATAGATAGATAGATAGACAGACAGACAGGTAGATAGATAGATAGATAGATAGATAGATAGATAGATAGATAGATAGATAGATAGACAGACAGAGAGACAGACAGACAGGTAGATAGATAGATAGACAGACAGACAGACAGACAGACAGACAGATAGATAGATAGATAGATAGACAGACAGACAGACAGACTGATAGATAGATAGATAGATAGATAGATAGATAGATAGATAGATAGATAGATAGATAGATAGATAGATAGATAGATAGATAGATAGATAGACAGACAGGTAGATAGATAGATAGATAGATAGATAGATAGATAGATAGATAGATAGATAGATAGATAGATAGATAGATAGATAGATAGATAGATAGATAGATAGATAGATAGATAGATAGATAGACAGACAGACAGACAGACAGGTAGATAGATAGATAGATAGATAGATAGATAGATAGATAGATAGATAGATAGATAGACAGACAGACAGACAGACAGACAGACAGACAGACAGACAGACAGACAGATAGATAGATAGATAGATAGATAGATAGATAGATAGATAGATAGATAGATAGATAGATAGATAGATAGACAGACAGACAGGTAGATAGATAGATAGATAGATAGATAGACAGACAGATAGATAGATAGATAGATAGATAGATAGATAGATAGATAGATAGATAGATAGATAGATAGATAGATAGATAGATAGATAGATAGATTGGTGCAGTGTAATCTAGTATTCCAGGCTCGTCTCGTCTCTCTGCCAGTGTTGTGCTAATGAAAGCCACTGACCGGCTTGTGAAACACAGCGCGCGGGACACAAAGGCTGAGACTCAGAGCACCGTGAGCTCGCCCGTCGCCGCAGTCCAACACGCTTCCCGCCTCGCAGCTGCTGCTATTGTGGAGTGTGAAGGGCTTTTCTGAGTCTCACACCCCTCCTGCTGTCCGACGGCCCTTCAGCGAGTCCTGCGCCGGGACAATCACACACACTGATCCTCATGCAGCGCACACGTTCCCAGAGCCGGATTCCGACACACACACACGCGCGCGCGCGCGCGCGCACACGGGTCGGGTACCCTGACGGGTCGGCTCAGGGTGAAGAGGGGTGTTCAGATATTTTCCCAGCGATATCTGAAACGTTCACACGGGCCTGAATCCCAGCTCACACAATGCAGTCAGCTGCGTGTGTTTGTCTAGCAGTGACCCTTGCTCAGCACAGAAGGCGCATCTGTCCCGAGACTGAAACACAGCGACCCCGGGAAGTGTTCAGACACTTTAGTCACTTTGTGGCAGAATGTCACAGCATGTTTGTTCTCAATCAGATCTGTGCTGACATATTTTGTTTACTCCTCATATTAACGGTGGTCCGATCAGTGAACAGCACAAGTAAATGGGGTCCAAACCGGTTTCTGTTGTAGGCCTATAATATAGTTTCTGTTTTCCAAACATATTTGATTTTCAGTGATGCATTGTTCGTTATTGTTGAATTTGTTTATTTGGCTGATATTTCACTTTTATAATTAAGAGTTTTTTTTTGTTTTTTTTTGCTCTGCTTTTGAAATGTATGTTTTATTCTTCTCAATCAGATCTGTGCTGTAATAATATCTTGTTTACTCCTCATTTTAACTCAACTCAACTTTTATTTATAAAGCACATTCAAAACCGTCAGATTGAACCAAAGTGCTATCCATAAATAGTATACATGGAAACATAAAATAACATCACAGTGGGGTCCAAAACGGTTTCTGTTGTTTAATATAGTCTTCCAAACATAAATATTTGATTTTCAGTGATGCATGTTCATTATTGTTGAACATTTTTAATTGGCTGATACTAATATTTCACTTTTATAATTAAGAAGTGATAAAAGTGAATAAAAATTATAATAAATTTTTTGCTCTGCTTTTAAAATTGCTATTGAGAATTGTATGTCATTGCTTTTGCTATCAATTGCTGAAATGTTGTGATGAAAATAATTAACTGTATGCCATATCATGTGCGTTTATAAAAAAGCATAGCTATCTGTAGTTACATAGCAAATGTATAATTCGCCATAGCCTACTTCTATACATTAACTTAACAGTGAATGATACTTTTATTTATTAATCTTGGTTAATTCTACTAATACATTTTTCAAGTATAAGTTGATGAACAATATATTAGGAACAAATGTGAATTAACAATGATATATTTATAAATTAACATTGTTTACAAAAATTGTTGATTGTTAGCGGTGGTGTAAATCCAGCTTTTAATGTTGTTTATGTGTCTATGTGGTGTTTTTAATATGCTTTAAGACAAAGCATGTGTAAATTCATAAGTCGACAGCATTGCTGAGTATTTTCTCCTTAAAACTGCAGTGAACCAAAGACAGTCTCAAAAACACGGTCTGAAATCGCTGGTGTTTCTGACGTCACAAACTACCTTGTGACCAATCAGATCAACGTGTGATCGTCAACCAGTGGATCTCTGAGCTGAGCTGAGTTCCAGTCCGAAATAGTCTTGCCCTTCACTCACTAATCTCCCTCCGTCTCGTTCACTCGGATGTACGTCATTGCTTAGGTTGCACGAGCGCCCACTACTGGCGGAACCTTTGCAATCTGTCTTTTTTTAATAATTAATATATCATATAGTTGTTTGTGGTGGAGCAAATTAAAGGGATGGTTCAGAGTAAAATCAACCTATGGGTCCTTTGCAGCATGACCTCGAGCCAAACACCCCCCAGAAGCCTTTTTACCCTTGGCTGAACATTATTAAAGTTAGAGCTTATTTAGAGATATCAGCCGGATGGCTTATATGGATCCTATGATGTATCTGGTAAATTACCCCACTAATAATGCCCAGAATGGCACCAAACTTCTACAGTAGTACAAAGAGGTTCTGTAGGCTACTCATAAAACGAGGCATTGGAAAGTTTGTAAGTACATCAGGAGTTTATTTAAATAACACTTGCCTGACGGCTAATGCTACCACTAACCCGGACGTCGAGGTCACTTCAGTGCTTTGGGAAAAGCCTGTAAAAGTCCTGATAGAAAGCCATGCATTAGGATGCAGTGTAACGACACCCAGCTCCAGGAATGCACTAATATTTTGTTGGTAAGACCAGTTTGCAACAATTATTTGTTAACACCAAGTTGTCAACTCTTCGGAAAAAATAAAATAAATTCACTAGCTTTTCCCATACACTTGTGTGTTATGCAAAGGACTTTTACGGGCTTTTCCCAAATCACGGAAGTGAACTCGACGCCCAGGTTAGTGGTAGCACAAGCCATCACAATCGTGTTGCATTGTGGTATATGGAGCTGCCTGAAGTGTACATATGAAGTAGACTCACTCGAGTAGTCAAAACCGAGGGAACGAGGGTCTGTCCACATAAACTTCCCTCGTCCACTTCCCTCAAGTGGAAGGCACTTCAAAATGGCGGCAGGGATTCCCCCGAGGGGAAGTGCTTAGGGAAGTTCGCAAGTGCGTGTCTAAAAGTGGACTGGAACACAGCGTGGGCTGCGTTCAGCCCCGACAAAACGTTGCACAACGTTTTTTAAACAGAAACGGTGATGCGTTAGGGATGGGGAAATGAAGCCTCATGAATCACTGAGGCTTTCCCCTGACTGTTCCGGGAAAAGATTCAAAGCTTCGAGAGTGTCGAGAACAGCGCCGAGAACAGCGCCATCTGGTGCTTATTTAAAATAAAGCAGCCAGAACCGTGTGTTAGAAGCTCTGGCAGATGAAGCAACCACAACACACTCCATAGTTTCAATGTTATGTGTACAAATAAAAGCCTTACATGTTTGTGTTTGATTTGTTCATTAAATAAATTCATTTTCCCATTAAAGTGTGACAATAAAATATAATAGTTTATAAGCTTATATGATTCAATAAGATTTAATGTAGGCCTACTCTCTCTCTCTCTCTACACACATACACACACACAATGAATAAGGACATTGTCTGATAGTATCATCTGTTATTAAATGTCAATATCAATAATTGTAAACATCAACCAGACTGAGCCAACAATGACTCGTTAAATACGATCTGAAGTTCGAGCCTTCTGACACCCAAAGCGAAACGCGCACGTGACTGGACAGAAAGTGAGGCTTCGTTTGTCATCGATCACGTGACTCTAGTAAACCAATACACGCCTCGATACGGGGCTTCACTACAAATAGAGAGCCTAAGTCCCTCCCCTTCCGGTCGACCACCATGGGACCTTATTTCGGAAAAACATTGTATGGTACAAATATTTTGATCTCGTTTGAATTGTGCCCTGATTTACACATATGATGTTTGTCAATTTAAAAGATACATTTTAAAGTCAAGAAAGTCGCAGCTTGATATAAAACTGCTGAGGTATAAGACTGTGAAAACACGTAATTACAAAGACTACAAACCCAGAAGGCGCACACGCGACGTCATACCTTTTCTCTCAATGAATGAAGCTAACTTTACTGAAGCTAACGTCAGTCATTGTTTCTAGTCTTACATTATAATGGTAACGTTACGCCGTCATGCCTGAGTGTTTTGAGCCAGAATACACACATACGAGCAACGGATCTTGTGACGCACATAGTGCGAGACAAGATGTAGTTCATTGAGCAATTTTCACATAAAACTAAACGTTACTCTTCTGTTTTATGACAAACTGCGACTTTCTTTACTTTCATAATTACCTTTTAAATTGGCAAACATCATATGTGTAGTTCAGGGCACAGTTCAGACGGAATAAAAAGATAAGTTATCTCTCGCCATTGACTTCCATAGGCTACATATTTTTTCCGAAATAAGGTCCCATGAGCCGGAAGCGGAGGGGCGGGACTTAGGCTCTCTATTGTGTCGCTTATGTGATACGCGCATCGAAGCTTCAGTGTATGTAACATCACTACGGTGGCCGAGAGAGCTCAACGCGCTGCAAATGAAGAAAACACATGCAAACAGAAAAAAACGCATGCAAACAGAAAAAAACACATGCAAATAGAAAAAAAACACATGCAAATAGAAAAAACCCCACCAGCGAATAAGAAAACATCTTCATCAGTTTTACAACTCACGTGCGTCCCAATACTCACAACACAACCAAATACGGAAACGCGCTGCAAAAGTTCACAACAAAACCAAATACAGAAACGCCCTGCAAATAGAACAGAACACAACGGAAATGTTTCCGGGGAACCCAATAAGTGACGGACCCGGCTAGGACGTGCTTACAGCATGATATCTATGCTTACAGCTGTCTACTTTTATTTTTTTTATTATTTTTATTTTTTTGCAAAACATACAAAGATGACACGTTTATGACATACAACTTTGTATACAATATACAAAATGTATTTGCGATATGTTCAATGTCATAAGAATACTAAAAAGAACAATGAGCTGAAGACTAAAATAAATAAATAAATAAAAAGATAGAGAAAAAGAACGAGGAAAAGACATTAATCTATACATCAGTTACATTGAACACATTTTGTCATGTTATGTTATAATAAGTTTCATAAGAAATGTTAGAATGTAGCTATAGGTCCAAATATGAGACGGCAAGTTTTAAAGTTGAGACACTCACACAAAGATATAACACATATTTTAAAAACTTTGTTGTATAAAATGTATATTTATTTGCAACAGTTATGTTAACAGCATTAATACTATATTTCTGGTAAGAACAGCTATTCAGCTGATGGACACGCGCTGCGTTGTCATGGGAACATCCCAGGTGAAAATAATGAGGAAATTACGTTGTCTTTCGTTGCTCCCTTCATCAACATAATGGCACACAAGTGCCCCGCTCACTCCAAAGTGCCCAATTCAAGGGCTCTGCCGTCTGCCATTTTAAGAGAGTAACGTTAGGGCATAGGTAAAGCCAGAGCCCGCGTCTCTCTGGTAAAGCTCGCGAGCCGTCCGTCCGTCACTTATTGGGTTCCCCGGAAACATTTCCGTTGTGTTCTGTCCTATTTGCAGCGCGTTTCTGTATTTGGTTTTGTTGTGAACTTTTGCAGCGCGTTTCTGTAATTGCAGCGCGTTTCCGTATTTGGTTGTGTTGTGAGTATTGGGACGCACGTGAGTTGTAAAACTGATGAAGATGTTTTCTTATTCGCTGGTGGGTTTTTTTTCTATTTGCATGTGTTTTTTTCTGTTTGCATGCGTTTTTTTCTGTTTGCATGTGTTTTCTTCATTTGCAGCGCGTTGAGCTCTCTCGGCCACCGTACTATGATGCGTTGAACACACTGTTCTGATGACGCAAGAGTTGCAACTATGGCAGCTGAGAAGGCCATTCCTTGTGTTCTTTGTGAAGAATTTTCTGAGCCTGATGAAGTCGGTATAAATATCTCTCTATAAATTACAGGAACGTCTGTCTGTCTGTGTGTCCGTGTGTGTGTCCGTGTGTGTGTCTGTATGTCTGTCTGTATGTCTGTCTGTCTTACCACATATCTCTCGAACCGTTAGTCCGATGGATTTCAAACTTGACAGGTGTCTCGCTACGGGCACGAGTAAGTGCAGTGCCAAGTTTGACGTTGTTTGGATGAGAAATGCTAAAGATATTGTTAAATATATCATTTTTATAAGGTTGTGGTTTAAAAATAAACATTCTGACACTAGAGAGTTGTATCGGTCAAAGAATCCCCAAGAAGGTTGTGGTTTAAAAATAAACATTCTGACAATCTGTCAGCTACACTGTTTACTTCTGAATATTATAGTTTGGTTCCAAAACGTGATAAATCCATTTTGATTAATTGGAGTAAAAATGTGTTTTCTTTACCAAGAAACCAACAATTACTAAAAACACACACAAAAACTGATTTTGCACGGGCACTTTGCACTGCTCCCTGAATCGACACGCTTATTCATTTGTGGATGTTAACTGAATCGGTAAGTGAGCTATGCTGTTTACTTCTGAATATTATATTTCATTCTGGTGCGCTTTACGTTATCGCTACTGTGTAATAGTAGCCTATGCTATTCACCAACTAAACATATCCTATTCAATGCGTTCACAGTCTCTTTCACGGGCATCATTTGTAGTGGCCTATACACAAACTGTTTACTCAAGCGCAGCGTTTTCTCAGAGTTCACTGTGTGCTTTCTACCATGCACAAAAAAAATGTCACTGAACTTTTGCTGTGTAATTGTAACAATGAGCACTCAAACACACCAAACCAACAATTACTAAAAACACACACAAAAACTGATTTTGCACGGGCATTTTTTGCACTAGTGTGTTTAATACTACAAAATATGCCCGATGTTACAGTTACTGCACTTGCCGCCCAGAACAAAAGAGAACATCCCAATCGAGTGAAGGGATTGCTGAAACTGAAATGGAAGCACACATCTTACCTAATTCAGACTAAAACACATCTATTTAGCCTCACATACTGACTTTATTTGTAGTTCATACTGTTTTAATACCCTGTATTTTCTTTCTCATTTTTAGGAAAAGCACTTAATTACCATTGTTTATTTCTATACCAAATGTCATACTTGCAATGAAGCTAAAAATATAAACAACTACATCATTATGTTGATATCCTATATTTTTACAATAAAACTTTCGACAAACATGTCTTCTAATATCCTCAGTTGTTGCATCCAACACATTTGTAAATTACTTTCCTTGAACCCATTGTGCGAGTTCACTTTAATACCGCGTGCTTTATATACATGTTGCTGCTGATTGGACTGCAGTTCTGACCGACCTCTATGGTTTTGACACACCCACCAAACAAGAGAAAACGTATCTCAAACCCCGTTGCACACCGATGCACGCCGTTTCCAGGAAACATGACGTTCAACCCGGAAACCGTAGCAAAACGTTGCGCACCGTTTTGAACTTGAACGTGCCCCTGCTGTGAGTGAGTGGAGGCGGGGCTCATTTGCATATTCATAGAACCGCGCATACTAAATGAGGCGTGTCCAGTTACAGTCAAGATATTTTAAGACAAGACTTTTTTTTTTTTGCACGGAAAAAAAAACGTTTAGGGGTGGTTCAGGATTTTCGACATGGGACCTCATTTCGTCATTGCATTAGTTATAACAGAGAATAATTTGTTCCCTGTATTTATAAGCAGTTTACAGCAGCGGCGGAGTTTGGTTACCTAGGAAACCGAGAGAGCCGGTCCACATAACAATCACGCAAGTGTATTTACCTGCCGCAGACAATGTGATGAAAGGGTAGTTTGATTTCTAACATTATTCTCTCAACTGACATTTACATCGATAGTCTGGCGTTATAATTTATTTGCTTTTGGTGCACTGTGTAGTGGGTAAAACTGTTTTTAATGGCAGGCTAACGTGCACCGTTGACTCGCGCTAGCCTAGCATAGGCGAACTATCCAAAAGTAAGGACTGGATTAATTTTTTTGAAAACTGTCTCCACTGATGAATAACAACCAGGCTCACTTGAAAATGAGGTAACATGTCGAAAATCCTGAATACAATTATTGACTACAGGGGGACTTTAAATAATTGTAACAAATTCAACCTTTTTTTAAAGCGTTACTACTTTGATTATTACTGCCAAAGTATAATGAATTAGTTATAAAATTTAGTTTCGTTAAAAAAAAATCATGTTTATGACAATGTCTTTCTAACACAAACAAAAAAAATGGATGAGTCCAGTACAAATCTGAAATTCTTGTAGAGACATAACAAAAACCCAGCTATTTGCTTCAGTTTTATATTCCTTAATTATTATCGCATCCATGATTTTGATGAATGATGCTGTATAAATAACTATCACAATAATAACTGCATTCAAAAGGTGACGCTGGAAGAGTTAATGCACTGCACATAAGATTGCATGTATGAAAAAATGTTTATTTGTCAGCAACAAGTATCACAAATATATGAAAAAATATAGCATAAGAAATATATTAATTTAGTCAATAAATAGTCACGCATATCAAAACAGCCTGTAAGAGTCGTTCCTGTTAGTAGTGCTTATGGGAGGACTCTCGGCAGACTGACATCAGTACAGACACATGAGGTATTTCTGTTCGTTTACAGGCAAACAAACGAGACGCTGAATCCGAGAAGAACCGCCTCAAGGCTGAGCCCTCACAGACGTGTCGACTACATTCATTGTTCAAAAAGTACTCGTTACGATTAGCACCTTCAAGTCCAGTGACTTCTTCCCATCTCCTCAGAATACTCTCCAAATAAAACAAAAACAGTAACGACATCAACATAAAAAAAAAAAGATTAAAAACAATCCCTGAGCAACCTGTGAGACATGGGGCTTCTTTCACTGCTAACAATCCTGATGATTATCATGATCAAAGTTGGAGACACACAAACAATTAAAAGAGAGACCACTTGGTTTGAGTCACATCAAAACTTAAAAGGTTTTAAGTCCACTGAGTTAAAATACTAAAACAGCCTGGCTTCGTCTTCAACACGCGATAGCGAGGAATATCGTTCGCAAGACGTTCCTGAGCCGTAATACTGGAGAGATCACCTCAGGGATCGTATCAATAGTCCTCCTCTTGAGCGAGCGTCAGCAGGAGGGAGAGGTAGTGATGGGGCTCTGCAGGAACGAGAGAGGACTGGCCGTGGCGTGGACGGGGAAGTTGAAGACGGTGTTGCTCTTCCCGATCGCAGGGCTCCCCGCGGCTGAGGAGCAGCTGGAGGACGCCAGCACCTGGGACTCGAACTGCAGGAGCTGGCCCATGAAGCTGAAGTTGGGCGAGATGATGCTGCGCCGCTGCTTGACGAACTCGAAGGCCTCCTCGAGTCGGACGCGGTTGGTGCGCATCAGGTACGCCAGGCAGATGGTGGCGGAGCGAGAGATCCCCGCCTGGCAGTGGACGAACACGCGGCCGCCTTTATTACGCACCGAATCTGCGGGAAACAAAGAAGAGTTTCGGTTAAACGCCGTCCAACTCCATCAGGACAGACACTGCCAAAACACATCCCAGGACTACTTTCTGGATTTCAAGAACTGATCAAATCTTTAGGATTTTTAAAACTCTAATTACAGATATAAGGCATTTAATCATATATATATTAAATACAAAGTTTATAACGGCTATTATTGTTCGATAAATAATATTTTATATTATAATGATGATGGGGGTTTATCAGACGGGCTGCGGTGTTAATTTTGCGTGAAAATATTGTACGCGTTTTTTTAATATATAAAATGAAATTTCATAAATTTTGTATTTGAATAAAATCAAGCACTTTTTAAGTACCTCTTCATAAATATGGCTGTTTGCAAGGGTTTTCCAGGACTTACATTTCAGAAAGTAAAATTCAAGTACTTAACACAAATTTCATATGTATACATATTGTCTTTCAATAATTCAAGCACTTGTTCATAAATATGGCTGTTTTGCATATGTAAACATGTTTTTTTTTTTTCAATAATCCAAGCACTTTAAGTGCTTATTCATGGATATGGCTGTTTTCAAGGGTTTTCCAGGACTAAAATAAAAAAATAATCTAATTCAAGCACTTTAAGCACCTTGTACGAGCCCAGCCTTATTGATTCCCCAAGCACCCATTAAGGAAACGGGGCAGTTAAAGCGGGCAGGGGTTCGAGTGAGAGGGGAAACACCCCCCTTAGACAGGCCTGAATACACAATGGGGGGTTTCGGCACCCCTGCTAAGCGCACTTATCTGATAGGAGGGCGACAGAGACACTACCTTTTGTTCGGGCTAAACAAAGGATGCAAGGCATTCAGACGGAGCCAGTTGCCCCATGAAAGGATCAGGTCACGGCCTGGTGTTATTTGAAAAGGGGGCTCCTCTTTAAACAGGGTGACGTAAGCCTGTCAGGCCCGGGACATACAGCTGGTCGATTTGGAGGGAACTTTTGAAAAACTCAATTGGGAATGGGGGTTGGGTCTGCCTGCCTGCCAGAGCTCGTCATACGGTGACATCTGTTCCCCATTTTGTGACGAAAAATGACACTCACCGATAAATTCGATGGCCTCGTTGAACCAGGAGCTGATGTTGGCTTTATGGTTGTCCTCAACAGGAATGCTCTTGTACTGATAGTGGTCTTCAAAGTGGTTGGGACAGTTGGAAGAGACGTTTATGAGGGCCGTGATTCCCAACATGTCCAGCATGTCTTTTCTGGAGGCGTGATAGGCACTGCCTAAATATAGGAATGGCAAAATTTCCACAGGGCCACCCTGAAAAATCAAACAAGAAACAAGAACGTTAGCGGACTGGTTCGATCATGATGAGGTGCATTTATTTACAGCACAGGTGCTTATTTAAAAGCGAGTTAGTAGTGATTACCTGGTCGTATAGAGGGGTCGTGCAGGAGGAATCTGCGGTGTTGGGACGGCAGCTGGAGCTCAGAGGTAAACTCAAGCCTTGGGGGGGAACGGCCTTCGTACACATTTCAGGAAACTCAGAGGAAAACGTGTCAAATCCACCTATCAATGGTAAACAGAACTTGTTTGAGTAAAAGTGGGATTTACAAGTGACAACAGCTGAAGAAAACATTTGGTCGCAACTTTAAATAAATACACATGAATACAAGCTCAGCTTATGTATTAATTGGTTAAACACTCTTAAAAATAAAGCTTTGTTTAATCTATGATTCCATTGAGAACCTTTAACACCAAATGCACACTTTTGTTTATTAAAATGTTCTTCCCACTATATAAAAAAAATGGATAGTTCACCCAAAAATGAAAGTCCTGTCATCATGTACTCACCCTCATGTTGTTCCAAACCTGTGTGACTTTCTTTCTTCTGCTGAACACAAAAGATGTGGGCAATCGTGCAGTTGATGGGCCATTGACTTCCATTGTATGGGGGGGGAAATACTATGAAAGTCAATCGTGCCTCACAACAGTTTGGTAACTTACCAACATTCTTCAGAATATCTTCTTTTGTGTTCGGCAGGATGAGAAAACGTTTACAGGTTTGGAACAACTTGAGGGCGAGTAACTTAAATGACAGATCTTTCATTGCTGGGTGAACTGTCCCTTTAAGAACTGTATAATGAACGGTTCTCGTGTGGCACCGGTTTTAAAGAGTGTAGCCTAGCCTATAATATAGCATTATAGTAGGCAAAGAAAGAAGAATATCTCGTACCTTTAAGGAGGAATACACTTGCTCCACATGGATTGCGACAGAGCGCGTTCACAGCGAGCATTAAAGTCCCGTCTTTCTTCACTTCTCCCATCTCCAGACTGCGGTCATCCAGGAACACGACGCTCTGGTATTCCCCGGACAGAAGCCGGCTCCTGGTGTCCTCGTTAGGCACGATGTGCTCGAGCCCCAGACCCCCTCGGGCCCTCCGGCGCACTATAGTGCTGAAGCGCACATTGCTGGAGCCCGAGATATGAGACGAGCTGAAGGAGAAGAACGAGCGGCAGTCCAGAACCAGACAGTCCGGGTCATCATCGCCCTCCAGCAGGTCCCGAAGCGAGGCCGAGTCGATGGTGGACACTTCCATGATGACCATAGTAGAGAATAACGATAGCTCTGAATACATACAGCGATGAAATTCGCTCTTTAAAGTCCTTTGATCGAGATGTATAGTCCCTTGAAGTCGTGGTTCTCAAGGGAAAACTCAGTTGTTTCTCCGTGTTCTTGTTCTGATTTGAAAGGCGCTGCGCGACGGTTATATATTGCGCTCGCTCCCGTCGGCGAGGGGCGTGACGTCAGATGCTCCGCCCCTCTTGGCTCGCGGCCCGAGTGAGTTCGCACGTACGTCAGTGCGTTTATCTGATCCTGCCAGAGCCAGTCGACCTCTAACAAACCGAAACACACTGCTAATCCACTCCAGTATCCGAGTTTGAGTGTTAGTAGTTAATATGATGATGGTTATTAATGTTGTTTTGTTGTTTTTGTGGGTTTTGAGTGTTAAATAGTTGATCTTCGACCTATTTCTCAGCCAGGCCGATGTTAGTCATTATCAGCATTGGCCAATGTCGCGTTCTTGGCAGATTTAGTAGTTCCCTCTCGTGCCAGTTCCACTTTTTAACTGTTTGTCAATGATTTTGTTTTAAATTGTGTCCCAAATGGCTTTGCCCTTTCACACTATGTCATTTTAAATATATACTACACATATACAGGTTAAAAAAGAAAGATTTTGTCCTAAAAAAACAAAAACAAAAAACCAGGATAAATTTAATGCTGCTTTTTAATAAGAAATGATTATGAACACGTCGAATATAAGCTATGCTGGTATTCACACTATACCAATATCAATGATGAAAAATGTTTGAGATCATATTGTGTTTCTCTGAAAAGCATGACTAAGTATAATTCTAATCAAACTCATTTTTATCTCGTTATATTTCTATACTATGCAGGCTATAACTAATATGATCATCTCACCATGTATGAAATTACACTGACAGTTGTCAAAAAGGAAGAAATGTTTAGAATTTTTCCATGATATTATTGTTGTAATCTAAAATATGATCAAAAACTTTCCTCTTCAGTTCAGATGAATAACAAGATCATTAGTGAACCTGTCATTGTACTCATAAAAGTTTATACTTTGTTTTTATTGTACAGGAGAACATGGTGTGCAATGCCGCGAGAGCAAAGGGAAACCATAAAAGTTAATCACTGTATAGAAACTTGAGGTCTGGTAAATTTCCATTGAAAAACAAACCAGGCTCAGGTGTATGGATGAGGCTGTGGTGTGAGAGATCTATATTATTAAGACAATACACATATGTTGGCCTAAAAGTCAAAGATGTAGCCTATTGATAACTTGTTTGCCAGTACTTCCACTGTCACAGACTCACAAATAAATGTATTTGCCAACCTAGTTGTTGTTTTTTTCTCTGTAATTTGAGGTTTTGTATTTCTGGTTTTCCTCACAACAGTGGAATAGAGAGGGAAAATGTTTTATATTTATATATATTATATTATATTTTTTATAAGTAGTGTAGTGTTTGTTGACTGGAAGCAATTAATTAAGATTTTTTTCCCATGCAAATCAAATACTTGTATATCACTCCTTTAAATACAGTTTTATTTATAAAAAATAATTCATTTGTCACTATGTTACTTCAAATCAAACATTACAGTTTACAAAAGGTTATTTATTTATTTATTATTTGGTCTTACATTTATTTCCAATACTTCCAGCTGGGAAAAATGCCCAAAGATGTTTTGTGATCCTTCTAGAAATGTCATTTGATAATATTTTAATGTGACAGGCTCACAAGAAACTTACATATGTGGGTCATGACGTCAGGATTGCATTTCTGAAACTTGAGTCAGGACTCTTGGAGGTTTCCTCTCCAAATCATTTCTAGGGTTGTCATACAGAAAAAAAAGTAATAAGAAACAGTTTTACTGTTAAAACACGGATGAGTCAGCAGAGAAAAGTGTAGACTGCAGAAGAACACTGTGAACTGCATGTGTGAGAAAGAATGGCACTTAATAACATGTCCTGTTATGTGCATTATAGGCTACACAATCAATGATTTGTAAAAAAAAATATCTAAGGCTGAGAATTATAAAAGTATACGTTCCAAAAAAATCTGAATTTGTATTTACGACTGGCCACAAACAGAAAAAACACAAATAAACAAGAACGAATGATGCTGAATTAATCACAAAATAAATGTGAAGCACAAATCTCAAAACCAGGCTAACCGTGCAACAAATGACATAAAACACACATTTCAGTGATTAGTCACATTTGCATGTTCTGTTTGTTAGAAAGGGAAGTGAAAGAGTGTGATGAACGAGGCATTTCCTTGGTGTAGCAAATGTATACAATGTCATCACATTTACGGACAGAGCTGTCTCCGGGCACCATGGGAAAATACTTGCATGTTCGTTTGCTTTAACCATAAGTCGGTCAGTTTTTGCATATTCTGCATGTCTGGCAGCTGAAGTTTCTAGAATAAGCCCAGATATGACATAGTGAAACACTACATGATTCAATCATGTATTCAGGATCTCATCATTAAAAAACCATGGGGTAAATACTGTATAAAAATAAAAGATCATGGAAATGCACAGGGCCTAAAACTAGCTTTTTGCCACACCTGCCAATGGCTGGTGAAAATCTACCTGCTAAATCATTTTTACTGGCCATGAAACTGTCAAAAACAGACATTAATGACACCAACATTTTAGATACCAGTGAAAATTCACAACTCTCTCTTCCAATTTCAATACCACATAAAACTAACTAATATTAATTTAAAACAGTATTAAAGACAAGAAGTAAATAAGTAGACGTACAGAAGTAAACAGTCAGTGATTAAATAAGAACAAATGATCAAATTACAAGCAAAAACACAAATAAATACAATTTAACAAAGATCGGGGTTTCTGCAGGAATCTTCCAATTAAATTTAATACTTTTGAATGCCTTTTTTAATGCCATTTTTTTTACGTTTAATGCCATATACGACCCATGACTAACCATATATATATATATATATACAGAGAGAGAGAGAGAGAGAGAGAGAGAGAGAGAGAACATAAAGATATATAGAGACAACATAAAGGCCAGTATCACTGATACTAATACAGCTATTGATGTCTGGATAAAAATGATTTCCCCCCTCTAATTTTAAATATAATTATAGCCATCCGGATGGCTATAATTAATGTTTAAAATTAGAGGGGGGAAATCATTTCTATAGTGTAATTGAAAGCTAACAATTTTTTAACATTAGGCTTAAAAAAAATAGAACAACTTTTAATTTAAGTGAACTTAACAAACAATCCTCACATAAACCTATAATAAATGTCATATTTATCTGTCTGACAGGTAGGACGTATACAGAAATTGAATAAAGTTATCAAACAGTCTGCACGGCATAAATTATAAATTAAATATAGACTAATCCTTATTAAAGCTACAGAAGTGATTAAGTCAGGAGCAGTGAGTAATTCTCTGTTTACTGACAGAAAGCTTTATCGGCTGCTGTCCCTTTAAGAGCAGCCGCTGCTGTACGACACATCTCACACACACCTCATTCTCTCTCTTTACATTCATTTAACACTTTATTTCACTCATTTAAGACTGCTCTTATGTTATGAGGATACTCCACAAAACAGATATTTTAGCATAATTGTGTGTGTGTTATTGTTCGTTCAAGCGCGAAAGAGAACAGTTTTCTGTCTGTGCGCACGATACTGGCGCACGTCTTTATCTCTCTCTCTGTGTGTGTGTGTGTGTGTGTCTGTCACATAGACAGGACATTCACAGGCAGAGCGTTTAAAAGCATTTGCATGAATAAGAGCGGGATCATAAAATGTAACGCTACCCAAAGGATGACAAAAATTAACGGATGCTGAGTTTTGCGTTAATATTTTTAACGCGTAGGCTACTGGACAAAAAAAAGAATCGCATGCGTTAAAGGTCCCATTCCATGGATTATTTTTATTATTTTATAATGTTTCCTGGGGTGCCCTTATAATGTTAGTATGTTTTTTAGATCAAAAATTGTTATAATTTAGAAATAAAAGGCATATTTCCTAGCCTGATTTCATTGCCTGGTTTGAACACTCTGTTTGAAGGGGCGTGTCTGCTGTGAGACTTCAGTGTAAACGCCCTCTGCTGTGATTGGCTGACATGCTTGCATATGAAATATCTGGCATTACATGTGGAACTATCTGGAAAACTTTTACTATTACAGCTATCATACGTTTTTACTATTACAGCTATCTGGATTAACGAATCGCGAGAAGTTTTTTAATTATTTAGATCTATTCCCATCACATAAAAGGTTGCAGTTATGAGCATTGAGCAGATGATAGTCTGTTGATCGCGTGAAAGATCTTATCATTGCAACGCAGTTTCTGCACTCTCTAATGATTTCACCAATGCAAACATGAGGCATATAAATACAGTAAGAGCTTCGTTGTGCAGTGTAACAGCGTCATTGATTTCATAACGAGTTTTGGCAAGTGTCCAGATAAACTCGCGCTGTGTCACCGACAGCAGCTTGGCCGATTGGAAAGGGATTGTTCTTTGATCGCTTTCTGTATATTAATCACAGTTTAAGTAAGATTATTTTCATCCTACTAAGAGAAACGAACGATGTGAAGAGTGATCGCTACTTCCATTTTAAATCACTACTTACCGCTTGCTGGAATATAGTTGAAATAGTCCCCTTCGTCAGTATGAATCGCTGAGAGAAGCCTGCTTGATATTATCCCAGGTTAGAAAAACAGTCCGTGGTGAAATGGACAGAGCAAACTAACAACTTCGAATTAAACTTTTGCGGAATCCAATTATAGATAAACATCAACCACGTCTGTTGACATTTCGCCATCAATACGCCTGTGTTCCTGTGGGCGGAGCTTAGTCTAAACACGGTTCTGGTGATGTCACTAAAGCAGGATGTAGAGGGGTGTAGTCCAATCGAGCCGTTTTTTGTAGTCAACTTCTGTTAAATAAAATATCTCGCTTGGCATTGAACTTTGAGCTTTATAATTTTACAGATATTATTTATACTCTAACAACAACATTACACACTAACTAAAGTTTGAAACATGGGATCACATAGAACGGGACCTTTAACGCGTTAAAATTGACTACCCTAATACCGGTATATATTCGTCAGACTGCATTTGAGATTTTACGGCGTTGATTCCCATTGTAGCTACCCAACTTAAATACTTTTTACAAACGCAAAATCCTTCTTTATTTTGACCACCAACGGGCTGCAACCATGTCCTAAATTGTTTGTCTTCCAGCGACTTCTGCTGCAAATTTCACTTTCCCGTTTTTCTGGTCTAGTTTTATTCCTGTTGTTCCTGCTGTTCAAAATGACCCGCGTCATCTCCGCATCACGGCTGTTCTGCTCCGGCCGGAAGCAATACCTAACCGCTTCCGCGTGGTTATCACACTAATGTAGGCCTACATTTTACGACAGGAAATAAAAATGATTAATTATATAGGCTATATTCAAATAAATTGATAATATAAAATTTTCTTCAAAACTATCTAAATGTTTAATGCCTGTAGGATTGAAATGTAATGCTTTTTAATGCCATTTAAGGCCTTAATTTTCGCAAAATCCATTTAATGACTTTTAATGCTTTTAAATGCCCTGCGGAAACCCTGAAAGATACAAATTAAATTACTAATACTTTTCAGGTTTTTCAGGTCTGACAGTAGTTTTCAGGTACAGAAATTTAATAACGTAAGCAAATGTAAAATTACACTATATGCTCTTTAATGTATAAATTAAACATTCTTATTAAAGTTACTAAAAGTTATTCAGTCGAGAGCAGTGAGTGATTTCCTCTTTGTCTTTTGTTGTTTGATTAACATTATAAACTCAGACGTCAGCAGGAATATTAGGCTCTGTCACTTTAAGAGTGAATGCACTGATCTAATACACTGATACACGCGTTTACTTCCTCAACTGTTTATGTTCCCTTAAGACATAACCGACCATGTTTACTATGTGCTCTGACATAATTTTGTGTGAATTTGTCGCTCAAGCACAAGAAGACATGAAAGAGCTCAGTGTAGTGTTCGTGAGCTGTCTGAGACGCAGCTTTCTGTGCGAGCGCTTCGGGTGCTTGAATATTTAAATTGGCAAACTTAAACTTTCGTGATGATGCAGCGCTGGCCAATCAACTGTCCCCAGTGTCGTTCAAGTTTATTCATGTTCATGCATTGTTAGAATTCATAAAAATATTACCAGCCAACTGGCGAGTGACTGTTTCATATACTTGCCAACTCCAATTTGGCGCTTGGCAAGTATTAATTTTAGACCCTCATATGAATACTCGATTCTGATTGGTTGTAAGGGTGTCATTGGCTTGAAGTGAGTGTAATATATCTATAAAATATCTATTAACGACAAACAAAAAGTTGTTGGTCATTTAAAAAAATCATTGCATGTGAACCCTCAAAATTCAGGTATAAAAGAAACACAAGATGTATAAATAGCACACATATTAATTTCCAATATTTCCACTGTCATGTGTAATGCTGGGATAACCCTAACCCTACATTAGTCAGTGCTCTGTTTCCTTTCTCAAATAAGTGATTTCTTCTGTTTGAGCCACTGCTGTGTCTGGAATCGGTGTCATATTGTTTCACAACTTCTGTTGAGTTTCAGCCTGTTGAGAAAAATGATTGCCTTCAATACTCCTGCCGGTTCATGACCACAGTTGTTAAACCACTTGTTTTGGTAATATAAAACTAACTTATTTTCTAAGCCTGGTTATTATTATGAGATGAAGAACAGATTTGAAGTCAAGTTAAGCAGATTTCCAGAACATTCCAGAAGGTTCCCATTATTCTCTGAAAGAGAAAGTACACATCGGCGTTAGATTTACGGTTTTGTTGTTGTTGTAGAAACAGTGTTTGACTGTTGGACCACATAAGCGGAAGCAAAAGCGGTTTGAACTCTGTCTCCATGGGCAACGCGTTAAATTTGCACACCACAACTTATTTCTAAACCGGAAACAGAATCACGCCGCTCGCTCCCTGTCGACCAATAGGATTGTGCAAAGCGTCCTAAGCGGATGTCACATCCGGTTTGAACAGCCGGCAGGATTGAAGGAAGAGTCAGAAGTAGCCACTTTACTACTTGTGTCGTTTATTTTTAAACACTTTAAGAGTGTATAATACATAATTATAATATAGCACACTTGATTTTATTCGCGCAGTCACAATGACTTTCGATGTGCGGAGGTGAGTAGAGGTTTGAAGCGACTCGTCTTTTCCTCTAATGCATGAATCAAACACGTCCACACTAGACACAACGGTGGTGTTTCAAACCGAACGAGCTGCCTACTTAGACAGTGTGTTTTTAAACCAAGCGAGTCTGTAATGCACGGGAATGATGTCTAGATAGGCAGCACACTAGGTTTGTAAGACACAGCCAGTAGTTCCATGGGAAAACACTTTCTTATTTCTGTATAAATGTTCTTCAACCTGCTCTATCTATGAACAACTGTCTGCAGTCTTTTGGTGTTTGATGTAAAAGTCTTCACAAACACATCGAAGTTTATTTCCAAGCTAAGTTCGTGTCATGTTTCCATTAGACATCACATTTATAAACCATTAATGGTGCTTGTTTGACTTAGAACTGGTGCTTTGTTATTGTAAGCTCGCTAATTCCTGTTCATACTGGTCACACACTGACTGTATAATTATGCAAATACAAAACAGGACCCACAACATCTGAAAGTGACATTCATACATCATTCTGATAAATGATTAAATGTAATTCTGCTGCTATATCCAAACCACCATTACATTTTTTTTTCTGCTCACCAAGTCTGCATTTATTTGATCAAAAAACAGTAAAAACAGTGAAATATTATTATAATGTAAATCATCTGTTTTCTATGTGAATATACAGTAAAGTGTAATTTATTCCTGTGATCAAAGCTGAATGTTCAGCATCATTACTCCAGTCTTCAGTGTCACATGATCCTTCAGAAACCACTCTAATATGAGGATCTGATGCTCAGTTATTATCAGTTATTAGTGGTGCTCAATTATTAATAATAGTTCTTATTATTATCAATGTTGAAACCGGTCTTTGCTACTTAACATTGGTGCATTTTATGATACAGCATTACTTTGAAATATAAATATTTTGTTAGATTATAAATGTCTTTACTGTAAATTTTGATCAATATAATGCATCCTTACTGAAGAAAAGTACTTAAAAAAATAGTGCTGTCAAATTGATTAATCGCATCTAACATAAAAGTTTGTAAATGTACACTGCCGTTCAAAAGTTTGGGATCGGTAATATTTTTAATGTTTTTAAAACATTAAAAACATTAAAATCATCTTAATCCATCATCCTAATGAAGTTTTCAACACTAATAATAATCATAAATGTTTCTTGATCATCAAATTCTCATATTAGAGTGATTTCTGAAGGATCATGTGACACTGAAGACTGGAGTAATGATGCTGAACATTCAGCTTTGATCACAGGAATAAATTACACTTTACTAGATATTCACATAGAAAACAGATGATTTACATTACAATAATATTTCACAATATTACTGGATTTTTAATATTTATATATATATATATATATATATATATATATATATATATATATATATATATATATATATATATATACACACCAAATATATATTTACAAACTTTTATTTTAGATGTGATTAATTGCGTTGAATCGATTTGACAGTAGTCCAAGTTAAATTTATCTGTAATTATTATACGTCACATATTTCTATATATTTCACATATTACATAAGTCAAGATATGAGGAAACTAGTTTAATATATTTTTTGTCAGGTGCTGTAATATAATCCAAATGCTTTTCATTTTGCATTTTTAATGTGTAATAACGTGTGTAATTTATTATTCATATGTTCCTCAAATGAAGTAAATATAAAAATAGTCCATCAACCTAATGATGTAGTTTGTCTTGAGACTGTAATATGACGTAGACAGATTCTGGATTAATGGATTATGTTTCATGTATCTGGACTTTCTAAGGCGGGGAAAAGTTTCGACATATTTTTTTCTCCTAGGCTGTTTAGACAGTTGTTATGTGTATCTCTGAACATCCAGCGTTGTTGTCTTTGGCTGTGAAGAACAATCACACAGAGCATGTGCAGATGTGTCGTAATATTGCGTCACAACACTTGAATATCGGTTGCTACGGCGACGACACAACCTTGTTTACAGTCACGCCCCCTTTCAGCTCGTCTGTAGAATAATGAAAGTGACGAGGCCTGAAGTGAACCGTCAGCATGCATGGCTTCCCCTTTAGACACACGCAGAGAGTGGTGGTGTTTGCCTGAGAATACACTCATAAACCTCCAGCGGTGTAACACACACTTTACCACAGCTCGTTCCTGTCAGCTGACCTCACAGTACCACAACTGTCCAAGCCAATCTGTAATAATAATCCACAGCGCATTTGATCATTGATGAATCGTTAAACAGATGATGTGCAATAATTCTGTCTAAATTATTAGGGCTGTAACGATTCCCTCATGTCACGATTCGATGCATATCACAACACTGAACTCACAATACCATATTATAGCGATACTCCAAGACATATGATAAACGGTTACAAAAAATGTAGTTGATTAAAATGGTAAATTTGGTGTTACATTGTGTGTGTAAATGAATATTCTTGGACTTGGTGCTGAAACCCAAAGCACAGGACAATAGAGACGCCAGAATAAGAATATTCATGATCCTGAAGATGAAAATACAGAATTATTGTAGATGAATATGCTTGAACTCTTTCACTGACTCGAGATATTTAAAATAATGTTGGACACTTTTACTGGTAACATCAGACATCTGGCATTATCAGGACACACACATATTCCCCCAGCGCATTATTATACATTATATTCAACATTATATACAGTAGTTTAATGTAGAACTGACGCTAAAACTAACTTTTTATATTGCGATATATTGTTACACCCTATAAAATCAACAGTGTTGAATCTGGCCCCTTTAAAACATGTCCGATAGACACTAAACGCTCTCTTCATCCTGGGATGCTTTCATAAACGCATGGATGCTACACACATATTCCTGCTTTCCCACTTTGTAATAATACTATTTTGGCACATGTTTTGGTTGTGTGATAACACGTGTGTGTGTCTGACGTATGGCCTCTCAGAGCAGCTGTGGGTACATCCGAGCCTGGGGAACGTGTAAAAGTTCCTCCTGTTGTGCAACACGCTTCTCTGAGCTGTGTGCAGCTGTGTGGAGAACCAGAGGGAATCCAAGACGCCAGACTCGTCTCACTGCTGTACAAGTAAAGAGATGAACATGTTTGTAGACTTGAAAGGGTTTTGTGCACTCTTGAAAGTAAAGGTTCTTCACTGGCATATATAGCAGTTATAACAAACGCTTCCGGTTATATTTTCACTAATCAAATATTTGTTGTAAAAGAAAATCCTTTTGAATGCATTTTCGCTTTGTATGCATTTTAATATGATTTTAAAGCATTCAAGCGCACGCTGTTTTTGCAGCATGCACACTATAAAGTGCGCGAGACTGAACCGAGTTGTCTTCCGCGTCTTTTTGCACATGAATGGTCAAATACAGGCAAAAATATGTCAAGATATCCCTGTAAACAAAGTGGGTTATGTCTTAAGTGAATGTAAACAGTTGAAGTAAACGCGTGTATCAGTATATTGGATCCGTGCAGCTCTTAAAGTGACAGTGACACCTAATAAACCTGCTGTCGTCTCGATGATAACCGTAATCAAACAACAGAAGAAAACTGTTCTTGACTGAATAACTTCTGTAACTATATTTGTAATAGATATTTTATTTATAAAGTGGCCTGTTTTTTACATTTGACTACAGTTTCTGAACCTGAACACCTGAAAATCTTAAAACACTGTTTATTTCAATCGAGTCTTTGTTCAGTTGTATTTATTTGTACGATTGGTAATTTTTTTTATTTGTTCTTTTTTAATTACTGAGTGTTTACTTGTTTTTAATAATGCTTGAAATTTTTATTAGTTAGGCTAGTAGTTTTTTGTGATGGTATAAGTGTAAGTGTTCTTTAGCCTGTTGATTTGTGTTCATGATATTCGGATACAATTAAATGTTTTGCAATGAGATTTAGAATAAATGTAAATGATATTCAAGGGTTTTTTTTACCTCATTGGAATTAAAATAAGGATTCGATGAAAATTTAAATGATACCCAACCCTAATTTCCAGCTTATTGGTTCGGTTATAAATCATTCTTATAAACTGTCTTAAGTTCGGTTTGACACAGCGGTGGTACAGTGGCTTATGTTTCCATGAAGAATCTTTAACATCCAGGGAACCTTTCAATTGCACTAAAGATTCATTATAGTGGAAAAAAGTTCTTTAGATTATTAAAATGTTCTTCACACTAAGAACAAAAATGGTTATTTTAGGACCTGATCAGTGAAGGGTGGTTCTTCTGTGGCAGGGATGGGCAACTTCGGTCCTGGAGGGCCACTGTCCTACAGAGTTTAGCTTCAGCCCTAATCAAACACACCTGAACAAGCTAATCAAGGTCCTCAGGATTACTAGAAAGGTGATTTTTCAGGGTTGGAGCTAAACTCTGTAGGACAGTGGCCCTCCAGGACCGAAGTTGCCCATCCCTGTTCTATGGCATCACTGGGAAAAAATATTTTATGAAGAGGTGATTTTGTATGATGTGAAATATGATTCAAACAGAAATATGTGATTTTTTTAGAAAAAAAGAAGAAGAGATTAAGGTCCAGCACTAAACCTGATGTCACTAGCCGCATTTCCGTTACATTTTTGCAATAGTTTCTAAATGTCGATAAAAAACTGTTGCGAAATGACACCGTTTCCGTTAACCGATGTTATGCAACTAAAACGTCATTTTTTTCTCTCACAACAAATCATTCCATACATCATGGCGATGGATGTTAGTAGGTTTACGTATCTCCCAGTCACCGCACTAGCCATTATTGCTAATGGAAGGAGACATGCGTGTTTCAACATTAATGGCAAGGAAGTCCTCTTGTACTGAGAGCGGCTCATATGAGGAGTTTCTGGGTGTTTCTCCCTCATTTCTGCTTCAAGCTCTTGATAAACTGTGGCATTTCTTTGTTCAGTAATCCAGTATTACTGTAATACTTTTGTCTTTTATGAGTTTGATACAGAAATCTTTCTCGTATTTCTGTCCAAACACACCGTGCCGCCTTTAAAGAATGATCATACGTCAGGTGACCTGTAAATGCGATATATGGGAGTTTTTGCGAAATTAACATGTTTCCATTGGAAAACTATTTTCAAACCATTAGATTCCATTTTCCTAATAGAAATGTGTCCATTAAAGGTGCTGTGTGTGATTTTAGCAGCCCTAGTGGTGAGGTTGTGAATTGCACCCAACAGAAGTTGCGGTGGCCGACAGGAAGTGATGTCGTCGTCTGAGACAGCAGAGAGTAGCCAGTTCAGCAATGAGGTTTCTTTACAAAGATTAATTAAGAAATTAGGTTTACTTGATTCAGTAAAACGATATGTTATTGTGAGTATTATTGTCACCTGTTCATCATTGTGTCAGTGTTTTATTCGCTGACTTTAGCTATAGCTTCTTTACACAAAGAACAACACAGTGACAAAACGCGTTTGTCCATTCAGGGCCACCGTAGAAACATGTCGATGTAAGGAGACCTGTGTGTAGAGAGAAACGCCTCATTCTAAGCTAATAAAAACATAACTGTTCATTATGTAAAGTCTTTACACACCACTGAAAACACAGTTATGTGTATGATATTGCATTTCTGTCAACAGATCCTCTTAAATATCACACAATGCACCTTTAAGGCATGAGCCGATTGTTTGAAAACTTACAAATGAGTACAAATTCACATATGATGATAATCTTTTGTACTGGTATAAGCAGTGTAAACCATCTGAGAGTGATAATGATGCATTTCCTTAGATGGTGAGAGATGTTGTTGTTGTTAGGCTGATCTGAATGATGGATGTGTAGCGATAAAGCTTGTCACTTCTGTGGTATCTGTGGTATATCAGTCTCCTGTACCAATGCAGGTCTTTCACAGCACTTTTAATGAAGACGTCAGTGCAGTTTAAGAACAGCGTGTCCTTCTGGGTTTCACACAATAGGGTTAGTTGCCTTCTACATCCTGTGAGCTCTTCTCTCAGAACACTGTGAACCGTGTGTGTGTGTGTGTGTACAGCTTCGAGAGGAAGTCTCCCCCTCCCGCATTGCGTCAGCTTGGGTCGTTTCACTGCGAGAAATGCTCACAGAAATATTCACAGATGTAAGTGTTTTGGGGGGTTGGAGCCGAGCGCTGATGTAGCCGTGAGAGTTTCAGAGCCCAAAAAGGGCACAAGACACTTTGAGCTGGATAGTTTGGCTTTGTTTGTGAGCTCCTTAAAAAGTCAGGGATTGAACACATTCCTGAGGGGGGTTTAATGTTGCGCATCGACTGTGCGCCTCGTTCCCGGTGTCGTCTCAAACGAACCGAGGGTTGATTCTTTTCCGTTAATCAACCTCATGACTTTGACAGCTGTGCAGTGACTGTGTTCCTTATTTAATAGGATTACAAATATCATATATTGATTAATTTTTCTGGGTGAATCAAAAGAACAATTTTTATAGTCATATTTGACATAAATGATCTATCTATCCATCCGTCCGTCATTAGCAAAGCCTAGCAACTAGCCCAGAGGTATGTCCGCAACGCTTTATCGTATTCAGACCAAACTTGGTACATGTCATCATAAGCACGACCTGAGGTTACATGCTGCGTTTCGGCGCAGTGCCACCTACTGGTCCGGAGAAACATGGACATTTTGGCGTTAGATTCGGAGCGTCATGTCGAGTCGAATGATATCCAATTTTCCCATCTTCGAAACCGTTAGTCTGATCGAGACGAAACTTCCATAGGAAAATTGGAAACATAGGTAGTTGGCTATATCCTAATGTCAAAATTTTGATAGTATGTGGCAAAAAAATGCAAACAAAGTTATGTTCTCGTAGATATAAATGTCTATAACTCCAAAACAAAATGAGATATTTTCTCCAAATTTGACACACATATGTATGGGCTCACTCTGAGGACACATACAAAATGGTGGGATTGTGTCTCTTGTTGGCGCTATAATAGAACAAAACATGAAAGTGGCATTAACTACAATATAGTATTACGATATAAAATGCTATACTTTACGAATGCGTTGGTGATCATCACGAAAGTCAGTATATGCCACCATTAAATCATATTATTAGTTACTGTATATATGAGTTTTCAGCCATTTAGCCTAAAATCATCTTTAAATGTCTTCAATTGCTCATTGTTGCAGTTGATCTGACACTCCCAGGCATGTCTTGTTGTTTTTTCTTCTTTGCGCTTGGCCCCAATATTTGCTGCTTGCAGCTATATTGTTTAATATGTAGGCTATCTGCCATGTACTGGCTAAAACATGTTAGCGATTTGCTAATTCATGGTGTGTTTTTCTAAAAGACTGTATTGCCTTAAAAACTTTAAGCCTGCTTACCTAAAAAGCTAAAACTGCTTTAAACTTCAAACATGCCAGAATTCATCCTGACCAACTTTATTTGACTTTATTTAGTTGTTATTGTTATATTCATGAAATTAACTTTAACATTACTTACTTAAATAAAAAAATTAAAAAATAAATTTGAAAGAAGCAAGCGACCAAAACGTCAAACTGCAAGTAAATGAATGCTGTTTTAAAGATGCATAGCTAGTCTGACGGGTCTTTTCCGAGTGTGTGTGTGTGGTTGTGAAATGTCCATTGTTTGCTCCCTGACCCGTGACGGGTGTGTGTGGACCGCACTGAGGCCTGAGGGTCGGGATCGTGAAGCGGGGTTGAGGTGTAGCTCCAGGAGCGGAGGGGTCGTGCCAGACTGTTGCGTCTGAGACTACAGCCCATACTTCACATTCCTCAACTGCTCTGTAATGCGCCGGGAACACAATGTGCTCTCACACACACACACAGGAGAACACAGTGTTTACCTTTCTTTTCTTCCCCTCTTTCTCTTCCTTCCAGGTTCGACATCTACAGGAAAGTGCCTAAAGATCTCACCCAGCCCACGTACACCGGAGCGTTCAGTGAGTGCTGATGTTTATAATGCCTATTTCCCATCATAGACCCTCATCCACTCCAATCACCCAATATCTCGCTTCATCTGGCACTGGTTTACAGCCTGTTGCTCATCTGCCGCTTCCAGCTTTGATCCACAGGTTTCCCAAACCAATTTGCTGACTCAGTTTCTAGTTTCCTAACTGTTGTCCTGCATATATGCCTCATTGTTCCCTCAGTTTTCGTAAGGATGGATGTTTGTAACATTAGGTGTTGCCATTTGACTCACGATGATATAATACACACTCACACACACACACACTCATTACTATGGCCCTGTCCTTTGTTGTTGTGGCCTCGAGGGAATAACTTCATGTTTAGTCATGTTTCCCGAGACCAGCCCTGAACGCGACCTAAATATTTAGCTGATAAACCAGTTCTGCATGTGAATAAGATATCAGGGTAAATATCTGTGGTTTGAAAGATAAACAGACGTGACTTTTAAGTTGGATAATGCCATCTGTTCAGACTTTTAAAGCTTTTCCTTATAGCTAACAAAATGAAAACTGGAAAGAAAAATCAATAGTCCCTTCGATTTAATCAACTGTGCTTTTAAAGTTAATATATATAGAAACAGACAATAAGCTAAAATCAGTGTGATTTAATCAACCGTGTTTAAAGAATATAACGTCATCTTGTCTAGTTTAAACGACTGTCTTCAAAGCGTTTTAGTGTAGTTAATATAACTTCAGTAAACTGAAAGGAAAATCAATCATTGACATGTAAATCTTTCCCAGTATTATCCTCATAAATGTGGAACAAGTGATATAGCCCATGATGAACCTGAGTCCGTGAGCGAATGTGTCATAGCGACACGCCTTATTGTTTGTGTTATAGCTAAACATTAGCTTGTGTAAACTGGAATGAACCGGAGTCTCAGGATGACGTGTCAACCACAGAGTCACATGACCTGAGACTCACTGGAGACGGTCTCCATGTAAATATGCACTCGCTGGTTCTTACTTTGACTCATCTGGTCACACGTTGAACACGTAACGATTACATTAACCAGAGCAATAAAGCCACGAACGTTAATGCGCCTTAGGCGACGGCCTGTTGACTTTCACACACACTCATTTTGCATAGTCAGATATAATTTAGAGAAATGATGTCACTTCTAATGAGTTGATTTCAGCAAACACGGACGGAAAATGTCACTGTAACACTTTACATAAGGTTCATTACTTAACATTAGTTGACATGAACTAAGAATGAACAAAAATAGTTAATATCAATTTCAACATTCACTAATACGTTATTAAAATCAAAGGTTGTATTTGTTAGCATTAGTTAATGCACTGTGAACTAACATGAACAATGAACAGCTGTATTGTTATTAACTAACATTAACAAAGATTAATAATTACTGTAACAAATGTATTGCTCATAGTTAGTTCATGTTAGTTAATACATTGAGTAATGAACCTTATTGTGGAGTGTTAGCGATGTTACTCTGGGGTGAAAGTGATGTCTCTGATGCTGTGTTGTCCCTCAGTTTCAGTGTGCTGCTGCGTCTTCATGCTGTTCCTCTTCCTCTCAGAGCTGACAGGATTCATCGCTACAGAAATGTATGTATGAAAGCTGTAATCAAACATGCCTGTGCTCAGATTATAATGGAGAAAACAAGGTCTGGTTTAAAATCTAAAAACGGTATCATAAATTTGGCTACTTTTTAATAAGTGTGTCCCACTTTATATCAAGTCTCTTTAACTACTATGTAATAATAACATTTATTACAGTGCTCTTATTGTGTACATAAAATCTTTACTATATATGTACTTACGAGAATATCTAACGATACAAATGGTAATGGGATTTTTATATAGTTTATACTCTTATTATGTACATAAATGGACCAAGGTGAACGTATTTAGATAGGTAGTGAATTTTTTTTTAACTTTTTTGTTTTCAGACAGTTTAATATAAACTTTCAAAAACGTCGAGTACAAACAGGGGTGTAATTTGTGGGGGGGTTAGGGGGGAGATAAAGCCCCCAATATTTAAATCTATGCATTACAACCCCCTCAATATGTATACCATGATCACATGAAAAATATGCAGAACCCAAACTTCAACCCCCCCAATGTTCAAACCAAATCTACGCCCTTGAGTACAAATGTTTACGTTTATGTACTACAGTTTACAGTAATTTCAAATGTTATCAGAAAAGAAGATTGGCTGAAATCAAAATTTTACGTTGTTAGTTCGCATTAGTAGTCTTGTGGTAAAAATTCATCCATGCAAGTTAATTCACAAAAAAAAAACCAATGTTTTCGTGATCTTTAATCGAAACCCGTCAGGAGTGGCCATCTCTGATGACGTCAGTTTGACATCCGTCCAGCTGTCGGTCTGCCGAATGAAACGCCTACTGTTATAGATCCAATCAATTCCCAGTGGAAAGAAACAAGCCATGTGGATTCACTGGGAACATGTGTCGCATTACTGAAGTAAAGTCGGTCTCAGCTTCCGGTTCACGCAGACGTTAAAGGTGCAGTGTGTAATATTGACAGCTAGTGGCTGAAATGGGTATTGGAGAGCGTTGTTTCCGCCGCTCCCTCCTCCTCATGCGGGTTGCCAGTTCAAAGGGGACATAACACACAGTGTCTGCCAATCTCATGTTAATCTTGAGTACATAAGAACTACTAAATTTACTTCTTTAAACTTATAAACTCTAAACTCATGCACTTATATACTAATTAACTTATAAACTCATGAATTCATAGACTTATGAACTCTTAAATTCATAAATTAATAAACTCTGAACTCTTAAACTCATTTAAACTTGTAAACTCTAAACTCATTTAAACTTATAAACTCAAAACTCAAAAACTCGTAAACTACTTCAAACTTCAAACCACTTTAAACTTCTTAAGTTTAAAGCTTCCAGCTCCCAAGCAACTCCATAGCAACCAAACTTGAGTACCCTAGCAACCGTTTTGCAAGACCTATATCTCTGTATCAGAACATCGTATAGAGATGAGGTTTGGCTCTTTTGACTCATGCTAGCAAACAGCACTTCATACATGCTACACATGCTTATGTATATATGTATATGTAAATATACAGATATGTATATTTAAGTTCAGTAATTTCACTTAAATGACATGAATAGGTAATTTTCATTGCCATTTAAGTGAAATTACTGAACTTATATATACAAGCTTGATAAAAATGATCATTCTAGAAGAAAATTTCAGATGGCACTCAGAGGCTTTTGCATCTGAACTCTTCATATATAGTAGTACTGCATCCTTCATATCTCCGAAGAGTCTTTTATCAGATTTAGATTAGTTTTATCAGATTTAGACAGATACGCTACACCGAGTCTTCCTGAAAACAGCCGAGCTCCTCCCGACGGCTTCCGGACCGCAACCCAGACGAAGCACATTGATGGTTGTTCTCGCGCTCTCTCTCTCTGGTTGATGTGTGTGTGTGGAAGGAATTCCACCTTTTATGATGTTTTTTAAATTTTTTCCAAAACTTATACGAATCCCGAAGTTTAGGCACAGAAATACTCTGTCATACGTCCAACTCGTTTTTTTAAAAACTTTGGCCATGTTTAGCATGAGAATTCAACTCTTTTAACGGTGTAAATAAGTCAGAATGTATGAAATACCATTAGACATCCCCTTTAAGGACACGCAAAAGAAACGCGCGTAATGGACAATGGAAAGGAACGCTTTAGGGCGGGTGTAATCTGTGATCACTGACCCAGTGTGTGTGCTGGCTTCATCGCTGTGTTTTCGGCCAGCTGGCAACCCGTGGTGTCGAAACATTACTGGCTGCATTTGCATTGGGCCTGATAACAGAACAAATCAGGAACAGACATTTAGAGATGGAGCGCACGTTTCAGAAGTAGAGTAACTGGCTGAAGCATTGCCTTTTTAGAGAAACAAGTGTGTGAATTTAGTGTGTTTCCTAAATATCTGCAAACATATTATAATATTTTTGTTTTAGTACAGTCAAGAAATGACATACAGCACCTTTAACTCAAGGCTGGCACCTCCAAATCTCACAACTGCCATATCCACCTTATTTTGCAACTTGGAAGTAATCTATTCTTTGTGAATGTGCGAAACTTAAAGTCCCCCTGTATCAGTAATTGTATCCCTTAAAACTCATCTTTGATCACCAAAATTACATATTTAAACATTTTCTTGCTTGAAAAAAGTGTCTTCATGCCTTAAAATATCTTGAATGTAACTCGACACCCTTGCCTCGTTTAGTATGCGCGGTTCTATGAATATGCAAATGAGCCCCGCCTCCACTCACTCACTCAGCTCAGAGATCCACTGGTTGACGATCACACGTTGATCTGATTGGTTACAAGGTAGTTTGTGACGTCAGAAACACCAGCGATTTCAAAGCGTGTGTTTGAGACTGTCTTTGGTTCACTGCAGTTTTAAGGAGGAAATACTCAGCAATGGTGTCGACTTATGAGTTTACACATGCTTTGTCTTAAAGCAGATTAAAAACACCACATAGACACATAAACAACATTAAAAGCTGGATTTACACCACAGGGGGACTTTAAGATTCATTAGCCATTATAGGGAAATAACTAGAAGAGTAACAAAGTGCAGTGAACTTTAAAACCATTTGTGATAATACATTTAAATAATATAAAAACAAATACCATTTTGCAATATCAAGCAGCATAACGGACAGTTTTTGTACAGCTAAAAAAAAATGGAAATGAATGAGACCCGAGACTTGGTTACAAATTAGTCCGCTCTAATGTTAAAAATAAGGTTTGTGTGTTATTTCTACAATAGTCTCCTCCTTTTATTCATTGACTAAAAGTTGTGTTATTATCGTATAAAATAATCGGTGAAGCTGTTCTGTTTAAAAATATTAATATTTGAAAATGTTTTCCCACCCCAGATCAAGGTCAGTGGTGCAACCAACATGTAGCCATTTTGCTGTAAGAAAGAAAGTCTTAAAACAGGAAATGATGTCACAGAGATCACTCTTAAAAATAGGATGTTTTGAGCTTTTTGTGACATGGAAAATGTAGCTCGATAATATAAATAGCTCAACCTCAAGAACGGGTCAGGGTATTCATGACTCCTTTTTCTTTCTCTTTTTTTTTAATAAAAATGTTTTATTTTCAAATGAATCTTGAGATGTTTTTCATCTGCATTCACACTGACTTTCTGACCCAAGTCTGACCTCGGTTTGACACAAGACATAGACTTCGCTGTCTGTTTGTCAACTTCTTTCATGTGTTGTTCATCGGGGGAAGTGAGGAAACCAAACCTGCAATTAATGTCATTCTGGCCTTTTACTGTCAAGCTTAGATCTTTAACTTCCGCCGATGACCTGATGACCTTTACAGTGTCAGAACTACACTGAATGCATGTGTCTTCATGTGTGTTTTACAGAGTGAATGAACTGTATGTGGATGACCCTGATAAGGACAGTGGGGGGAAGATAGAAGTGAGTTTAAACATCAGTTTGCCAAACTTACACTGTGATTGTGAGTATATACATAAAATACATAAATACTCTTCTGAATGATGTTTTTCTGTCCTCATGTGTATCACATGATCCGCTGTTGACATGTTATGAGTGTTGTTTGGAGCGTTAGCTGCGAGTTTACTGTTGGTATGGGATCATAATTCGTTGACGTAGATTATGAGAGGAAACGATGCTCAATGGCCTCCCACACGAGTCTCGTTTTGAGTATTGTGTTGATGCATGGTTTTCTCTCAGACGGATTAGGATGGACCTTTTACCTCAATCAGACGCGCTGTTTTGTAACTCAACAGGAAATCGAATGGTCATACGTGAGCAAGCGTATGAGGAAATGACATTCTTATATTTGTTAATGCATCTGCACAATGATTTGCCAAACGTTATTTGATATGTCATGTTTGCGTAAATGATTCAGACACATAACCTTTTTCCTATTGTGACTTGATAGATAGTCACTTGTTATTTGGATTAGGGCTGGGCGATCACATGACTTTGCTGGTGAAACAAAAATAACCAACACTGTGAATATCACGGTTATTTTTTATCAGGTATACTTAATGGTTAAATATTATTTCCTGTGTTCATTTAGTGGAAAGTGTGGTTATTGATTATATTTAATCATCAAATTTGTAAATATGTATTACATATTTTGTTTTTGTGACTGTATTCAAAATAAATTGGGAAAAATATAATTTTATAGCTTATCATACAAGATCTCAGCAATTACATCAATATTGAGAGATGACAAATGGCTGAAAAAAACAAACAAACAGATTGTTAGCTGCATCTCCAAACCCTAATTAGGATCATCGAACAATGGATCCAGTGATTAGTTTCACCAAGCATTTAATCATTCAGCATGCAGACACTTTTATCCAAGCAACTTACAAATGTTTCTTCTTCATGACTGGTTTAAAGGGATAGTTTGGCCAAAAATGATATTAAACCCATGATTTACTCACCCTCAAGCCGTTCGAGATGCATATGTCAATCATTTTTCAGATGAACACATTTTCAGTTATTTTAGAAAATGTCTTAGATCTTTCAGTGGTTATAATGTGAAGCTATGGGGTCCACTCTTTCAAGTCCCAAAATGTGCATGCATTAAGCAGTTAAAGGGACAGTTCACCCAAATATGAAAATTCTGTCATCATGTACTCTCCCTCAAGTTGGTCCAAACCTGTGTGAGTTTCTTTCTTCTGCTGAACACAAAAGATTCTTTGAAGAATATGGGCAATCAAACATCCACACCAAACTTCCATAGTAAGGGGAAAACTACCATGGAAGTCAACTGGGTTCATCAGCTGCCTGGTTTCCGACATTCTTCACAATACCTTCTTTTGTGTTCAGCAGAAGAAAGAAATTCATACAGCTTTAGAGGTGAGGGTGAGTAAATATTGATTCAACTCATTGTCATGTTAATAAAAAATAAATAATGGAAACAGACAGAAAACTGATGCCTCGTTCTATTTACAACGTAGTGAAATGAAGGACAAATGCTTTGCAACCGGCGCTTTGTTGCAAAAAAAAAGTATATATATATACTGTGCAAAAGTCTTAGGCATGTTAATACCCCCCCCCCCCCCCCCAGTAAATAAGTCAGTTATTCATATCTTTTGCTGTAGTGTGTCAGTAGGAAATAACAGTTTACATTTCCAAACATTCTTTTTGCCATTGATTGTAATAATCCAGTGAGATTTGTGTATGCACAAGGAGTCTGACAACAGCCGGTGTGATCTGATCTCACCATCATCGAGTCCGTCTGTGATTACATGAAGAAACAGAAGAAACTGAGACAGACTAAATCCAGAAGAACTGCGGGAACGTCTCCGAGACGCTTGAAGAAACCTTCCTGCAAAGCTCCCTGAAGAACTATGCGCAAGTGTACCTGGACAAAAGCCGGTTAAACGCAAAGGGTCGTTACACCATATATTGATTTGGATTTGTTAATAGAAGTTAAATCATAAATAAATTCAATTTGTGATTTTATTTTTGAAAGCATTCTCACTTTACAGCATTTTAACACAAGTGCCAGTGCTTTTCCCAGTCCTGTAGCTTTGCAGGAAGGTTTCTTCAAGCGTCTCGGAGACGTTCCCGCAGTTCTTCTGGATTTAGTCTGTCTCAGTTTCTTCTGTTTCTTCATGTAATCACAGACGGACTCGATGATGGAGAGATCAGATCATACCGGCTGTTGTCAGACTCCTTGTGCATACACAAATCTCACTGGATTATTACAATCAATGGCAAAAAGAATGTTTGGAAATGTAAACTGATATTTCCTACTGACACACTACAGCAAAAGATATAAATAACTGACTTAAAACCATTTTTGGGGGACATTTTTGGGGTGGGGATATTAACATGCCTAAGACTTTTGCACAGTACTGTATATATATATATATATATCAAAGTTGAGATTTGTGTGTAAAGTGGCTTGTTTCTGAAGGTCAGCACCCTCAGAGGAATTGTGGTCAGCTCTGATGTCACTCTGGGCAGATCCTCAGAAGTTTGGAAAGACATTTGCAACCGGCTGTTTCACACACATTACACAAAGGCCAAACTATGTTCAGAACAACATCGTGAGCCGTCCTCATGGGTGAGAAATAGGGGTTTTGCCTATTATGGAAGAGGTTTTTCTCTTTAATGGAGCATATGTGACTGAAACCCGAGTCTTTCTGCCCTTGTTATGAGTCATGAAGGCCAGCCTCGCTGTGATCCGAGTAATGCCCTCGTTTACTGTTTTCAAGTAGAAATCGAGTTTTACCTTTTCTGAAGAATGTGTCAGAGGGTATTTCCCATGGAAAAGGCTGGTTGCTAGGGCACTGACTGCCTCTTTGAGTGGTTGCTAAGGTGCTGTGGTTGGTTTTCTGGTGGTTATTTAGTGGCTTTTTCAAGTCTCTGTGAAATTCTGACAGTTTTTGGGTTTTTTTTTTGCTCACTTTATTGTCTTCTAGATGAAAAGTCTGATTATAAGAGCAATAATATTGTATAAATGAATCATAAGACATTAAAATCAATTCCATAGTAAATGATAATTGATGATCCTCGGAAACGGATGTTTCCCGTAAAACTACACGGGGCTTTTTCGTGCTGTCACTATTACTGTGCTAAATTATTTATCTCTGTAGACATACACATCGTTCCCTCCTTTACAACGTCACTTTTCAACACTCGTGTGTTTGTGGAAAATGTGGATGCTTTTTCCTTTCAGCGCTTGCTGAGAAACCCGTGCAAGACCTTTAGTGTTCTGGGCACACGTCAGATTGCACTTAAAAGGGCAATGAAAAGTTTCCATTCGCACATTTACCCCTTAACGAGTGGAGATCGTGTGGTTGTAGTTTACTGGATTGAGTCTAAGCTGTAGATGTCGTGGTTTAAGTCTTCCAGTGCCTAATCAGTGTGAGCGACCAGAGCAGCGTCAGTGCTTTACTTCACTGGGAATCGTCAAACTCCCTGGAAAACTTTAATGGATTCATTCTTCCATTCAGTTTATGGCTGGCCTTTCGTTTTTTGCTCTTTTGAGATCATGAATCGTAGTCGTACCTGTCATCATAAGAGGAAAGAGCCAGTGCTGCTTTCTCTGGAAGGCAGTCTTAAAATAGCCTTGGGCCACAGGACAACATGCTCTTAGTATAACACACACCACAGCGTCAGAAGATCTGCTACCACACACTGGGAAAGGTCGAATGAACAGTTGTGCTTAATGATTTTTGCTGCAACATGAACTTGTTCGCGATGGTTCACCCCAAAATAACTTGGCCTATAACTGTCAGGATCCATAGGCCCTGTCTACACCCAGATGTGTTTTGGTGGATTGGATCACAAGTAGAGGAGGGACACATTCCCGTTTACACCTGGTGTTTTAGTCTCTTCTGTCCACATTCAGCCACTTCTGTCCTGATTTCTTCAAGGGGAGGGTCTGTGGGCGGGTGAATATATGGGTTTTTCAGATCTTTAAATCTAATGGACAAAAATAAGCTTATGCAATTTACATATGAATATAAAGATCAGCATCTTTCATTTGTGCGCTGACAGTCTCAAGACCAGCCGAACGCTGTGAGTGTGTGTTAGAAATCAGGAATGGTGAGAACATTGTGCATGGTACGTTTCTCATCTTCAAACCAAACTTGTATCTAGCCCGTCTGGCTCGAGCGTTTCCCATAATGTTACGCATGAGGTCAGCAGACGGAGAGAAGACGGGCTTTTGTAATCGAACACATTCGACCACATGAGCGTTTACACTAGTAAAAGCAGTGTGTGTTTAACTCCCTCTGGAAGTGCTGGAGAGTGGACGAGCTCAAAGCGTCTCAGACCCGTTTACACCTGTGTTTAGAGTCGTCCACTTCTGATCCGATCCACCAAAACACATCTCAACACCTGGAGTAAACAGGGCTGTGAATGTCACAGAAGTGAGTCCTCATGGCTCATTACAGGTCTAACACTTGGAGGAACAACTCCACTTCAGTCACTGAAATCTGCCATAGCTCTCAAGTGTCGTTCCAACTCGCCTCGACCTTAAACACCGATCTGTTTTCTTCCTGAGTGCACTGCGTTTCCAGCTTCATGCAGATTAAAAAGGTTTTCACATCTACCAGGAGTTGTTTTAGATGTACTTTTCCTTTTAATCAACATCCCGAGTCAAACTTGAACATTTCTGAATGTTATTACAAGAGAAAGTCATCAAAGCAATGTTTGATTTTTAAACAGATGTACAAAAATTAATCCTTTTTAATGTCTTAAGTGTTTTTTGGGACCTCTGTACAGTCAAAGCAAAAATTATTCAGACACCAGATATATTTTTTGTGATATTTACTAGTGTGATCAGGACACTATAGTTCATTTCTGTTAGTGAGGAGAGCAAAATACAGTAAACTGTGACATATTATACCCAAATATTCTTCACACAGCGACTACCAGTAACATTTATAAAACATTAGGGACCAAAAATGATTCAGACACTTTGAGCTGATCATGTTTTGCTGAAGTGTGTTTTCTTTAATAACTAATGCTCTTTTTACACACAGACTGAACACAATGAAGCATTGCTTGGTGATTGGTTGAGCTAAACTGGTATTATCTAATTGTGTAGTTAAATTTAACAGCTGACAGATATTCAACATAATTCATGTGTGAGACAGTCTAACAGAAGGACGGACAAAACCAGTCAAATATCAACTGAGTTCATAACTCTGAGTTCTGCTCATATTTCATCACCATTATAGTGAATAAACTGATAATGTGAGAAATGTTGAAGGAGTCTGAATAATGAAGGTTTGACTGTATCGTCATCACCGGTGACGCTGTTGAAGAAACTGTCCTTTTGTACAATGTAAATGAAACCTGTCCCTCTCCAATGGTCTGTGTTTGTGTGTCTCTGTTCCTCTGCTCCTCCTCTGTGTGTGCAGTGGTGGGTTTGGACATCCAGGACGAGATGGGCCGGCATGAAGTGGGTCACATAGAGAACTCGATGAAGATGCCTCTTAACAACGGCCACGGCTGCCGCTTTGAAGGAGAGTTCAGTATTAATAAAGTAAGAGATGCCTGACGTCACTTGAGCTCTTCTCTTCTGGTCGGTCGGGTGTTGAATGTTTCCTGTGGAGCTGCTCATCGTAAGACTAGAAGCCGTATCCAGTTTCACTGGCGTCCTTGTAGATTCAAAACTATTTTCGCTTTCTCTCTAGTGGAGATTGTATCTGATGTGTTTGCCTGTATGATAACTAGGGGTGCAACGGATCGCAGTTGAGCGTGACCCGTACGGACCAGTTGCCCCGCGGTTCGGCACGCATGTGATCCGCAGATTAACTGCTACAGTTAATCATCATAGACTGAAAGTTTATCATTTGGACGGGTTTTGTCTTCCCAGTTTACACATTCAAACAATTTTAAGTGCAGAAGAAGAGGACTCGGTAAATCAGGACTCGTGTTATCTGTGCGCTCAGACACCGAATTGATTCCTCTTTAGCGTTTCCATGCCCTTGAACGGACACATACACACAAAATAATGTTAGAAAGCTCGTCTAAATACCCGTCTCGGCAAGTAATCTATCGGTTATGTTATAAGTGAAGTGAACCGTTGCCGATGTTTGTCAGTTTATTCGGTCTTAAAGTGACGGCAGCCTAATATTCCTGCTGTTGTCTGTCATTAATGTTAATAAAATGACAAAATACAGCTTTAACAAAGATGAAACTACATTTAATTTCTACAGTGAACAAATAGTGTTATTTTACATTTAGGCTTAAAGGAGAACTCCGGTCAATTTTAACATTGAGCTCATTTTTGTGTAAATGTGGAGTGCTGTCAATACAGAGAACAACGACAGAAATCGGTGTTGCCTACACCGTGTTATCCTCTTTTTAAAATTTGCACCCTGTTGACTTCAATGGGGCAAGTTTTAAACCTGCTTTTAGCCTCTTAACATCCTTGATGTGTCATTACAAGTGCCCAGGTCATGTGAGTGATTCCTTCAGAGTGAACACGGTGAATCTCACGCGCGGGATCATACGTACTAAACCTATGCGCGTGAACTTGACAATCGACTACTGTGGACTTCGACCGAAAACAGGATGTAAACACAGGTATTTGCGCTGGCTTAAATAACATCATTTTTATCCATATCTTGCACATCTACTGCAGTCAGATTCACTCGTGTTCACTCTGAAGGAATCACTCACATGACCTGTGCACTTGTAATGACACATCAAGGATGTTAAGAGGCTAAAAGCAGGTTTAGTACTTGCCCCATTGAAGTCAACAGGGTGCACATTTTAAAAAGAGGATAACTCGGTGTAGGCAACACTGATTTTTGTCGTTGTTCTCTGTATTGACAGCACTCCAAATTGTCAAAAAAATGAGCTCAATGTTAAAATTGACCGGAGTTCTCCTTTAATTATTCATTTCAGTACCTGAATACTAGTGTTAGAATTTGTAACTTTGGTATTTAGTATTCATCTCTGCTTGTAATCTGTGTATTTGTTATTTAATTACTGACTGTTCACTCGTTTTTATTAAATGTTGAACTTTATCAGTTAGGCTAGTAGTTTTTGATGCGGTATCGAAGAACTTCAAGTGAGCTTTAAGTAATAAATGAAAAGCAAAGTTGATTTTTTGCTGATCTGATCCGTAGCTCAAAAACCGTAAGTGATCTGAACCGTGACTTTTGTGACCCGCTCCAGCACTAATGATAAGTTGTGTTGTTCTTCAGGTTCCAGGAAACTTTCACGTGTCGACACACAGCGCGACGGCTCAGCCCCAGAGCCCTGACATGACCCACGTCATACACAAACTGGCCTTCGGGGAGAAGCTTCAGGTCGGCAGGCCGTCGTCAGTCAGTGAGAGATGAAGGACGATGTAAAACCAACATGAATAAGTCATTGTGATGTCGTTGAATTGCAGGTGCAGCATGTCCGGGGGGCGTTTAATGCGTTAGGGGGAGCCGACAGACTTCAGTCCAATGGTATGTCTTTAGCCTTCTGTATATATAGTCTGGGTCAATGACGTGACACAGTAACATTTTGGTTTTATCTATTTGTTTGTTTAAAAGTACATTGAAAATGCACTTCATGTATACAATGACATGACTATACCTTTTCTATGATGGACACTTTCATTTTTGGGGGGGAATAGTCAAAAATGTCAGGCTGCGCATATATAATAAAAAAAAGCCATATTAAAATAATTAAATTCTTGAAAAGAAAAAGACTTTAAGTATTCACAATCATGGTTACACTTTATGATAGGTTCCATCAGTTAAAGGTACACTATGTAAAAAAACTTGTTTAAAACTCTCAAAATTTAAATAATGAGTCAATAACACTTATAAGTGTTAATATTTTAGACCTGAAGGGATTGTTTTCACGGGGGAAATGCGTACATGCGTCACTTGTGCGTGTGTGTCTCGTCATATCTGTAAATAGAGTAAAGTTGCTCCGACTGCTTTGGTGTGTGTGTGTGTGTGTGTGTGTTGTAATGCATAATATCATTTCATAAATAATTAGATCTTAAGTTAAAATGCATTGCACATTTCAGCATAAAACAGGAAGTGATATCATGACTGTGTCGAGGGCAATACATCTCATGAAATATCTGGCAAGGCAAGGCTGGTTGTTCATTTAGAGTGACTCGTTAAAAATTGTATGATTTTTTTCAAAAATGTATCATAATATTTGGGGAAAAATTAAGATTTTTAGTGGACACTTTTTCTTGCCATTAAAGGCCTGTTAAAACCAAGAACAAAAACTATTAAAACAACCATATTATCATTCACACCAATGTACGATATGGCTCTGTTTCTTATAATCGCTGCAGTCGCTTCAAATGCTCGAGCTTCTCAAAGCAGGATGGCTTCTGATTGGCTGTCAGTGTTTTATTGTTCATCAGCTGGGAAAAAATCATTCTGATTCCAGCAATACCGTTACAGTTGTTGTGTGGATACACTATTAGAGTTAGAAAAATTGTTAAACCTTTATAGTTAAATTTCTTTGGTGACTATAGTTAATAGTCTTTGGTGTGAACGGGCTTTAAAGGGGTCCTGATGTAAAATAAGTCTCTGATGTCCCCAGATCGTATATGTGAAGTTTTAGCTCAAAATTAATTTTTCATAATTTTTTATAGCATGTTAAAATGGTCACTTTTTGAGGGTGAGCAAAAACACGCTGTTTAAATGCAAATGAGCGGCTGCTCCCGGCACAGAGGGCAGAGCTTCAAGAGCTTGTGTGTGTGTGTGTGTGTGTGTGTGTGTGTGTGTGTGTGTGTGTGTGTTAGCAGCTCCGATTACCTCACACACACAAACTGAACATTTCAAAAACTTCTGAATGGTTAGTTGATGAGTTTATGTAGCTTTTGTGTAGTTATCTTCTACTCATTAGCATATTCTGTCATGATCTATAAATCGTGTTCAGGGGGCGGGTTTATGTGAATTTTAGGGTTGGTGATGTAACTAACCCGGGGGAATGTGGTGTAGTCTCTACCAGCCGTTTGTTGTAGTCCTTAAAAAGCGATTTCTTTAAAAGCAAATATCTCCCTTTGCTCTGAACTTTGAGCGTCGTAACTTTGCAGATGTTGTTTATGCCCAAACAGCAACATTACACACTAACTAAAGTTAGAAAAGTGAAATCATAATCAACCACCCCTTTAACAGTTGGACCAAATAGTTTACCACATATTTTGCCCCAGATAATGCAAAGAATCCTCATAGCCATACGACCTGAGGCGTCATTGATGTCCGGAGTGCACATGTTGCAGGGCGAGTAACATGCCAAGATGAAACGCTTTGAGTTCAGAGTTTGTTCAAACCCGTAAGAATGAGCAAAAGCACAGCACTATTGCCACTCGTGTAACTGAGAGTGTCTGACCACCCAACACAAGTCACACAGATTGAGTTACAAAACAGCACAGAAATAGTAGAGAAGAAGTACGTCACTCGGATGAAATAATCCACCATCCTGTCTGGGACATCAAACTGACAGATCTGCAGGAAAACACTGAATACACACACCACCGGTCTAAAGACTGGGGTCGCTCTCTTCTGCTCACCAACAAAAATACAACAACAAAAAACAGTAATATTGTTAAATATTATTACAATGTAAATCATCTGTTTTCTATGTGAATATACAGTAAAGTGTAATTTATTCCTGTGATCAAAGCTGAATGTTCAGCATCATTACTCCAGTCCTCAGTGTCACATGATCCTTCAGTGTGTGTGTGTGTGTGTGTAACTTCCACAGAAATAAAGCCATGCGTTTGTCTCCCTTCAGCTTTAGCGTCTCACGATTACATTCTCAAGATCGTCCCTACGGTGTACGAGGACCTGGGGGGCAAGCAGAGGTTTTCCTACCAGTACACCGTGGCAAACAAGGTAATCTGAGACACACACACACACACACACACATGTGAAGTCTAAATATAAGAGCGCTGTGCTGATGCCTGTGGTTTTCATCGACGCTGGATGAATTATGGCTCTCTTTTATGAAGCACCACCTCTGCAGACACTTGGAGGACGTGTGTGTTGGTGAGATGTGTGTTAATGTGAGGGCGTGTGTGTTGGTGAGATGTGTGTTAATGTGAGGGCGTGTGTGTTGGTGAGATGTGTGTTAATGTGAGGGCGTGTGTGTTGGTGAGATGTGTGTTAATGTGAGGGCGTGTGGTGTGATCGTACTGAGAAACTGTACTCTGAGTGTCCGAGGTTCCTCCAGAAGCAGCCGGCTTGATATAGGTGTGATTATAGATGTTTATAGAGTGATCTTCAGCCGTTCTCTTTATGAGTAAATATGAAATCAATAATACTAAATTATTAGGGGTTTAACGATTCCCTCATCTCCCGATTCGAGACATATCACGATACTGAACTCACAATACAATATTATTATGATACTCCCAAGACGTATGATAAACGGTTACAAAAAATGAACTGTTGATTAAAATGCTAAATTTGGTGTTACATTGTGTGTGTAAATGAATATTCTTGGACTTGGAGCTGAAACCCAAAGCACAGGACAATAGAGACGCCAGAATAACAATATTCATGATTCTGAAGATGAAAATACTGAATTATTGTAGATGAATATGCTTGAACTCTTTCACTGACTAGAGATATTTAATATAATGTCGGACACTTTTACTGGTAACATCAGACATCTGGCATTATCAGGACACACACATATTCCCCCAGCGCATTATTATACATTATATCCAACATTATATACAGTAGTTTAATGTAGAACTGACGCTACAACTCTGAAAACTTGAATTTGTAGGCCTACTATGATATTAGACTACATAGCCTATAATAAAAGATAATGAATTTCAAACCTGAACCAATCATATTCTTATTCAAAGATCAACAGTCTGTCATTAGTCTTTAGTCTGCCACAAAACACAACATTAAAATCATGAACTCAAATGTCATTGTGCAAAAAACCCCAAAATAAAACAATGACTGTTGTAACAGTGCGTAATTCAGATCTTTCAGGCTATAGTCTAACGCTAATAAGCCTTATGCCAAAATTATTATTACAACTAAATTGTCGGTCTTAAAACTAAAAACTAAATAACTGTGTAGATGATTTGCTTTGTGTAACCCGACATCAGACATTAGGCCGAAGCTCTTTTGCACACAGTGCCGTGACCAATCAATCACTCTTTACGACTGGCTGCACATTCACTGTCCTCGCGGCTGCGGCAACTCGCGCTCGCTTATCAGTGCATATTCACTCCTACGGTATCTTTGTAGAAATTAAACAAAAGAAAGAAGATGCTGCAGCCAATGAGCAGCCGGCGGGGGAGGACGACTCGACCTCCACGGACAGTTTTTAATGATTTATCAGAAAATAACTACTAGTATCATTTTCGGGACAATTAGGGCCGGATTCGGGATTTGGGACAACAGCTTAGATTTCGGGAGTGTCCCGATTTTTTTCACCCTATTTGAGTGTGAGCAACGATACAGTTTTTGTGTGTATCCCTTTAAATGCAAATGAGCTGCAGCTCCGCCTCTGTCCAGAAGAGGGCGGAGCCTTTACAGCTCGTGCTTCAGATTAGAGCTGAAGATCTTTGCCCGAACCCGACGGGACCCGACGGGTTTGGTCGGGTTCAGTCTTAATTTCTATTATTTTACACAGGCTCGGGCCGGGCTCGGGCTC